>NC_071110.1:9845000-10192500 GCF_024256425.1 Clarias gariepinus
GGGAGACAGCCTCCTCTAGCAGGACAGAGGGAAAGACAGACGCTGAATCTCAGAGCAGAGAAGCCACAGGTTAGCAGCACTGAAACAGATGCTGCTTATGAGACATTAATGTCCTCGCAAAGCGGGCATGTGCTGCCACACACACACGCATGCACACACCTAAACACACACCTGGGACAGATTATTAAACACCTCCGGCTAATTAGGGCTAGAGTGCACAGTTCTGTCAGCCTTGGGGCCAGGTGAAAAGCCTCCAAAGAAAAGTGTATTATTGAGTGTATTAAATTATAGAATTCAGATTAATTAGATTAATTCCAATTCAGAATTTTTAGATTAAAAAAACACGCTGTAAATATAATACTGCACTGCATTTTTTTTCAAAGATGTAAATGGTACATTAGATTTCTTTTTATACATGGCACAAATGCAGAGCAATTAACACTGGTTTGTATAATTTAGAAAATTCTCATAAATGAAGATGGAAAGCCGATTGACGTTAACATGAAGACAAAAAACTACACACACAATCGCTCACAAACACCACTTACACGTTACAGGAACTCGGCTGGAAGTTATGGCCACATCTCCATACAGTCCTGACCTCGCTCCAAGCCATTTCCACATGTTTGGGTCCCTGAAGGAGATCCTGGGAGGCCAGTGTTTCCGACATGGAGCAGGCAATTTTAGGTCGTTTTTATCTTTTATTTTTTAAATCCTTTTTTATCGTTTTCTTTCAGTAAAGATTGTTGTGTGAGATTTTGTGTTTAGCGTTCTTATTTTTTTAAATACCTTTTATACATATTTACTAAGGATAAAGGGTACTGTACATCACCATACATTAACTGTTCATGTTCACACTTCTCTGTCTTTTGTGGTTTATATCTAACTGCTCACCTGCATGTAACTGCCATAAACCTTCCACTTAAACCACACTTTCGTTGTGACCCGTGATGTAAGCCTCTAGTTTTTTTTTTTTTTGGAAGTTCCTTAAGATGGATTATTAATAAGTGATCTGCACTTGCATTCCTCTGTCTCTCTTTCATGGCATACATTTTCTATAAATGTTTTACCAAATCTTGTTCCTTTTTTCATATATATATATTTTTTGTAAAGCATCAAAAAATGTTTTATGAGTTAAAATTATCATGGACATCATTTTAGTTTTTTGGTACGATTCATCATCAAAGCAATGTAGAAATGTAAATTATTTTCAAACATAATTGTGGGCAAAGGTGGAATTTTTGTTTTTGTTTTCATGAGTAATGCAAAACTTTTTAGATGTACTGTAACTAGTGTTCATTAACCAGCTGTTGTCTTTTGCTATATTATGTGGATCATTAACAAAGTTCTCAAGGGCAAATGACTAAACCCAGCTGAGTTGTTTAACATAATAACCCTTTAAAGTTCTGTTCATGTGGATTACAGTAAGTCACATTGTAAATAAGTCTCCTAAACTGCAAATCTGTGTGGCATAACTAAAAAACTGAAGGTAGTCTAAAGTAGATATTTCTTTTATGAAAAAAAAAAAAAAAATTATATATATATATATATATATATATATATATATATATATATTTATATATATATATATATATATATATAAAATATGTGCATGAAATGCAGGAAAATCATTTAATTCTGCTGTAATGCATGAATGCAGGGTTCTGTTATTGCCCTGCCCGGAACATTGGGTGATGGATATATATTTGCCGTTTCTGTGACAGTTATTGACATGATCAGATTGCCAGCTCGACTGTTTTTGAGCACTTAGGGGTGAAAGACCCTGCTCAAGGGTCCAACAGTGGTGGCCAGGCAGCATCGAGGGAACTGGTGACCTCCTGGTCAGCAATCCAACATTTTAACCACCAAGTCACTTCTGCCCCCTTTGCTGTAATGTGTATGTTAAAAAATAAAGGTTTCTCCTTTTAAAAGACCCATGGAACAATACTATTCCATTTAAAAACACACTGATTAAAGACACAGGTTAAACACACTGATTAAACAGGCCCAGGTAAGCCTTCTGCTGCTTTACTCGGTGAGAACTACAACAGAGGATGTGTGAAGTGTCTTTTGAATCGTGTGCTTGCACAAATTTCTAAAAGACAGAAAAAAAATACATATTTGTTCACTAGAAACAGAATTAAAGGGGAAGAACAACCTATTGAGTGCTGTTTATTTGGATGGAATGTGTGCTTCTATAAATTTAACTGTGGGTTTAGGACTAGTCTAAAAACTAGTCTAATATGTATTTACCCAATTGAACTTCTCTGCATCAAAAGATTGCAAAATATGTTATCATTATACGGGATATAATAAAAAAAAGATAAAATTGTAACACTTAAAATGATTCCACATGCTCCCAGAACAACTCTTTCACATTTTGAGTCCTGGAATATGTCTGTACCATCAGGGAAAAATTTATGTTATAACCTGGTCAGTCAGTACATTCAGGTCATCATCTGACTTCATTTCGTTGTCACATAACGTTGCTACTCGAAGCAACTCCAGATCATAACACTGCCTCAAAAGGATGGGAGTTTATGAACTCTATTTATGATTTTTATTCTGACCGAATGTCTCCTACAAAGCCACAGCTCAGCACTATGCATTCAGTTTCTGACTATGTGTAGGTTTTAAACCTAAATCCTTTGCTGTTTCTGTTTTTTGATGCAGGCCAATAACTTTTCCCTTCTGAAGTGGTGACAAATGACATCATTCATGTACATGCACAGTATACAGTATAGCAAATCCAAATCATGGATATAGACAATTGTTTTATGCTCAGTTTATGTAGAATGTCACTTTTGAATCTATTAATTGTCCTTCTTGGAGAACCCCAAGAAGGCCTAGTGTAGCTGAGATTGAGGGAAAGAGCACGTTTGGCCCTGTAGAAACCCAGCCATAGATGGCACTGAGCATTAATTTACAAGCACAAGTGTTAATTCACATGTAATAATGTGGTTGCTTTACTACAATCAATCAAGCTGTTTGCCCAATGCGGCCACAAATTAAAACCTAGATACACAGGTGTTCTGGCGGGGAAAGAGTTAAACAGGGCAAAATGTCTACCACAGTGGGAGCTGATGGTCTGAACATGCGAGTTGCTTATGACATGCATCAATCTCACGGATTGGCGACATACACGCTGTAGCCTGACAGAAATCCCAGAGCTCACATATACACTCCTCCATGAGCAGGAGACACTATAGCTTAGGGGCCAGCAGCCAGACCCATAAACAGGAGCTTCACTAACAGAATTATGGAAGCAGGAGAGATATTATCAGCAGAAGAGTGCATAATGCAAGGTTTTTATAAAGCAATAGATCTTGTCATTTGGCATAAAGTCGTCTCCTTCGGGCCTCCAATCTACATTCAATATGGTATAAGTGTGAGGAGTGTAACCTATTGGAACAGAGCTATAAATAGAAGGGTGGCTGGAGGCAGCGGAGCCTTGAGGGGAGTGTGATGTGAGGATGTGTCAGGTTTATTACTAGGTCCAGCAATGTGGCACTAAGGAAAAGTTACTAGTATTAACCTCTCCACTTGGAAACCTTTGTGTAAGCTGTAGACAGATTATAGTTTTACAGAAGCACTTTTACTCCTGCCAGTCAAAAGACATTAATTTACTGTTATCCCCAGAAAATACGCCCAAAGTATTTTAAACTTCTCTGTAAGATACTATGATTGTCTGTGGTGTGTCATACAATATCAGCTCCCAAAGAGTAAAGTATAAAGTGTCACTCAATAATCAAATTCTAATCAGATGACTGCTGAAGCAATCAGGCAGCATTTGTACAGTACATGGTATAAACACACTCTGGGATAAAACTCACAATCTCCATTCTCGCTCATTAATATTATCATCTATAAAGCTTTATACAGGGTCATGGAGGAGCCTGGAGTCTATCTCAGGAAATGTAGGGCACAAGGTGGGAAACACATTTACACACTATGGGCAATTTGGGAACACCAATTAGACTAATCTGCATGTCTTTGGACTGTATGAGGAAACCAGAGTGCCCGGAGGAATCTCACCAAAATCCTAGAGAACACGCAAACTCCATGCACATAGACCTGAGGCAGGAATCGAATCCAGCTAACCACTGCTAACGACTGCTGCATCGCCATTTTATTGGGCATATTTAGTAGGGAAACGTTACATGTTCAAAATCCCAGAGTTCTGCCTGCTGAACCAAAATCAGAAAGTGCAGAGGGTAGCATTCACAGCTCGATCCTGAGCACAGGTTATCGACTGATGTTTTCTCCCCATGTTTGTTTGGGATTCATCCAGGTTCTCAGATTTCCTTAAAAATGTTGTTTAGGATAAAATTCCCTAGGCATTCCCTAAACAAAATTCCCAGTCATCTCAGATACCCAGAAAAATTTAGTTGAATGTTATAGCAACCGCCAGGCTCGATTTTCATCTCTTTGTGCATGGAGTTTGCATGTTCTTCCTATGCTTGGTGGGTTTCTTCCAGGTAATCTTTCCTCTCAAAGTCCAAAAACCTGCAGATTAGGCTGGATTGGCGTTTCCAATCCAGGGTGTATCCCAGGGTCCAGGGTGTATCCAACCTCAAGCCCTAAGTCATCTGGGATACTCGCCAGGCCCCTAGGACCCTGAACGCAGGATAAAGCAGTATATATTAATTTTTTTAAAAGTGGCATAATAATAATAATAATAATAATAATAATAATAATAATTATTATTATTATTATTATTAATATTATTATTAATAATAATGATAATAATATTAATATTATTATTATTATTATTATAAGAACATCAAGGTTAAAAAAACATAGAGGTGGATCCTTTAAACAGAACAACATTATGCTAATATCTAGAAAAGCTGTAAGACTATATTACAAACATCATCCAACCTGTCAGTCAGCCATTTCTGTTTGGGAAAAAAAAAAAAAAAAAAACATTAGCATATCGAAGTCTTTGTAAGTCACATTTAAGCCTTTTGTAAGACCTAAATTGCTTTTCCTCTCTGACAGCACCGTGGCCAGATAGCGTTGCGCTTCCTCCCTCATCTTTAAGCCTCTCGCCATCACGCAGCATGCTCCAGACTTGCTGATTAAACACCACAACACGGAGCCACGATCCTGCGCTCATGTACCATTACACAATTTCCGACTTATTTCCATACAAACGCAGACGAGCCTCTCTTGCACTCTGCCAAAGTTAGAGAGCAGGAATGCGTTAGAAAAAAAAGAAGAAAGGGAAAAAAGAAGCAGATAGTGTGATTAAGTGATAGTGACTTGCTTTAGTTCACACAGAGGTTAGCTGCCAGCAGGCAGGAGGCTATGATTAGCTTCATGTGTGTGTGTGTGTGTATGAGTGTGTGTGTGTGTGTAGGAGTAAAGCAGAGTTCTCTCCAGGCAGCACAAGGCTTCGTTATGGTTATGGTGCTGTCCTGTGCAGAGGGAAACAGGCTCTGTTCCCCATTCGCCCATAAACAGGCAGAGCAGAGAAATGCAGCAATCCAGCATCAGCCATTAATGTCACCGTAATGCTGTAACACTTCTGCTGCAAACGGCCAAAAGCTAATTGGATCTTTAAAATATTTACTCAAGACCTGTGTTCACTTTCACTCACATGCTTTCGCTTGGTATAAAAAGAGAAATGTAGAAATGTAAGCAGTAGTAACTCAGTGCTTAATGGAATAATTTAGCATTTTCCAACTTAATCTTTCAATACTGTGAGACTTTAAAACTGTTTCCCAATACTATAAAAAAGAAAAAAAAAATTATATATAACAGCGCATGCTGCTTGTATGACATTATTTTACATTAAATAGATCAGATTAGGTCGCACGGTGGCTTAGTGGTTAGCACTGTCGCCTTGCACCTTTAGGATCTGGGTTTGATTCCCAACTCCATGGAGTTTGCATGTTCTCCCTGTGAGTGGTGGGTTTCTTTCAGATGCTCTGGTTTCCTCCCCAAGTCCAAATATGTTAGGCTAATTGGCTTTCCTAAATCGCTCTAGAATGTGAATGAGTGTGTGCCCTGCGATGGCCTGGCACCATGTCCAGGGTAAAATTACTTAACACTCTTAAATGACTTAGATAAACTAGTGGTTAAGCAATAGCTAGAAGGTTAAATTAAACATATTGTCTGATGAACAGCTGATATGAATCATGGACGTTTTTTTATTTCTTTTTAATCAGCAAGGGGTGGGCATGATGGCATAATGATTAGCACTTTTGCCTTGCACCCCCAAGATCTTGGTTTAATTTCCAGTTTGGGTTCTCCCTGTGCTTGGTGAGTTTCCTTCCAATTTTTTCCCACAGTCCAAAGACATGCAGGTTAGGCTGATTGGTGTTCCCAAATTGCCCGTAGTGTTTGAATGAGTGTGTAAGTGTCTGTATGTGTGCCCTGTGATGGATTGGCACCCTGTCTAGGGTGTACCCTGTCTCATGCCCTATGTCTCCTGGGATAGGCTTTAGGCCCCCCACAACCCTGAAGGATATAGCATATAGACGTATAGACGACGAGTGAGTGAGAGTAAATAGCAAGAATGTAAGGGACTATAACAGTGGCAGAAATTAAAAATCAACAGACTTTGCCAAGTGGTTAAATTTATGAATATTGCAATCACCCTAATTTATTTCTGCATATGTCAACTCCATTTTTATCCCTTTTATTCAACTTTCACATCTTCACCAGAGAAGAGAGCATGTAGA
Source organism: Clarias gariepinus (assembly GCF_024256425.1). Classification (NCBI taxonomy): domain Eukaryota; kingdom Metazoa; phylum Chordata; class Actinopteri; order Siluriformes; family Clariidae; genus Clarias; species Clarias gariepinus. Next base: position 9,851,690 of record NC_071110.1, read on the forward strand.
ACAGCTTAGTTACACTAATTATATTATATTCCTGCTGAAATACTCTAGTTGGCTAGTGTCTGTCAACTTAGGGGCAGTGGTAGCTCACTGAGTTAGATCTCTGGGTGACTGATTAGAAGGTTACCAGTTTAAGCCCCAGCAACACCAAGCTACCACTTTCGCGCCCTTGAGCAAGGACCTTAACTCTGTCCGCTCCAGGGGTGCTGTATCGTAGCTGACCCTGGGCTCTGACCCCAGCATCTTAACTGTGATATCTGAAGAAAGAATTTCACTGTGCAGTAATGTATATGTGACAAATTATTACTGTATAAACTCAACATATTGCAGTGTGTCATCAATAAAAATAAAACCCTAGCGACTAATACCATGATTAGGAATAGCAAGAATTATGTCCAGAGGTAAAGTAGCATATACTGTATAGGGAAAACAGCAGTGACATTAGGACAGCATTGTGAAGAATATGATATGCATACAGTACAGGTATAAGTAAAATATTATTCCTCCCTCTAAAAAAAGAAAAAAATGTTACAGTAGAAATCACAGCTATGTTTAATAGTGAAATTAAGAGCATTTCCACATGCTCAGTATGCTCAGAACTAAAGGGGTGGGACTAAACAGCCGTGTGGCCATAATAAAACGTCTTATTAGTGAAGTCATATCTAAAGAAAATGCTTTATATGCTAAAGAACATAAAGATTTCAGTTTGACGCGATGGAAGAAGGTCATGTGGTCTGATGAATCCGGATTCTATATTCCAGAGTAACGGGTTCAATGTGATTTTCATTGGTTCAAGTTCTGTGTGTTTTAGAGAAAAAAAGAGAGAGAGAAAAAGATCAAAGTATTTAACATTGATTCACTTTGGGAAAAATACACAGAGAGGCATAAGAACACATCCTCGCCCCCCCTCAACACTAAGACGCTGAGGATTCTTCAATTTCACCATCTTACAGGCAAGACACAGATAAGACATGCAACATGGCAAGGTGCCTTGAATCAGAAACCCCATGAGAGTTCAAAAAGTGAGAGGGAACAAAATGAATCCGCTTGAGCAGCTTTCACCCGGCAGAGCAGCTGCTGGAAATAGTCGGAAGAAAAGTTGTTAGAATACTTAAAAAGTGCTTGAAGTGTCAGTGGTGGAATATTTAAAACACATGTTGCCATGAAAAAGATTGTTATGCAGTGATTGACTAATAGAGTGAGTGAGTGAGTGACTGAATGACTTTATGTAAATGAGTATTATCTGGGCAATATACACTGACTGTCCAAAAAAGTCACCCACTCTAAGATTGTATTGAATCTCATGGCCAGTTCATGCGTAAAAAAGCTTCATCATGCTCCCAGAACCACTGTTTCACAGTTTGAGTCCTGAAATATACCTGTGCCAGCAGTAAAGAAGGACTCCGTTGATATGAGAACCAAACCATTGAGTACATTCAGGTCATCGGTTGACTTAATTTTATTGTCACATACTAATGTTGCTGAGTCTAGGCCTGACCAACTGAAGAAACCCCAGATCATAACACTGCCTCCAGACGCCTTTACAGTGGCCCCTATGCATGATAGGTGCATCACATCATTTTTTACCATGCATTGTTTACAACTTTACCAAGTGTTTAAGCAATTTCCATTCATAGTTGTTTTCCGACCGCAGTTCTTACACATAGTTGATGGTTCAGCACTATCCTTTGAGGTTTTGCTAATGTCTTGAAGAGTTCTTAACCCCAGTTTACTATTTCTGATCGCCTTAGTTGTTGTCATTGCTTGATGCAGCCCAATGATTTGACCCATCTAAAATGAGGATTATTTTTTGGCTGGGCAGTGTGCTATGACAAAAAGAATGCTAAATGAACTTTTCAGGAAATATTTGCATTCTTCAAAAAAGTGTACTGAGCAACCTACTGTGAATATTGAACATATACAATAACTTGTTAACATGAAGACATGCTCAGCGAGAATGCAAAACATGAGCTGTTTAGCTCAAACTTGGAGACTACATTTTGGAGAGGGTCCAAATCAAGGATGTTCCCAACACAAAAGAACTGCTCCAGATTTTGTTGGGGACAAAGCCAAGATCACATCCTACAGTATAAAGGGTCTTGGTTTGGCTGTTTTGTTCTGCTCCTGAGTGTTTAGACTTGCTCAAGGAGAAAAGCTACACCAAGCTACACCAAGGAGAAAAGCAACCTGAGTAAACAAGGCAAGCACTATCTTCTGGTTTTATGTAATTGTTAATCTATGGTAATGTGAATGGGGGAAAGGGTCGCAGGTTTAAACTCCAGCACCACCAAGTTAACACTGTTGGGCCTTTGAGCAAGACCCTTAACCCTCAAATGCTCAAATGTATAATGAGATAAATATAAGCTGCTCTGGATATGTCTGCCAAATACCATAAATGCAATATCTAAATCTTAAATGTTATAAAATAATGTTTATCTCTAGGTCATATTTTTTTATTCTTACCCAAGCCATTACGTCCACACCCTAAAAACCTAAACTCTTCAGAATATTAATTAACCCCTTATCCCTAACGCTAACCATTATACCCTCATACCAAAAGCGAGAGGTAAGTGTGTGGTCACCTACATCTGAGTGTACAGTATATATCCTACATATACATTAATGGATTATAATGACTTACCATTACACAAACACACCAAACCACAGTTCTGAGTTTGTGAGCACTGAAGGGCTACAAGTGTCTGCTAAATCCCTAACAGCTACCAGAAACACCTGAAAAACCCTTGATGTTGTGCAATATACTAGTCAAATAGTTTTCCCATAAACAATAGATAAACAAGACTTACAGAATGTCATCTAAGACCTCCACATAGTGTCAAGGAAGGCTACCAATGGAGCACTATAAGGACTGTTACTCTGTTGTTTTGCCTCCTCCTGCCTGCCTACTCCAACATATAGATGTCCATCTATTAATCATGTGCTTCTGGAAGATTCCTGTCTTCACTGCTCCTCATTAGTAGGTGGCATTCTACATGCAATCATAACCTTACCCATCATACCTGTCCAACCAGATCTGCAGCTCATTGTTGGAACCTTCTGGGACTGCCATTTGGTTGTGCACAAAATCGACTTCACACAGCTTACACTGCTAGATTCTCCCTCCTCTGCTCAAGACTGTCAGAGACCTAGATTAAGCTAGAGAATGCCCACAGAGAATGTCCACACATGCTGCACTCTATGGCTTTCTTTTTCACACATATCCCCAAGACTTCTGACAAATGTTGAAAGGGGGGAGGTGTTGGTGGGGGTAGGTTTGCCTATTACTACTTCCTGCGCATGCTGTCCTTTTTTCTTTCCAAACATTAGATGTCAAAGTTTCAATTGCCTGCAGGTTGAAAATTTTTAAATACATCGTATAATTGTGGTCTTAAGTCCAACAGGACCACCAAAATTATAAATTAAAAAAAAACATCCATTTATGTATTTTTAAAGACTGGTTGATCCCTTGGCTTGGCTTGGAGATGTCAAGCTCCAAAGCAGAGGAACCATTTCTCACTATCTCAGACCCTTCAACCCCTTGAATCACTACCTTAAGTCAACACCAACACGCAAAGGCATCACCTTTACCAAGAACTCCACCATACTTCTCAAGTATCACACCATTTCTTTGTGTCATTTCCTCTTCCACTGGTCCTCACCATCATGCCACCCCTTCCTACTGATACTTTTGTATTTAAAAGAAAGTTTTAAGACCTTGACTTCTTAATTGCCTTCACACTTGCCCCTTATTCCTTCCCTTTAGTGCCTTCATTATTTCCAGATTTACCTGCTGACACTGCTTTCTTTACCTTTTACATAACTCTCTTTGGACTCTGCCCTCTTACTTCCAAGCCAACTAGACTGATGCTATATAGCTCCTAGCTGTTTGACATTCACTGGTCTGAAAAGACATTGGATTATATGAGTTTGCTGATATTCAGACATCCTTTAAAATGATTTAACTGAGGTTAAACATGCACGATGTGGTTCAGACTTTAAACACATTCAAGCAATTGACAGAGGAAGAGGTAGTTATGCTACTTAGTACTTATGATCAACAACTGCCCAGTGACCTGTTCACTCAATCCAACATCATCCATATGTGACATACAGTATGTGGTTCCTCCAACGATCAGATGTACTGTATACATCATTCCTTTCTTTAAAAAGCTCTTGCATAACCAGACTCTTGTTGCAAAATTGAGATATGTATCTTTCTACTAATTCCTATGCAAGACCCTGAAGTGTGCAGTTCTTGAAGTGCTGCAGTTATATCTTCAACTAAATGATCCCCTAGATACCAACTACTCTGGAAAATTCTTTCCTTGCATTCACTGAGGCTTTACATAAGGAGAATTTTGTGTATTCCATTCTCGTTCTTTGTTTCCTGTATGCAGCATTTGACACTGTGAATCACCAGATTCTCATTTCTACACTTTGGTACTTGTGAATTAGGAGCTATGCTTTGACCTGCTTTTTATCATTGTGCCCTAAGTATTGATTCTATCACTTGGTAACTTGGAATGGGTCAATTTCATAACCTTACCCTTATTATCAAAGTCCTGCAAGGGTCAGTCCTAGGTCCAATCTTGTTTTCCCTTTATACTAATTCACAGGGCTTGTGCTCTGGAGACACACAACCTTACATTACTGTAGCTTTCCTCCATCCACCTCCCAGGTTGCCCAGAAACCCTTAGACTGTACTAATTCTAATTCTTTGCTAACCTTAATGCTAATCTGTTAAAATAATCCAACTATTAATCCAACTATGAATTTGCTTTTATGAGATGCGTTCTGTACCCTAATGCTATTTTTTAAACACTAATCAGAACTTCTAATACCAAACCTCCTACACATTTTCTTTTTTTACATGGTTAATATTTGACACCAGCTGAGGATTAAAAAGGAAAAATGATTTGATCAACAGCTTTAGGTTTTTTATTTATGTAAATTCTGTGGTTTTAAGATGTTTTTCTATGTATAGTAATAACTTTATATACTTATTGATTAACAATAACATATTTTCAACATTTACATGTTAGCTAGAATCCCGCAATGTCCAAATTTGTAAAATAACCAAGGTGATCAAGTAAAACCGGAACTTGTAATAAAATTTCTCTTGAATGAAGACGTATAATTGACTCTCATTTAAAGAAAACTTCAAGAACATTACAGTAATATGACTCTTAGCCTCTGTAAAAAACATTTAAATATTGCAAATATTTTAAAGAAGGAAATACTTCCTTGAAGGATGATGCTATTCCAGGTTGTTCGAACACACTTATTTTATTACTGTGAATATTTAGCAAATGGAATGTTTGATCCTGAAAATTGTTGGATAATTTGTTTGAAGTTTTCAGAAGATATGCTGAGTGAAGCAGGGGATTATATAGAGAAATAAAGGTAGTTTTTAATCTTATAACTGGTCTGTGTTCTGTATTCTGCACAATGAAGTCCCTGTTTGACTAGAACACCCTTTGTAGTTTTATTTGTGGCACAATTATGCTAATAGAAATGGCATGAATTACTATAAAAAGAATCAAATTGGTGTGGATCGGTCAACATAATTAGTCCGACCACTGAAAGTGTTTACCACTTTTTTCTATGTGAGCAACCTGAGCCTGCGCTAAGCTAAGTTGCTTATTTGCAGCATGTCTCACATGCCACTTTGATTAATGTTGGATTGCTCTGAGTAACTCCCAAGTTGTGTTAATAATTATATTTTAATACAACTCCCAGCCTGTGAGTTGCTATGAAAGTGCCATACACGCTCTGACTGCCGGCTAAAGCAAGGCACTGTGTGGTGTTCACTTCTGTGGTAACAGTCAATGACTCTAGTCAACATACATAAATCTTTCTATATTTGACACCCAGGAACAATGGTTTAGCCAAGATCATGATGAATGTGGAGCTGGAGAAAGTCATATGAATTCCAATTTGCCTCTTCATACTGAGCCTGCGCTGCTACCTATCAGATCTGTATTGGATTTCAGTATAATTTCACATATAAAAGTGCAATTCAGATTTTGAAGCCAGCACGACTACTCAGTTGCTTTGAAATTACATTATCAAAATCAACCCACTTGACTGGCATAATATTATAAAACATAAGGAGAGGATTAAAAAAATAGGAGAAAAAAAACACTTATAGGTTTCAGATTTACAAGCCCTATTCAGAAGACTTAATCTCCTATTTTAGATTAGGTTATGCCAACCAGTGCAGCATGTGACTAGGTGCAGTGTGGCGTATTCCCCCCGAAGGCTATGAATCGCCTCAGGCTGGTAGTTGCAGCATGTGACAATCGATGGGCCACTCTTTTTCCTTCCTGCAAACACCACAGTCGGTTACTTCTTCCTGCTACTTTCTGATCTTTGATGGGTTTTCAGATCAAGCAGAGTAAAAGGGTTAGCAGCTACAGAAAGCAACTGTCATATTGCATAAAGAGAAACTCTGAATTTAGCTGCAGTCACACAACCCGCAGCATCACTACATAATTTACAGTACAAGTAGTACATAAAAGAAATATTTTTCCACCTTTTTTAGGTTTACTCTCCAAATCTATAGCATAGAACTTTTAAACATGTTCCAAACAAAATACAGTATTATTAACTTGCTCACCTAAGACAGACTAACAGTGCAGGTTGCAGGCATTTATTAAATTATTATTGCAATATTAAAGAATAGCAATTATATAAGATCTGTGTAAATTAAGCTGTAAATCTATATAATGCTGCCTATTATCAACAGTATAGTCATGTGGATCTTGGACTCTAGTGTACCACAAAACCTTTAAAAAAAATTATTTCTACAGTACTTCATGCATAAAACCCTATAAATATGTTATGATTCTAGTCATTAATTGAACAGTTTGACAGCAAAATAAGACAAGTGTATTTTTGCAATTTAAGAAATTGTATTTTTTTTTTAAAGATGAAGTATTGGACACTAATAAAGCATATTTTCTGCATGCTTTCTTTAATTCACAAGGAACAAATGACAAAATATATAGTGAAGAATTTTACTGTTTTTTTTTTTTAAGTACATACTGCAAAGAATTAATTGGTCTGCAGGTGTATTTAGTAATAAATTATCAATAATATTTTATTTTTGTTTGATTTAAACATATAGCAAATCATGCTTTGACTGTGATTTTGTAGGGAGTCAAACAGAAAGCAGTGGGAGCTAATTATATCAAAGAAAAATATGTTGAGATTTGTTGTACCAAAAACCTTTTTAATTACAAAGCTTGTTAAAGATCGTGAGAAACATTTGTCTGTGTGAGCAGCACTTGTGGGAGCGAGTACAGGTATGAACTGTTTAACCAACAACTTTCCACACACAGAGCGCGCATCTCATGTCTATTGTATGTTTGAAGCTTTGCATCAATATTTCTCTGCCTTATCACATGCGTACACTACAGGATTACATATAGATTCTTAAGTATGTTATATATTTAAACAACATCCAAATTGCATCATGTCCAGCTTCACAGAAAGCAGCGCAGATGTTATGCAACACATACCTGTAATTTATTATCACTGGAGTGATTGTAATTGCAGTAAAACTTCCTTTTGTTGGCTTTAGCATCATCAAAAAAATGTTTGAACACATTCAAGCCACTCACAGCAGCCAATGAGTCTCAAAGGAATCTTCACTCATCACGTGACAGAAGGGAGAGATCGCTGTCTTTTGCTTGAAAATCAGGCAGTTGTGTGTTGTGCTTTACTCAAGACTTGGCAGTCTAAAGCTTTTATAGACATGCTTGTGTGTCAGACAATAATTTGCCAAAATGAGTAAAAGTCTGAAAATGGTGTTTATCGCTTTATGCTGTCAAACTGTTTAATTAGTGTTATATAGCCAGTTTTCTGGAAACAATTTAACAATGTTATAAATAATTCAATAGTAGTTTTTTTTTTTTTTTTAGTGTCTTAGTGCTAAGTTTTTTTCATTTTTAATTGCTTATCCTAATCACAAAATCATTTATTTATACTTTTGTAGTAAGATGGTTATCATAGTTTGAGTTATGTTGGAGTTATAACATTGTGCACTATTGGACAAAAATAGTACGAAAAACAATACATAACACTGACAGGACTGCAGTAACTGAGTCAATATCATGTAAACAGTATATACTGGCACTAAAATATCAATCAGTTAATTCAATATTAGTTCAAAGGAAAATTCTCATATACTACATGTAAGGATTTCATTTCGATGTTTGGAGTTGGTGTTTTTAGGCTCCATTTTCTGGATAGATTACTTCAAAGATCTTTGGATGTCCAGTATATTTATCTTTTATTTTTTATTTTAGTAATGATTTATGTTTGTGGTAGGAAATAAAATGATCAAAAGTGTTTTATGTAATTGTTTAGAGTGTCCTCCATTTAGCTGGGAAAAAAAATGTCCTTGGATGCTTTACATCATTTTGTATTATTTTATTCTTTTCATGGGTTTCACCTTTAGCCCTTGGCTCATTCCACCAGGGTGCTGGCTGTTGGTGGTCTTTTTTTCCAGCTGCCATCAGACTCAACAATTCCTCCCAACAGGTCTGCAGCCTCCCAGAACGAATGGATAGCTGGACAATATGACTTTAAATGCATGGAATTTAAATCCCACAAACCACTTGATCATTATAAATGTATGTGTGAGGTTGTGTTTTGCAGCATGTCACATTCTTTTACACTGGTATGTTCTTTACCTCTATGCATTTGTATGTATTTATATATTATAACACAGGTTTTATTATTATTATTATTATTATTATTATTATTATTATTATTATTATTATTATTATTATTATTAATTATTCTACTGTCTTATCTGTCTTTTGCTGCTATAACCCCCGAATTGCCTCATAGGATCTAAAATGTACAACAATCTATCTATCTTTGACTTTAAAGCATTGATGAGTACATGGTGGTGGATTATAACTACCTGGGGGTGTCCATAGAAAATAAACTGTACTGGACGAAGAATACTCAAGTACTTTCCAGGATGGGCCAGAGCTGTTGTGAAGGCTAAGGTTTTTTAACAAATGCCGCACAATGCTGAGGATGCTATGTGAGTAAGCGGTGGCCGGTGTTCTCCTCTGTGCTGTAGCTGAGTATACGTGGCAGACAACAACGATTTAACAAAGATTGAGGAAGATGCTGTTTAAATCTATCTATCTATCTATCTATCTATCTATCTATCTATCTATCTATCTATCTATCTATCTATCTATCTATCTATCTGTCTGTCTGTCTGTCTGTCTGTCTGTCTGTCTGTCTGTCTATGTCAGAATGTTTTTCTGGCTCAATTAAATAATTCCCTCAGTGGGATTTCCTCAGGGTGGCGTAGTCATTACATGTGATCTGTCTTTTATTGACCAATGGCATACAGTAGTTTTTAAGACTGCAGCACAGCCATATTTTTGGAGTTACTGTATGTAGTAAAAAAGTAATGGGCATATATTTTATCCAAATTCTCTCCTATACAGTTATTACTCATATGGCATAAATCTGCTAATCCCAGTGACTGATTGTTTCTGTTTAAAAAAAGGTAAATCTAATTATGCCAAGTGCACTATTTACATTCATTCAAGTAAAAAAAAAAAAAAACGGGCTTTCCTTTTATTTATTTATTTATTTATTTATTTATTTTTACTATTCACCTGCAGCATATCTTTCTCACATATACACATGAAAGTTTTAAGCACTGCTTTAATATGCAGGATGCAGCTTGTGTATGAGTGAAAGGAAAAAAAAAAGAAACATTTGTTTATTATATATAGCATATCTCAGCAATGTGATATGGCAGAGGAATATGGAGTCATCCATATTCATGAGGTAAAGCCTCATTGGTTCAGCGCAGAGAAGGTCTTACATTAAATTTGCATCAGATACTGTATCATTGGATTTGAGGCTTTTGGGTGACGGAAACCGACTGTGCTCATAAACTGTGAACGAAAAGTTGTAAAAGTTTATAAAGCGCATATTTGGTGTTTTAAAACGCATGTTGCTGCGCTCCATTTCAATGCTGTAGAATGACGCAGTGTGGGAAAGTGTAGATCCTTAGGGTTTACACTAGAATATACAAGTAGTGTTTTGGTGGAACTGATACTTTTGCTCTATTTAAATTTATTAGACAGGAATAAATAATTGGACATATATAAAACTTACAGCCATCTAAATATTGTTGGAAACATGTCTTGATAATTTCCTAGTTCTTATTAAATCTTATTACTTTTTCATTTTTTATTTTGGCGAACCTCCATTTGGATCCAATCATGCGATCTGATTGAATTCTGATTTTAAGAAAGTACTCATTAAAATCATTTATTCATTGGTTGGAAAAATGCTGATAAAAGAAGGTAAATAATCATTTGGCAAGTGCGCAGAGATTTATGTAAATCACCATATGAGAATATAAAGTGTTTTATAGTGAATAAATTAATAACTAATAATTGAACAAACTAGTTCGGACTCATATTTGAACCCAGAGTTTTTTTTTTCCAAGCTATCCAGAACCATTTTCATTTGCTTTCTTTTTTTTCTTCTTCAGATCAGCACAGCAGCAGTGCACCTTGGGTCAGTTTGCACCTCATGGGTCAGTTTTCGAATTTATGTCTAAAAATAAAACACGGTTTGCTCCAAACTTCTATATCCTTTTCATTTATTTGTTTTTTTAATTCTTTTCATTCTATTAATGCGAAACGATTTTGAGTAAAACACAGTACCGTTCTTTCATGTCATTATTCGTAGGCTACATTAGCTTCTTAGTTGCGGTGCAAAAGCGAGGAAACAAATGTGTCTCGGCTGATTGACTACCTTTGGGGTAAGAGGAAAATTGTGCAAATTAAATTTCTCCCACAAATATTCCTTAAAAGAGCAGGAGTGAATGACTGAGAGGCGGAAATATATAAAATGAAAGAGAGGGAAAAAGAAGGGGGGAAGGAAAGAAGAATGGGGATGACTGGTGAGTTGTGATTTGTCATGTTGTATGTTTGTACTAAAACACAGCTCTGGCTTTGGCACTCTGTGTTCTGTATCCTCTTGAAACAGGCGTCTTTGTGCCTTAAGCCACGATGTGTCAGGATTCGGGCGCCCAGTGGCATGCACACATTATTAAACCAATAAAAACATCACGCTGCCGGCGTTCCTGCGCGCCTCCGTGGCAGAGGGCAGGATTTAGCTGGTATTACTCTCCTGCTGTGATCTGGGAGGTTTAAATCACATGCCTAGCTGGTATCTGTGGGCCGAGCGGGAGGACGAGGTGTTTGGCAGGCAAGCATGTGTTGGAGTTTATGAGTCTATCCATCCTTTAGCTCTCGGGGGCCTGTGGGACCTGGAGCTTCTCCTTTCCTCCTCGTTCCCTCCTCCTCCTCTCAGCGCGTATCGACTGAAGGCGGTTTAGCGGGCCATGCCGGCGTGCTCACTCTACACTTTTTACAAGTGTCGAGAGAATGCTGGAGGCGAGCTCTGCCAGCATCTATCCGCGTGATTATTCGTATTTGCATGCGGATATCTGCAGGGTATTAGAGCCCAGCGCACAGAGGATTGGGAAAAATAACAACATCCTGTGTGAGACGCGATACGGCAGGTGTTGTATCGCCACGCTTAGAGCTGACCTTATCTGTTTACTTAGTGCAGGAGAGACTGATACACTCGCAACCTCCCATTACACTCAGAACATACTGTGTATACACACACGCACACACACACACACACACAGAGTAGAGAAGCTGTGACTGGACTGAGTAGAGAAAAAAAAAAAAAACAGGATTGAGAGCAGACTGAAATAAAAAAGAAATGGTGGTAAAGAGAGGGAGAGAGCCAGCAAGAGGAAGTGTGGCAGGACAGGGAGGGAAAAAGGGAGAGAATGATGTTTGAACATTCAGTACATTCTGTATATGGGCGGCTCTAAGAAGGTTAGGTTTTAAAATTACATAATGTAATGTTACAGAATATTCTGCTGCAATGTTTTGCTTCACAATGTTAAAAGAATATTGTTTGCACAATGTTCCCAATTACACATAACATGCAATTATTTAAAACTAACAAACAAACAAACAAACAAACAAAAAACATTTTTGAAACCAGACTTTGTAAAACGTCTCTGTTTAGAAAACCATAAAACTAAAATAAACTTAAAAAACAGAAAGAAAATATAAAAGACCAAATATACATCCATGAGGTGGCAAATCCCAAAAGGTGATGTTTTGTGGCCATAAAATGTGCAGAATGAGGTATGTGCACCGGATGTTTGTGCTATGATCAGGGTTGCCAGATCTGCACTCAGAGGCCAAGCAGTATTATAACTTAGTTTGCCTAAAATATATTAAAACATTATTACACAATTTAAATTAAACATTTAAATCCGTGTGTTAACAAGGTCAGGGGTTTGGGTTTAATTCCTGCCTCGGGGTCTGTGTGCATGGAGTTTGCGTGTTCTACCTGTGCTTGGTGGGATTGCTCAGGGTACTCTGGTTTCCTCCCACAGTCTGTGTGTGTGAATGAGCGTGTAAGTGTTTGTGTGTGTGTGTGTGTGTGTGCCTGCCATGGACTGCCACCTTGTCCAAGGTGATGCTTGCCTTGTGCCCTAAATCTCCTGAGATAGGCGTCAAGCCCCCGCAACCCTGTACAGGATAAGTGCTACGGAAGGTGAGTGAAAACTACTACTACTATTATTATTATTACTATTATTATTATTATTATTATTATTATTAGTAGTAGTAGTAGTAGTATTGATTTATATCAATTTATTATATAAATAATTTATATGGTTTATATAATAATTTATATTATTAGAAGTTATAATAATAATAGAGATTAAAGAGAGAAAGAGAGGGAGAAAAAAGCAAAGGAGAAAGAGGGAGAAACAAGATGACGAGAGAAAATAAGGATTATGGTGAGAAGTGCAAGGAAAAATAGCAAAATGACAGAAGAAGAAAAGAAGATGAAGAAAAGAACAGAGACAAGGCATAGAAGGACAGAAAAAAGAATAAAATCAAGAATGAGAGAGAGATCACGAAAAAGAAGAGAGCCGGAGACAAAATAAAAGGATGAAGAACTGTAAAAGCGAACCTGGAGAAGGAGGGATAGATAACCTAGACATTATACATTGTAGAGGGAAATAAGCATTTTAAAAAAAATGAATGGAAAGGAAGTGAAGAAAGTGAGAGAAAAAAAATAGAGAGACAGAAAAGAGAAAACCTGGACGGGAGAAATAAGCAGGGGAAAAGAGAAAATCAAGAGGGACAGACAGATAGTGTGTGTGTGTGTGTGTGTGTGTGTGTGTGTGTGTGTGTGTGTGTGTGTGTGTGCGCGTGTGTGTGTGTGTGAGCGTGAGCAGTATAGGAATGTCCCTTTATCGCTTTAATAAGAAGCTGCTGAGGTAACCGAGCCACCCCTCCAGAGGCCCCTTGTCTCCATGGCAACTGTCAATCATTCACTGATATGGCAATATTAAAAAATGGGTGTGGGGGTTGGTGCATCCTCCTTTCATCACTCCAGATCTCTTCTCTCAGCTCTGTGTGTGTGTGTGTGTGTGTGTGTGTGTGTGTGTGTGTGTGTGTGTGTGTGTGTGTGTGTGTCTGTTGCAGCAATGTGACATCATTGCAGGGGGGGTTGGTTAGTCATTATGTCTCTCTGAGTATTCATTTTGTCTGATAGCAGACACCCGTCACCCCTGACTCCACACCTGACCTGTGCTGTGATGAGCTCCTGAACACACACTTCACAAGCAGCTGGAGTGTGCAGCACAACGTGACGAGCTTGTCCCAACACACACTTCATGAGCGACTGCGCCAGTCCAGCCTCACTGGCGAGGAACAGGTGAATCATGGAGATTGGAGAGAGTGAGTGATAATGGTGCTGCTGCATGGCAGAAACGTGGTTGTGTGTCATCGATGAGGCTCTCAGCTCTGTGTTTACATGCAGATACGAGGATGAAGGGGAAACATAGGCCTAAGTACATGATGAGGTCAGGCTGGGAATAAAAGGTTAGAGAAAATCATAGCAACTAGCGGTGAGATGGTGTACCGTGACAAGAAAATTGGGAATGTGTATAGTGTTATTAGTGATACTGAAGTGATTTATTCCAGACAATACTTTTGTTGCCGTTCAAATGGAGCTTGTGGATTTATGCGTTCAAAATAAGGAGCACACACACATACACACTGGTATACAAAGTTGTGATAACTTTAATCTGTGTATTATTCATTTGTTAGGTTTTGAAACATAGGGCCAAAAAAAAAAACCCATTAGATTTTCCAATATTTGTTTTCAAAACTAAAATGGAAAAATAGATAAGGGCTTGTTTTCTGATTTACAATTTTGTGCTCGAGTCAGAAATGGAAAAAAATGGATATGAGTAGGGAGTCGTGGGCATTGTTATTTTTTTTCTTCATGTGTTGTGCTGGATAGTCTTCTTCTTCTTCTTCTTATCATTATTATTATTATTATTTTATTTGTTACCTGAGTATGGTGATTTTCATGTCATTTAAAGTAAGAAAGCATTTAATGCACTGAGGAGCTTCACTTAAACCACTCTCGGGTTTAAATATAACTACACTGGGTTTTTAGGGGCATGGCTTTTAGATATTTAGAGTTAACAGTACTGAAAATGGAAAATGAGCTTCTGTGAGCTCAACATGAGCATAACAACTTTAGCTAAGTACTACAAAAAAAAGGGATAAACTCACTCACACAGTTACTCACTCATTCTATATTCTATACATACTCACCTATGTAATCTGCATGTTTTTTTTTAACTGTGGGAGGAACCTGGAGTAAACTGGAAACCTACCAAGCATGGGGAGAACATGCAAACTCCACGAACACAGACCTGAAGACAGTACTTGAGCCTATTACTCTGGATGTTGCTAACCACTAAACCACCATGCTGTCGAGTAAATGTGTTAAACAATCATTTAAGGTAAAAAAAAATCTATTAAGTTAAACAAATGCTGTAAAGTATTAAAACACATTTCACAAACTATCTTATTCTTTGCTAATAATGTTATGTTGTTCTCTATGTTCTAAATAACATCCATTCATTTGATCCTAGAAAGTTAATATATATATATATACGTAATACGTAATACCACGTAATAATAATAATAATAATAATAATAATTGTAAAATGTTTTTTTTTATATATATATATACTTTTTATATTTATCGTAATATGTCTGAAAGCTAGACCCCAGTGTGGAAAAGCTGTTGTTTAACTGTAGTTTGTCATAAGTCTGCATGTTTTTTTTTAAATAGCACAACATTATTCATGCTCTTCAGGATAAAACAAGTTGTTTGGTTGCTTAGCACAAAACAGCAACTAAAACTGAACCTTACTCACTAAACTGAAAAAAAAGAAAAAAAGTGTTTTTTTTAATATAATTTTTATTTAAAACAAATTAACGCATGACACACAGATTCAACACCATATGGATGCTCAGCTTAAGCTAATGGTTGAAAATGAAAAGGAGGATAGCACATACAGTATAATATGAAGTTTCATGGACAGTACAATCTAAACTGTCAGGAATGGCAACATTTCAGACGTTTCAGCAAATGTGTTCGTAAATTCTCAAGAAAACAGTCAGCACAGTTATCACACTAATTAATGTTAAACTTCCATGGGTTCACCCATATGGAGATAACATCAAGATTGAGTCAGAACCAACAAACATGCTATAAAAAAAATAAACCGAGAGTGTCGTGAAGCCCGAAACATGTTGTCTAAATAGATTTTTTTCCCCCTGTGTCAACAAAGTGAACATGACTCATCTGAGATAGTACAAATACATTGGCATGATGTGTACAAATTACCTCTCAATGATGGTACATGCTGCTTGTTTGCTAATTGGGAGGACATCAGCACTATGTCATTTATGAGCAACCGCTACTTTCAGCTGTCCTTGAATGTGATTTAAACACATCAGGTTTAAACAGTCAGGACCCCCTACTTGTAACAATTTATTTAATCTCTCATCATTTAATAAGCAGCTTCTGCTCAAGTTCCTTTCACACAACTTCCCTCCTGTGACTAATCAATATTAAAACTTACTGTTTTTTTTACGATGTTACTTAGCTGGCAAGACTCGACTGACTATAATTAGCAACTGAATATATTTTCCAACTTATTTAAAGCTAAACTGTACAGTCAAATAAAGAACTGGCAGATGCAAGTGCAAATAGGAATAATATTTATTATCTCAAGCAAAAAATTTCCAAACACGGCCATATGAGTACAAACATGAGTAAGCGATGATGATCAGGTTATAAGCAACCAGTGTGACTAGAATCACATTCTGGGAAAGCCAGAACCAGGATCAGTACCCGTATAATAAAGTCAAAACACGGTTTGCTATAGACCTTTTTGCAGTCAATATAAGGTCAGTTGGGCATAACGTCAGTTGCAACAGCGGACAGCGTAAGGACCATTAACCAACATTATGCTACTATGTACAAAGGTAAGTCAAAAATGATCCTTATTTTGGCTCTAGGATTTTTTTTTAACAAACCTTTAAAAAAGACAAAGACATATATACATTTTTAATATAATCTTCTTACTTTTATACACTTGGCAACAAGATCTTCTATTCCATTCTTAAAAAAATGTTTTATGCTGATCTGCCACAAATGCACAACTGTCTTCACTTCTTCATCAAAAGTGAATCTTTGAGCTCATAAAGGCTGATTTCAGGGGACCAAACAGGTGAATACCTTCTGGAGCAAGATCAGGGCTGTACGGAAGATTCTTTACCACCACAAAATAAAGGATTGGCAGAGTGTCAACAGTGTGAGCAGGAGTGTGCAGATGTGTATTCTCATGGAAGATCACAACACCCTTGAATAGCAGGGTTATACTATTAATCTGAAATTTAGGCTTCAGCTGTTCAATACGCCTCTTAATGTAATTAGCACTGTTGATTGTTGAACCTTTTTCCTGATACTGTTCCAATACTGGCCCTGTGGAACCCAAGGAAACTGTAGGCATTGATGAATTTTCTAACTGATGGTTGACTTTTGTACATTTTCTTGAGTGGCCATTGAGGATGTTTCCGCTCCATACTCTGTTGTTTGGTCTCAGGCTCATAGTGATGAATCAATGTCTCATGACCATCAATAATTCTCTTTAAGAAACTTTGCTTTGTCACACAGATAAACGAGTGAACAATCATTTGATAGCTTCTGTTCTGCTAATTAATAAGGAGGATGTTGTGGTGGGCATGGATGCAAAAGGTATTAAGGATGTTAATTTGCAAAACTTTAATTTCTCGTCCTAACGTGATTACCTCAGATTGTGTACAAATATGTTATTCATCCTGGATTTGGTATGCTACCATTAGCATTAGCTCATTAATACTTCTGTTGGAAATGAGATGATGTTATGGAATAAGCTTGCTATACACTTTAAAAAATAATGTGCATGTAGTGAAAACTAATATTGACATTTCAAGCAAACGAATTAATAGCTAACTAACTGGTCTGGTTTAATCCCATATAGCATAAAATGTAAAACTTCTGCGCTATGCAGAGTGTAGAGTCCCTTGTTCCATTCACCAAGTAGTGCCTTTGATCAAACGTTAGAGATGGATTTTGAATTAAGCCCTGCCTTAAAACCTAGTTAATGTTGCTGTGAAACCAGAAATGGATAGGCAATTTAAGGCAATTCAGAATGAAGCAGCTTCTCAGGAGACAAAGCGTTATTTACACAAACATAATGTTATTAGATTTATTTACTTGCTGAAACTACTTCCGTAACTGGCTTTAAATGTGGGTTTTGCCATCCAGAAGTCGGTGGGACCATTTCGGACATACAAAAGACCTATGGACTAATAATAAACAACACAGAGCAGAGTACTTGTACCTAGCTGTGTGTGTTTTTGTGTGAGGGAATGATTGAGTCAAGGTGCTTGGAATCAGTAATCAGGTTAGTGAGTACATGTGTTTTAGGATTATAAGTGCTCAGCAGCCATGTTTCTAAACCACTTTATTCCAGCATAAAAATTACACATTGCAATAAAGTTCATGAAATTCCAGGGCTTGCAATTTTACAAAAGTTACTTTAAATGCCTTAAAGCTCTGCCAAAACTCTTAAATTACTGACTCATACAGTACACAAGCTCACCTTGTTGCTTAATGTAAAGGTTAAAAGGAGAATGGCAACACTGGGTCTAGTGAACAACACATAGAGCTGCAATAAAAGAAGACAATGTCGATTTCCACTCCTGTCATCCCTGAACAGGAATTTGAGGCTACACTGAGCACAAGCTCATTGGAACTGGAAAGCTGACAATTGGAAAAAGACCAGTTGATGTTTTATTAGTCTTCAGCTGTCCAGCTATGGTGAGAGTGTACCCACTGGAGACTCAGTGTTTTCACTGTGCAATAGAAGTAATGCAGTTGAAAGTCCCAGACATTTAAAGTTTCACTTTTATTATAACTTTTACACTACAACACCAAATGGGGAATTTTTTATATATATACACAAATGTGGCCATTAAGAATTGGTTAATTAATTTTCCCGCGAAATGCCGCAATTCGGGGCGCGAAATCCCACAAGCAACATTCGGGAATTTAAATAAATGTGTTGTGCTTTACTGAATATCCGCCAGATGGCGCATGGAAGGACTTTATCTAAAAGCCAGACCGAGGAAAAAAAATAACTGATAAAAATGTAACTAAAAATGTATTTGTCATTGTTCAGTAAAGCAATTAAGAGGAGGGACAATAAGCTTCTGTTCCACAATGACTAGCCATGTGATTAGCATGTGGAGAGCCTGGTTAAGCTGGAGTTACAGTAGAGAGAGAATTGTTATGCAAAATTGTAGCTGTTGATAAAACAGTGACAGCTTCGTCATCCTTCCACAAATGGGAACAACAAAAGTACTGACTCACTCAAGGGACAATATTGAACTCTTTCAGAAAGGTTGACAATGCAGGAGGGGAAAGAGAGAGAAGGAGAAAACGAAGCGAACTCACAGTGTTTGGGGAAGTCTTGTTCGAGCAGCGTTATGCTGTGTTTACTCACTGATGAGCTTGATTTTGGGAAGGAGCCCCAGCTGGGACGGTGCTGCCCGCCTTGTGGAGGAATGCTAATCAGGAAACTGAACTATCATGTGCCTGATACATATTTAAACATTGTGGAAAGCACATTAGTTAATGTAGTCTCTAAAACTCTAAACTACATGTAACTACAATATCTCAAGATGAATATACGTTGTTGTTATTGTGAGTATTCAGTTTCTCTTGTGGAGGGGTCGCCATAGCGGGCCATCAGATCTGCACAATAACGCAGGTTTTACTCCAGATCCCTTTCCTAATGCAACCTTCCCATTTTATCCAGGCTTGGGACTGGCACTGCTTCCAGTGACTGGGGTTTGGGCGTTGGCTGGGAATCGAACCCAGGCCTTCAGCATGGTAGGCAAGAAACCTACCAATGGGCCACTAAAGCCCTTTGTATAAATGTGTATATGATATAATAAAATTCTAAAGTTATTTTATTTACATTCATTAATTTATTCATTTTTTATAACTTTATATAACCCAGGGGACCTGAATCCTGTCCCAGGAGACTTTGGGCATGAGGTGGGATACCCCCTGGATGGAGTGCCAATCCATTACAGAACTTTCCTACAGTGATTTCTTACTTTCCTACAGTGCATAGTTTATATTAACACTGATGTTTTCTGATCATAGTTTGATATGGTCTGTTCCAAAATATTGTTAACCAGAATATGTATGTACTCTGTATATGTGCAGTTTATTTTATATAATAATAAAAAAAATGAAAAATTTGTCTTTTATAAATATATAAATTATACAATCTGGTACATGCTGTCTTTTACTAAAATATATAACACTGATATAAAGTGTTGTGGATGTATTCTTAATTATAAAGCCTGTTGCCAGGAATCATCATTCATAATAACCCCTGTAATGTCATTATAGAAACAAAGAATAATTGGAAAATAATGGATCTGAAGTCTTTGATATGGCATCGCTGTGAAGTATGAAAACGTTATTTTGAAAATGTCATAAATTTTCACATTTATGAAAATGATTTTAACTGCGTAAATAGGCTTGCCATGAGAAATCTTCAGTCAATCAATCACAGTGCACAGTTTTATTGCTGCTAGAGAAGCAGGAAGTTGCAGCTGTAAAGTTATAGTAGGCAGAACAACATTTGGCCAGACATTAGGGACAGTAAAAGGCAAACAAATTAGGAATGCAAGCAGACTATAGGAGTTCAATATTGGCTTAAGGAAAAAGAAAAACACATTTAATATACCACGTCACAAATGTGGTGAGCTGAAAAGCATCTCATAACATGTTGACCCTAATGGAGATAGTCTACCACCACAACTGGTCTCTGATGCTACTGTGTAGTGACCACAGAAAACTGGACAATAAAATATAAAAAAAAAATGTAAACCACTAATCCATTAACAACAACACAGGTCTTTAAAGTTTCTTTTGATTGTTGTGTACGATGCTTAAGACAATATCAGCTCCTGTAGTCAAAGCTAACCAGGGACAGGAGCTGCAATTAGTTAGAACTAAATGTGCCTTGCATGTGACAATAATTCACTGTATCATCCCTGTTTAATAAATAAAATTGTAATAGCATGTACTGTAAGCGACACACTGTAGTGATCACGCGGCTGTCATATTTGACATCCGAAACAAGCGTTACACCTTAAGAATGCGGCAAGGTAAATATAGCCTTAAGTGTCAAGGACAGAATGTTTTCTTTAATGTTCGCTTTTGATGATAAGGTTAACATCGACAGACTTGGAAAAAGAGGAACAGATGGACTACAGCCTATAAATATAGACCTATAAAGTGCATTTAAATGGTGTTGGAAATGGCACGATACAAGCCAGGAGCATCTAATACACTAGCAACTTTGTGCATATAGAAAGTTTCCCAAGTAATTACATTCAATACACTAGAGATATCTAAAAAAAAAAAAAAAAAAAAAAAGTCACGTTTAATTACTTTCATTTAATTTTCATTATGTCACTTTTTCCATGCGTTTGTGTTTCTTTCTAACAGCAGCATCAATCAAGTGCACTTAAAGCTTTTTTTTTTTCCACTATTGAACAGGAGCTATGATAAATGTTGAGATAAGCCCATGGCCCATTAGTAGTGGGCAATTAGGCTTAGTTTGCATGTGTTAATTAGGATCCACACTATTTAAAACAATTAAGATAGTGACATGCTAAACATACTTTATCACCTGTGTGTTTTTTGTTTGTGGATCGAGCGACAGAATCACACTCTGTCACTGAAATGCACTCATGATTGATTCGGATACGAATAGTAATTGGGACATGAGGCGTATCTCCAGGCCAAAAGCAGTCGAATGTTACTGCATTGAACATAAGGGAGATTTTCACTGTGAGTCCGTGTGTGTGTGTGTGTGTGTGAGAGAGAGAGAAAGAGTGCGCATACTCCCCGTGATCCTGCATCCGTTGCCTGCTAACAGCTGCTGTGTTCAGAGCTAATGGCTGAAACGGATCCACAGGGCAATACATCTCTACTTTAGTTCTGCACGGCAGGGGAACCGAACTATGAATAACATTGCCAAACAGAGGCCTCACATCTGCTGATGCACTGTTTAAACTCACACAGGAGTGTAAAAAGCACAGTGCAAAACAGGACACATGCAAAATACATCTGCTGATACAGTCGTGAATGTGAATGTAGTTATGTCTGGCTGTCTGCAATACCAAGGGAGGAATAAAAGGAAAAGTGGAGCTCAATATCAGGAACTGGATTCGTTTTTTAATTTTTATACAGCAAAGATTTATATGGGATGTGGTGGTTTGGGGGGGGGGGGTCAAGGGTTATGAATGTAATGGGGTACAAGAGGATTGATAAATAGACAAATGAATTAATTGGTCACTGAAAATAACTGACAGAACCATGGACCCTGGGGTTTTGAAAATATGTAGTATTTAAATGAATATTAGTGTTCCATCTGCTTGGATGGATGTCAACAAGTATGGCTATTTTAATTCTAACCCATGTATGCGTTCGACCTCAATTACATTGGTGAATGCAGGCATCATTAGCATATGGAAGGAACAAGAGGAAGCTAGTGGGTGTCCATTCCTCTTATCTGGTCTCTCAGCAGGATCCTTCACTTTTTTCTCTTTTCATGCTTCAGATCACAGGAGGCCTATAGGAATGAATGCAGATCATGGAGTGGGATATTGCCCCACTGCTACGCCACAGCTAATGGCTTATGGCAGGCGTGTGTATCACTCCTTCAGAGACGATATATGATTAATGATCCGATATATGAAAGATTCATTTAGGCAGCAAAGCGTTCAATACTATATGATTTATTGCTGTTTTGATATTTGATATATTTACAGTAAATGACAGAAAAAAATCTCGCTTTGTGGTGTGTGAGATCTCCTTTACTGTCAGAAGCCGCACATCGTTTTATAGTACTGAGAGGAACATCGGAGGCCACACCTCCATCACTGGGATTAATAATCCAGAGGAACTTGCTTGAATGTAATGAAATTATTAGATTATAACCTGTCTATAATTAGTTCTCAAAGTATGTTCCAGTATATGCAATTTTTGTAAGTGTAATTGTTATATTTTTATTCTTGAGTTCTTCTACATATT
This sequence comes from Clarias gariepinus, assembly GCF_024256425.1. Classification (NCBI taxonomy): domain Eukaryota; kingdom Metazoa; phylum Chordata; class Actinopteri; order Siluriformes; family Clariidae; genus Clarias; species Clarias gariepinus. Next base: position 9,874,322 of record NC_071110.1, read on the forward strand.
AGCATTTTATACTTTTCTCTGATCACTCGAATTAATAGAGTTTTATCAATTCTAATTTTAACTCAAGAAGGTTTATGTTTGTGCAAAGTTTAGGAAAAAAATGCTTACATGTTCAAATTAGAAAAAATGCTTAATGCTTGTATATTGAATTAATGAGGCTATTACTGTATTTAAGCAATTAGATTGTAGCCAAACTTTTTTTTCTTGTCCAATTTTAACAAGAGTTAAGGGCTTGGAGTTAAGTTAAATTGAGTTTTATTAATAATAATAATAATAATAATAATAATAATAATAATAATAATAATAAATAAAGTATCTGCGTATACACCAATCTGCTATAACATTAAAACTAAAAACAGTATGCACACTATTGTGTAGGTTCCCCTCGTGCTGCTGGGGCAGCTCTGGCCCTTGGGGCATGACTCCACAAGACCTCTGTTGATGTGCTCTGGTGTCTGGCAGCAGAATGTTAGCAGCAGATCCTTTGAGTACTCGCGAGTTGAGGCTTCTACGAATCGGACTTTTTTCGTCTGCTGCATTCCATGGATGCTCTTTCTGATTGAGATCTGGGGAATGTGAAGCCAAGATCAGCATCCTTGAACTCTTCTCCTGCTAAGCTTCATACACAGGTTATCCGTGGAAAACATTAGGTTTTCTGTGGAATTAAACTGGACAGGCTGGTCTTCTGTCACAAATTTACTGGAATATAATTAACACTTAATGTTATTGTCATAAGGGTTTGCATCCCAGCCAAAACCTCGGACCCAGCCACTGGGGTTGCGGGAAGGACAGAAAGGGCACCTGCCATTACAAACTGTGGCAAAAATCAAAATGTGTGGCTTGGATGATCTACTGTGGTGACCTCTTAATAATAATAATAATAATAATAATAATAATAATAATAGTAATAATCATTGGTTTAAATGGATTTTTTGTCTGAGATGTGGCAGCACATTTATTTTTAAAGAAGGCTTTCTTAGATAATAATGGCAATGACAACATTGCACTAAATTATAAAGTAATTTAAAATTTAAGAAAGATTAGAGTTAAATGCTAAACAACATTCCAATAATTAAATCATCTAAAGTGCATAAAAAATCTATTTAAGTCACAGCTAAAGTGTCGAAGTAATTGCTACTACTCAGGTTTGTTCCTTACTTTCCTTATTTGGTCATTGTTCTTATTACCCTGTTGCCATGGTTAGTTAGTCTCAGCTGCTGCTTGTTACACTTGATAATTTAGGTCTATTTAAGTCCCCTGCATTTGTGAAGCATGGCTCGCATAGCGCCTGACCCTATGCATTCAGCTGCGTTCAGAATAATGGCTGTCATCTGGTTTTAGCATTTCTGATTAGACAATGAAACCATGAATTTAAATAATGTTTAAACTTCAAGTTACTGTATGTAAATGAGAGTTGTGTACAGCATCCCTAGTTCTAGAGCCTAATTCTTAGTCAAATTTTATTTCAAGTCAGGAGTCTTACAGCAGGTGCTCCTTAAAGGTACAGCATGTGGGAAAAAAAAGCACATTTTGTTTGATGACTAATTAAATTTCACATTTGAGACAAGTTCATCTGATTTTTGCTAGAAGTAAGTGTTTTGTAGAATATCCAAAGCTGTTTCCGTCAAGATATACATATATTTTAAGTATTAAATCGGTTTTCCGTTACATAAACAATTGCACTTTAAAAATGTCCTGTATAACATGCCATGCATACAGTATATGTCAACCTTTTTTTTTTTTTTTTTTTTTTTTAAATAAACACGTCTGTGGACAATAGCAATTACTTTTTACCTTTGGTATACAAAACACAAAGATGAAATGGATGTGACTGCCTGCTATTCGTATACTGGAAGACTGTTGATCAATATGAATCAATGCTTGTGGATCCCTAAAACAGTCCAGTAGAGTCTCTGAGCATCATAATGGTCTCTTCAGAAATCATTTGGAGCAAAAGCAAATGGATATTTGCATGTGTGCAAGGCAGGTAGTGTGACAGATTGGGAGCTGGGAAATAAGAGGACTTAATCAATGGCTGAAGACACCAGGAGGCTTTCACACATATTTTGCATAATGCTACACACTCCAAATATATCCAGTGCAGTATACTGTATATATATATATATATATATATATATATATATATATATATATATATATATATATATATATATAAAACAAAAGTCCAAAGCATTGCTGTTTAAGGTTTATAAAGAAAGCTGCTTATAAAGGACAATGTGTGCTTTGTAAGAGCAATTTATTTCAAGGACTCTTAGGTAACCTTAAGAAATATGATACTGTATGTTATACGATGTACGATATGATATAAGTTCCCTATTCCCATATGCTAGCAACAGATTGCACCATAGTGTCAATCATTAAGCAGCTTAAACATGTGGAATCCAAAATCCGTGGTCACCTAAAGCTGTCCATGTATGACTAATTATATAGATTTTTAACAAGTTAAGGATAATATAGACCTCCCACATGTTCTGTTTGAAAATTCCCAGCAAAGGCATATCTCCTGCCATTAATCTCAAGCTTCCCACACACATCAGCTATGTGTGAGGTGTGAGCTAATGTAATACAGCTGTGTCTTAAATCTCACCTACACCAAAAATTCTATCTTTGTGACTTTTAATGGGGACGTCTGAGAATTATTGATTAGGGACATGTTCCTGCATAAGATGTCTAGGTAAATCTCTTTTATCACACATTTGTGCGAAGCCTGGTGACAGAAACACCCAGAAAACCTGAACACATCCGGATTGCCTGAAGTTATGCATAACAAAGAACAATAGTAATATAATTAAAATGTAACTTTCTGCCAGAAGTCTTGCCAGCGGCAATTACTTATTGTTTTACATACTGTATAGTTCTATTATTATATTATCTCCAATAATAAATTATAGGTACAAGTTAATATTCCATGTCTGCATAGTTTATATCATTCACAGTCAAGTTTAATTGAATTCCATTTCTTCTGTCACTATACATTTTACAGGAATAGCTCAGTCAAAATGAAATATGTGCAGTGCTTCTCTCACGCCACACCTATGTGGTATATGAACTTTGCTTTTTATAACTTGCATTAGAGCTCTGCAGGTAGTGTGGAAACCTTACAATTTGTGATTCGGGGACTTTATCCAGTTTCTGCCTGTATGGAGTTTTGCAAGTTCTTTCCATATTTATGTGGTTTTCCTTTAGGTTCTTCTTCTTCTTCTTCTTCTTATTATTATTATTATATAATAGGGGCAGTGGTGGCTCAGTGTGTTAAGGCTATGAGTTACGGATCGGAAGATCTGCGGTTCGAGCTCCAGCTCCGCCAGGTTGCCGCTGTTGGGCCCTTGAGCAAGGCCCTTAACCCTGTCTGCTCCAGGGGCGCCGTAAAAAAAAATGGCTGACCCTGCGCTCTGACCCCTGCCTACTAACAAGAAGCTGGGATATGTGAAGAATAAAGAATTTCACTGTGCAGTAATGTATGTGTGACGAATAAAGGCTTAACTTAACTTAACTTATTATTATTATTAATACAGTACTGTTCAAAAGTCTTTGAAAAATGCAAATAATGTTTTTGAGCAAAAATTAAGTCAGAATTTGAGGGCCGTTCAGTCTCACAGTTTTATAAGGAAATTTGCTAAGTTTTACCTAGCATTCTGCAGAACCACCCACAGGTCTTCAGAGAACTGGTGTACCTGCTTCTTTTTTTTGCATGCAAAATCCAGCAACTTCCGTTTTTTTTTTTTTTTGGTCTAAAAATTGGTCCTACTTTCTTTTCTGGCATGCAAGTATTTTTCTTAAATGTTAGATGTTTGAAAATCTAAAAAAAAAAAAAAAAAAGTAATAAAGTTCTAAAATAATTATTAAAAATGAATAGGAACGTTTGTACTAAACAGGGCACCTAAACTTATGCACAGTACTTGCAGTACTTTGGTTACCATGTGAAAGGCCTGGATCCGATTCTCAGTCCCAAGCCCGGATAAATTGGGAGGGTTGCGTCAGAATGGGCATCTGGTGTAAAACCTGTACCAAGCCAGTTGGTCCGCTGTGGTGGTTTCTTAACGGGAGCAGCCTAAAGACTAATAAATCTATATATGTACTTTTTTAATAAAAGGAAATAACACTTTATCCCCATATATGTATTTGTTATTCTCTACATCTGCCTCTCAGGGGTTCAATTCATCTAATTACATGCATATAAAAATTGTATTTGTGCTTGCAATGATTTGTATAAAGACACCAGAAGGAAAAAAAAAAAACCTTTTTGATCTCTCTCTCCCACTTTCCCTCTCTCTGTGCCTCATCTAAAGCATTTGATGACGGTGCAATAAATTTCCTTTCTCACCGAGTCCCCTTTAGAAAAACATACACATAAGAAACTTTTGTTAATTGCATGAGGGCAGTCTGCTGCCCCTAGCATTCATTGATTTGCTGGCTGCTTTGGCTGACACACACACACACATACATACACACACACACTACACACAGAGGAAGTTCAGCATGGGTCATGGTCATTCAGAAATCCTTACATCCATGATAAAGGAGCAGGAGACAAGAATCTACTGCACGCTATAAAAATGTGCACTGATATTTTCTCTTTCTTTCTTTCTTAATTTCTTTCTTTCTTTCTTTCTTTCTTTCTTTCTTTCTTTCTTTCCTTCCTTCCTTCTTTCCTTCCTTCCTTCTTTCCTTCCTTCCTCCCTTCCAACCAAACACCAAAGTAAACACTATTTGTGATATTTCATTATATCATAGATGTTAATTTGTATATAGCTACCATACCATATTATTAGTTAGGCCTTATTTGGTAATATAGGCCTCATTCTATGAGTAATACAAATATTAATTAACACCAGGTTAGTTGGAAACTGCCTTAATAATTGAACGTTTTTACTGACAGCATGATATTGTTGAGATGAAAAAGATGAGTTATCATCCCTGCTGCTTTCAAATTTTCAGAGTGCACCTTTTGCTAAAACCCCGAGTGGGCTTTTTTGTCACAAATAGAACGGCTGGATTTTATTAGAGTTTATAAATTGAAATGATTGAATTGGCAGAGCAATGGTACAGGATGTAGCATTGCTTGCTCAGTGCTCCAGTGTGGATGGTTCCATCCTGATTACTGTGTCTTCAGAGTTTCATATCTCACACCCCAAAATCACTGGATAGCTCTTAGGTGTGAATGATGATTGAATGACATTTAAACTTGATACCAGGACCTTAATTGCCATGGCACCTATTTTCTGTTGCCCTGTGTGAAGAACAGACCCTACAACTTACACTTCATTGCTAAAATACACATTCTGTAAGCAGGAGTTGCTTTTGTCAGCACGGTGGCATAGTTGTTAGGATTGTGGCCTGGCACCTCCAGAGTCTGGGTTCGATTCTTGCCATGGCATGTTCTCCCTGTCCTTGGTGGGTTTCCTCTGAGGGGGTCCAGGTTCCTTCAACAGTCCAAAGACTAATAGGCTAATTAGCATTCCCAGATTGCCCATAGTGTGTGCCCTGTGATGGATTGGCACTATGTCCAGGGTCTACCCTGCCTCAAGCCCTAAGTCCCCTGGGATAGGCTCCAAGCCCCCCACCACCCTGTACACAGGATAAAGCGATGAGTTAGTGAACAATCAGTAAATAACTTTAGCTAGTGTACCTAATACTAAATAGTAAAATTAGCTTATTGCTAAAGCTCAATAAATATGGTTAGATGTAGCTCAGTGGTTAAGGCATTGGACTATGGTTCGGAAGGTCCTTGGTTCAAACCTCACAATCACCAGATTGCCACTGTTGGGCCCTTGAGCAAGGCCCGTATTGCTCAGATGTATAATAAAATAGAAATGTAAGTCGCCCTGGATGAGGGTGTCTGCCAAATGCTTAGATGTACAGTAATCAGCCAACTATCTTGCTGTATATTGTCAATATACTGGTGAGATAAAGATTATTGTTAGCTAATACTGTTGAACTAAACTAAAACTTTCCAGTGGGAAAAAAAAAAAAAAAACAGAAGCAGAAGTGCTGGGAGCATGCCTTCATGTTTATGATTGGTTGATCAAATATATTTTAGGGCTCCTCCCTTATTGACCCAAAGACACCTGTCACTCAACATGGTTTAACCACAGTAGTGTACAGGGATTATTATTTTTCCGTCCTTCTTGAGGTGGATTTTGAGTGTTGCCCACTTCATAGCTGCTGCGTCTCTGTGGATCAATTAGCTTGCTAATTAAGCCCACAGGGGCACATCGGCTGGAAATCTCAGCGTCCATTAGACATCTGAAGGTCTTGTCTCAGCATTATGACAGATGACACATCACTAGACTCTTCAGGGATGCTTCAGAGCTTCAAAATAAAGGGAAAAGGGAGAAAAGCCACAAACTGTCATGTACAAAGCAGAGCAGGAATCCCAGAGCCTCTGCTCTGTGTTCTTATGATTCAAACACCCCCCTGGGACCCGTTCTCAGCGAGGAGAGAGAGGAAAGAAAAAACATTTACATATGCAATGTAGCTCATCAATTATAATTAATGAAAGCGCCGCCTGCTAGCTCAGCGGCCCTGATATGGCTGAGCTCAATTAGCTATTCTTTGCATGTCCGCATCGCTGTCCCATTTCCATATCCACAGTAACAATCGAAGCGAAAGCTTCCCGAATGCTATCGACAAGCAGCGCGGCCTCAGAAGACGGCCAATCTCGCCGAGGCAAACAGGATATTAAAAAAGGAATCCCCCATGTTCAAACCTAATGATGCCAAGAGAACACTGGCACTCAGGACATGTTGACAAGAAAGATTTCACTTCATCCTGCCTGCTAGAGAAGGAAAGCAAGAGAAAAAGAGTGACAGGGAGCAATCACCCAGCACCAATATCTAGAAAACGAATATGATTTCTGCTTACTGAGATATGAAGTCGACCCAGCCTGAGATTCAAAGACTTATTAACTCCACTCTGGAGCTTTCCATTGACTCGAACCATAGATCCAGTAAGCCGTGTTAGGAATAGAGAGATCTGCATGGTGTATGTGTCACAACATGATGCTTTAAAACTAAATAAAGTAATGCAAGCACACCGGAAAATCCAATCTAGAATCAAGGAAAGAGCTTTGTGGATATTTGCCAGCAGGATCCACTTATATGTTAGCAAATTTCTATGACATCTTGATTTCAACTTTTGAATGTTTATATACAGTACAGGCTATACCTTTATGATATATTGCACAGATTTAAATTTATCCACAGATGTCATTCTGGCTGCTACCTTTTAAGGAAGTTGCCCCAGCCGAATACCTGATTCACACATTTAACTTGGATCAGGTTTTACGTCGGATGCCCTTTTTTTTTGTTGCAGCCCTGACAATTTTCATCCAGGCATGAGACCTGTTAACGGTTATGAGAGTAAGGCCAATTTCTTCTTGTGTGTGTGTGTGGAACACATGGAACAACAATTCAAACATTTGTACAAAATGATGTAAAAATTTATGTAATATACTAACTGTACATGCATATAAATGTGTGCCATATATGTAAATATTTTACTGATAAGTGATAGATAAGCCTCCAAAATGTTCCATTTAAAATTGATGAGTGAACCCTAGACCTGTCCGCTGTGCCTCAACACGCTTGCAGATTGCCTGATGTTCGGTAGTGAAACAAATGTGCACACACACATACACACACGATGAAGTGTCTGAATGTTCTCTGGTTTATTCAAAGGACAATATAAGTGAATACTAAGTACGTACTGTAGGTGTCATGGTCATCTGTTGTACATCACGGAGCAGCCATACACGGGTTCTTTAGAAAACCGGTGACAAACCAGAAGAAGCGCTGCCATATAAGGAATGCGAAGGAGCTCAGGAACAAAAAGAGACAAGAAGCATGGGAATGTAAAACAACAACAACAACAACAACAACAACAACAAAAAACACTAACGGTTGCATTTTTAAAAAATCTAATTATTCACATGTGACTTCAATGTGACTTTTTAGTAAAGGTAAGCAAGATCTTTGATTATAAACTTATTTATGTGAAACGAAGCAGAGAATACACTCACTCTCTTTCTCTCTCTGTCTCTCCCAATATTGCCGTTATAATTCACTTTTGCTTCTTTCCTGATCCAGAAATGCTGTTTTCTTTGTGATGTCCCTTGCAGGGTCAATGCTGCAATGTGGACGCCTTATTGTGTTGCTATAGAGATGTCTGATGTAACTCCATCTAAGGTCTTTTCTTTTTTTTTTTTTTTTTTTTTTAATACAGCTTTCTTTCCCCCTCAGTGCCATTTCCCTTCCCAGGCTCCACTAATGAAGGTCTGCCAGCAAGCTCAGAACAAACAGATGTTTCTGATTAATTTTCCCATCACTCGAATTAGAAAGTAAATTAAAACAAAAAAGAGAGGTTTTCTGCTGTTCAGTAAACAGTTTGTGCATGTTCCCTCACTTCCCTCCATGTCAAGAAAAACACTACACCACTAACGAGGCAGATGTATGGATGCCTAATGGAGGTGGTAGGGTGTTTTTGTGTTAAAACCACTTGAATAATGTACCTCGTTATGGTAATTCCGAGCAGATTCTAAGAGTGTGTGTGTGTGTGTGTGTGTGTGTGTGTGAGGGGTGGTGGTGGGCGGGGGTGCTTGTGGGTGGTGTGTGTAGTGTGTGTCATGTAGTTGTATGACTAATTAGGCTTCATTAATGTTAGCATCCACTACTTCACAAGCTGTTGAGTGACTACAGAGTTATTCACCAAAACTGTGACCAATCAGGGTTAAGACTGTACGAGTGCCGGAGCACTTTTGCTTTCGAATCTCCATATCCTTCGTTACCACTAAAACCATACACTTCTACTGTACATCCTTACTCTACTGAAGGTGCCGGTCTGTACACCGCCAGGCATGGATATCTTATTTCAATTCCAAATCATCACTCAGTTCTTTTACCTTATGATGCTTAACATTTCGATTTATTTCAAGCCTGTGACTAAATCCCACACCACTTTTTTAGTCACAAGATCTAACCCCACTAAGTTCCTCCTCCTGTCAGTCACACCCATTTTAGATGAGCCAAATATTTAGAGCGTGCCCTGTCAGGCTTAGAGACAATCTTCCTGCTCTGTGACTGATTACTGCATAGAACGCAGAATTACATTATGTCTAAACACTAGATTTTACTTAAACTTTTGCTTTCCTGTATACATTAAAAAACATTCATTCATGCACCCTCAGCAGCCGCTACTGTATATCCTGCCTACAGCATTGTGGATTAAGCAAATAATTAAATGAAACAGTACAAATCTAAACAACAAAAGTTACACCACTTGAAAAAAGTGAATCTTGTGCCCACCACTATCTGAACGGCTAGCTTGGTGATTAAATAATACCACACACTTACACAAATAAAGTAAGTCATAAACAAATATTTGTCCGTTTCCCTCCGTGCTGTCCCTGATTACTGAGCCGCTTTGCTGGAAATGAATTCGAGGAGGACGCACTTAATCCCGACTTCCTTTGGCCACTTGTACATTAGAGCGATTAACCTTGGTGTGAACCTGCTCTCTCCATCCCTGAGCTACTGCTGATGTCTTAATGTTAAACCCCATAAACCAGACATGCAGCTGAAAAATGCCTGGCAGAAGTTCACGCTGTGTTTTTCATACGGCTGCCTGTAATGCCGAATGTGTGAGACCCTGAGACAAAATGCACTCCGAATGTTACCGCGAGTTCAAAAAGCACATTAGGATTAATGCAGTGCTGTTCGAACGGGCTGTCTTGAGTGTTTCAGAAGACAACTGTAAATTAAAATGCTATTATCTCTATAATCACTGTGGCTCTAATGCTTTATTTAATGAAAGGTTTGCTGTTTAGCTTCATGCTAAATGCAATGCCACGATACAACATTAAGTTTTATGTGCATTTAAATGGTAAAAAAAAAAATCATATTTACATAATTTCCTATTTACACCAAAGGGTTCCTTAAAATTCTCTGGAATTAATTTATGCATTTTTAATAAATATTTATTTTTTAAAGGTTCTAAAACTAAGAAAGGTTCTAAAACTTCTAACACTAAGAACGGCTTGCTGGCATAGTCTATGAATTTATTAAGGAAGCTTAAAAGATCAGAGCTGAGCTACAGCTTTTTACAAACTGCCTTAAGTCCACCACATACAGTTTCTTGTATATTCCGTTAGCAGACGCAGTGGCGTCACCTGACAACAAGGAGTTTTAAGTTCTACGATGTTATCACTGGTAATTAAACATGAATATGGCAATAATCACAGGTCTCTCTATAGGGACCTGTAAACCCTTCCAGCACACAGTAGAACTGTTTTTAAGGACCCATCATTATCCATGGCCTTACCTTACCAAATAGTTTCATTTTTCATGCCTTTATATGGCAGCAATGTATTTCTCTTTTGCCCTGCCATGGTTTGAAAATGGGAACAGGCATTTAGAAAAAGAATTAATATTCTTTATTTAAGGCATTTAAATAAAGAATATATATATAATCTGTTTTAGTGCTCCCAATACCCATATCTGAGTATTGATTTTAAAACCAGAGGGGGTTTTGGTCTAATCTGGGAGGGGATTTTTGTTTTTTACTAATATACCTCCAGATTACTAAGTTACACCAGAAAAAAAGAAATAGATTAATTATCTGATTGTCCCTACCCATGACATTTCTATTAATAAATGAATAAGTGAATGAATGAATAAACAATAACTACATTGATAAATAAAATGTTCATTCTTACTCTCACATAAAACTAGTCTAATTTAAACTTAGCCATGCTGACCAGCCCCTATGACTTTGTTTGCTTGTTTGTTTGTTTGTTTGTTTGTTTTGCTGCATACCACAGGATGCCAAGACTAATACATATTCTGTGGAAAAACAAAATAAAATGTGTGTACCCACATTTGATTTTATATTTTAGAGCTTATTTAATATTTTATAGCTATCTGTTCATTTTATATAATGCATTTTTATTCAGTTACATGCTTCTTGGAAAAAGGTTTTCAAAATGAGTTTTTTTTCCTTAGAAATGTCTCTGAATAGGAAATTTTAGAGGCCAAACAAAATAAACCTTTAAGGTTATGCATTGAACTTTATTTTTTTTTACTAAGCATGAATCATTTGGTGTAAATGCGACATGTCTCCAAACACTCTATCATAGCAATCCAGCATTTATCTGAATCTAAAAAGCTGCAGATAACATGTTTTAGTACAAAAACATTCTTCCCAAACATTTATTACATTATTATTATTATTATTATTATTATTATTATTATTATTATTATTATTATTATTATTATTGTTGTTGTTATTGCATTCATACAAAAAAACACTCACCCAAAACAAAGTAAAACCTGTAGGTCTGTACACGAAACACAAAAGGCATATCACTGCAATGTTTTTTTGATTGATGCCAAAATCTCCCTGTGAAAGGTTGCTCTAGAAACAGAGAGGTGAAATACCCAACATGTGTTTCTGTGCTGTGCTTCCACGAACAGCTGCCACTCATGGGCATTACACACACGGGGCCACAAAAACCAACATGGCATTACGATGCTGCATATGGCATCTTCTAGCAGGAACAGTGGGTTGTAATACAGTTTATAAATGAACATTTCTGCAGAAATCTGGGCCAGGTGTGAAACAGGGTAAACAGAGGGACTCACATGGAGAAAGATAGAACAAAAAAAAAAAAGGAGTTTAGGATGCAGAATGAGAAAAAGAAAATGACAGCATGGCTGGACCAGCAGCGCCGGACAAGCGGAGGAGCTCAGCACCCTTTTGTCTACGCTGCTACTTTCACCGCCGATGTTGTCAGTAAGTGCGTTTTCTCTCTCAATCCTGCACTCCCTGTGGCCACTCTCTTGCACGCCTGATGCTCCACTGATCATGACGATGGCCGACTCTACACTTTCAGCAGATAAAAAACATCCTCCCTGTTCCCCGTCTTTGCTCCCTGTCCCCCATTTCTCTCTAACCATATGTCTTGCTCCCTCCCTCTCACCCTCTCTCACTTTCTATACTCTCTCTTCTCTATCCCGAAGCTACAGAGTGTGACAGTCCTGGGTGTCTCCTGAGATCTTCTATTTAAATAAAACAGCCTTGTTGCATGAAACCAGCATTTTCCTCTTCTCCATTATACAACAGCACTGTTGAATTCTCAAATCTGACAATCTGATCAGAATGTGTTGATTCATTTCCTGCATCAGCCGCTCAGGCAGCTGTGTTTCAAGCTGTCATTCAAATCACAATTTATATTTATTCACCTGTTTTTACGTATATGTGAAATTTCTATAGTAATTATTTATTCACAAGAATATGTTTGGTACAAATGTTTTTTTTTATGTCTCTATAATAGGAATCGGTGAATTTCTTACCAACATAATTTGATACAAATGTATCCTTTATTTCTTAACTATAGTATTTTTTGTAATATTTTATATAATATGAGATTGGTGAACAAGCAGCTATTTAACCCTGCTACAGGTAAATGGTAACATTTTTGAAAAATAAAATGGCAAAAATTTTGAAAAAAGTACATTCGTCAGTAATTTTGTGCAATTTTGCAAAAATGCTTAAATCCATCTGATACTGTTTGGTCACTTTGTTAATAATACAGTATATGTATTTTTTGCACAAAATCCAAATCACATAATGTCTAATTTACAGAATGTTTCCTTGACATTTATTACCTGTGACACCTACTTGCACTTTCCTGTTGATTGGTATAATAACTGGAGTGGCATTAAACAAATGTAAACATTCTCCAAAAAAAACCCCTGGAAGCATTAAGTTCACTCACAGCAGTTTTTGTTTTGCCTAGCAATTAACTCAACTTCATCGATTATGTGACATTGATCAAAGTCCAAAGCTTTTTAAAAAGGATATATAATGGTTTTCACATTAAATGTTGAGTTATAAGGGTTGTATGGTAGCATAATAGTTAACATTGCGGCCTCGCACCTTCAGGCCTGTGTACAAGGAGTTTGCATGTTCCTCCTGTGCTTGGTGTGTTTCCTTTGGGTATTCCAGGTTTTCGCAGACAGTTTAAAGACATGCAGATTAGCCTAATTGGTGTTTTCAAATTGCCCATAGTGTGTAAATAAGTGTGTGTCAGTGTCTGCATGATTGTGCACTGTGATGGACTGACATCCTGTACCATACCTTGTGCCTCAAATCCCATGGGAAAGGCTCCCATGACCCTGCACGGGATAAATAAGTGATATAGAGGATAAGTGAGTGGGTGGGTGTTTAGTTATAGACGATTTTTAAAGAATGGAAAATAACTTGTCAAAATGAATAAAAGCACAAAAAATTATGCATTTATTGCATTTTTTTCCTGTCAAACTGTACATATGGAAATGATTGTGCATGTTGGTACATTTTTGAATGCTCACAAGTAACTACAATTAAATTATAATTAATGTCATACAAAATGTTCTTGTGAACACATACTCTAACCTTGCCTGGGCATAAACTCTTAAAGAATTAGATGTTATATCTGTAAATGGTAGGAAAGAAATACCCAAAATAGCCCCTGTTTGCGAAATAATTATTACTTCTGACCTTATTCTGAGTACAAGCACTATTCTGTGTATTGTTAGATTGGTTATGTTAAACTTAAGCAAAGGATAATGCACTCTTCTTTAGAGTCAGGAAACATTAACTTACTGCATGTTTTCAAACTGCTTATGCTGCCTCATGCAAAAAATATATTTTAGCATAATTTGTATGGATAAGGATTTTTGAAATAAATATCGATGACTTGACTGTTGACATCTGTAGGCTGTTTGTGAAGATGAGCCAAAGAGAAGCACTTTAACTTAGGAGGAAGACATTAAAATGCTACTTAATGATTACGTTCTTTCCAAAAATGCAGATTTCACTCCAACACTCAATATATGGTTAAGAAGTCAGAGCAATTGTCTTTGTTTATTGGTCGTGTAATTATAGTGGGCACATAATGGCTTTCTCTCCCCTCACATTTCAGCTGAATGCCCTGCCCCTGTCCAGTCCCCCAGTAGTATCTCATTGACCATATTGAACTGAATGCAAAGAGCACTTAAGATTGGTAAAGATTAGACAGAAGCCTAGCTTTAATTGCTGTAGCTAGAGATTTTTCTCCTTTCTCAGCTTTTCTCATGACACATACAATGTCCACTCAAATGGATAAACAGTCTGTATATATTCACTGTCGCATCAGAGTAGCAACATTTTCTCATTGTCACGAAGCCTTTCACTGCTCAGATACACAAGTAAGGATGGATAACAAGTCCAAAAACACAACAATGACAGCAGCGGATAAGCAACATAAACAGTGAGAAGTTATAGGTGTTACACACATAAGGTAATACACACGGAGCAGACACTTCTCAACACTTCTTTCCACAGTAAATGTAATATGGGGTGTATTTTTCTGGGCATCTGTTGAGATATAGGTGCATTTATCATGGGAAATGAATCAAGGACAGTTGTAAAGAAACACTGCGTTCATTTCGGGAGTCTTATCTCCCCTCTCTTTCCCGCAGAACGATGGCTATCGTGCAGCAGCTCACAAATCTGCTAAGGAAAGATAAGTGGGCCAGCGCTGAAAGCTTATTGACAAGGGAAAGGCTGCTTTTCAGTGACGGCTCACTTGGGGGATCTACCACTCGGACTAAACACACACAAACACACTCAGAGCTTCTGTAGTTGTGTAGCATTGCTTATAGTCTATGACTCTCTATGGTTTCTTTACACGTCAGCACAGGATGACGGACTGGTAAAGATGGCTCCTTAGAAATAAATGGCGGTACAAATAAGTGGACGTTAATGAGTATAAAGCAAACCAGAGTCAGAAAACATGTCACTGGTAACTAGACGAATCTTAAGATACGAATTTGATTGTGATTTTCCAAAATGGGTTCTGATCATGTAAATATCTTTCCTATGTTTCCAAAGAAACCATTATAACATTATAACAACAACAACTATATATATATATATATATATATATATATATATATATATATATATATATATATATATATATATACAGCATGATGGTTATATATACTGTTTTTTATGCAGAAATGTTATATTTTTACTTATGCCATATTTTTGTTTGTGCCCAAGACTTTCGCAAAGTACTATAAGTAAAACAGCTGGAAAATATAAGTTTTTCTGTTAATTTTGTCACACTCACGCCTTTCTATTTTTATGCAAATCCCAGGAGCGTACATTAGATTTTTGTCTCTATCTGAAAACTGGTCTGTCTTGTACTAGGCTGTATATTTTTTTCTTTACAGCCATGCATAGATTCTTCTGTAATGTTATTTATTTATTTATTTATTTATTTTTTAATTAATTTATTTATTTTTAAGTTATATATGGAAATACTGAATGGTTTTGTACATAATTATGACATAATAAACATACAAAGTTGGTACAGCATGTAATATCGTGCCTTAGACTTTTGCATATTTCAAAATAATTAATTAACCGTCATGCTGTAAGCTTTTGGTAAAAAAGTGTTTCCTATGGAAAGTATACTTGTGGTCTACATAGAACTTTGAACATTGAATTTTTCTTCCTAAGGGGCAAACCAATAAATAGTATAAGCCAACTAGATAAACTTTCTCTTGTTACTCATCCAAAAAGTACTAGTACTTTCCTACTAAAGCCAATATACCTTGTTATGAAAATTAACAACTTAATTAATTTGATTAAGGGTTTAGAATATGTCATGGATATGGTTTTGGTTTTAGGAGAAGTGTTAAATCAACAGCAACAGCACTGATTTATGTTTTTTCATTTACATTTTATACTAAATAAGACCTGATGTCAATTATAAGTAACAGATGAGAAAACATAAATACATAAGGCTCATGAAAATATTATAACATGGCGATTTCAGAAAAAAAAAACTTCTTTTGTTCTAAAATCCACCTAATTCAGTATAAGTACTGTATGCACAGTATGTATCAGGGATATAAATGACTATGAATATATTTTAATAAACACATTCAAACAGATGAAAGTAAAAGGTACTGTACACTGTTCAGGAAGTACCTTTTTCTTATTCTTTTTAAATGGAGAGTTCAACTTTAAGTTAAGCACAAGCATGCCATTAGATACCGTATAAGGCTTGGAGCACACAGAAAGAAGTACTGTACCATGTTGATTAATATGCATGTGTGCAGTTCTATTTAGCACTGCATTTGCAGTATTCCTTTTATGTTGATATGTGTTGGCAGATATACATAGGCAGCACTGTGGTTTAGTGGATAGCCCTGTGCCTCCGCACTTCCAGGGTTGAGAGTTCAATTCCCTCTTGGGGTCTATGGGTTTTCTTTTACAGTCCGAAGACATGCAGATTAAGTTAATTGGCTCTTAACTGTACTGCACGTCATAATAAATAACATAAATAAATACAGTAAACTAAATGTAATAATGTGTCCAGAAACTAAGGTTACCATAGTATTAATAAGGTGGCAAGCAACGATGAGCGGGCCCAAGCACCCTGCCCTGCGCCTCTCAGGCATCCTAATGGCAGCAGATTCCAACCTGGCCCTGAGTTGTGGAAAAAAAAAATCCTTAGAAAAACAATAGGGCCCTTCACACATACAGTATGACGACATAGGGCTGATGTCATAGTGCTTGGGCCCTAAATATATAGTATTATGAACAGATCACTCACTCACCTTCTATACCGCTTTATCCTGTATTGAGGGTCACGGGGACCTGGAGCCAATCCCAGGAGCCTTAGGGCACAAGGCAGGGTACACCCTGGATGTAACCTGCCATCCACCGCAGTGTACACACACATACACCTATTTACACACTACAGGCAATTTGGAAATAATGATTAACCTAACCTACGTGTCTTTGGACTGTGGGACGAAACCAGAGTACCCGGAGGAAACCCACCAAGAAACAGGGAGAAGATGCATACTTCATACACACAGACAGGAATCGAGCCTGGCCGGGAATCAAACCCGGACCCTGGAGGTGCAAGGCCACGGTGCTAACCACTACACCACGGTGCCGCCATGAACAGGTTATAAGTATTATAATTAGATTCTGACTGTAATTATGATCTATGTTGTGTTTGCTTCCAAAATGTAAATCATAAATTTGTACCAAAAATGTCCTGGTGTACTGCTTCTAAAATAACTGCATTTAACTGTGAATAATAATAAGTGCTATGTGTGAGTATCTAGAGCAGTGTTCCAGCACTAACAGTATTTTTGTTTGTAATAAAAGGAGTTGTGTAGTCTTATATTGAATTGAGTAGCAGCTCAGGGCAACAAAATAGTGTCTATTTCTTTAAGTTTTTTTTTATATATATATATTCTGGTGAAAAAAATATGGAGGAGGAAAATAGCATTAGAGGTAGCAGTTGGATAAGAATCACATGGAAGCAATTAATGCTTGGTCGACTGAGCACCTCACCTTTCAGTGTGAGATGCTGCATTTGCATTCAGACGACTCGCTGCCGTGCAATCATCTGTAAACATTGCTAAATGAACCAGAATGTCCCTCTTCAAATCACTACATTATTCATCATTGTATATGCAGAAAAACAAGACTGGCAAATCAAGAACTAAGCGAAGATCGATTCAGAAGAGCAGGTAACATGTCTGCTCATCCGTGTTCTCTCGGAGAAAAGAGTGACCACACGGTAACACTTTTAATAAGGAGGCCGTAAAGAGGGCAGTTCCTAAGACTTCATAGCACTGATTACTCTGATGCCTGCTCTATTATAACGGGGATTGTCAAGACCTCTGGGCCTGTTGCTTTGGGAACTTGAGATGGCTGTAACAATGAGTGAACGTATTACTGCATTGAACAATAAGTGAGGAAATCCATCACTATACAGGATATACATGTCAGGAATGATGTTCTGATTCACAATGAGTGCTGTAATTTTTTCTCTCTCTCAAATGAACACCTTACATAAGGCTCTGCATTGAGGCTGATGTAATATAATCTGCTAATCATTACCACTTTACTGGTTTCTGAGATGCTGAAATGACCAAAAAGAAAGGCAGCTACTTGTGAAGAACACAGATTCAACATGTTCATAATCAATATTTATAGGTGAAAAGTTGTCTTAAGATGCTGTCTCTTTCCATGTGGAAAAATCCTTTAAGCGTGATACCTGGAAGTATGTAAAAACATTGGGCAGAAATGCCCAAAGGATTTACAAATAACACAGAATGAATCATAATTATACAGAGCAAAGATATGCTAGTGAATAATGTAGATAATGAGAAGCATAAAGCAAGAGAAGAGGAACAGGAAAACTGAGAGTGCAAACTAGGAGCACAGTGTGATTAACTAAAAATGAGACATGAGCGACAGCTGACAAAAACATGGTTAGGAGAAAACAAAATTTAAGCAATAACAAAAATATCTCAGAGTAGCACTTGCCATATTGGAAAGTGCATTTTTTTTTTGGAGGAAATATTATTGATGGCTTAAAAGTGTCATACTCATGTATTTAATATTGTCATCTAACCACTTTCTATATGTTGGACTGCTTTTCACTTACAGTAACCTGATTTCATGCAAGAAAAATGAATGCAACCAAGACACACATCAAGACACAACTCACTCACTCATCGTCTATACCACTTTATCCTGTATACAAAGATACAGGGGCCTGGAGCCCATCACAGGTTACTTAGGGAAAAAAACTGCTGAGGTTCAAAGGGAGCTGCGAATAGTGTAGGGAACAACGTGTCTTTACTTCTCCAGAAACGGGAATAAAAACTTTCTCATCAGTCCTTAAGTCAAATTCAAATCAAATTCAAATTCAAATTTTATTTGTCACATACACAGTCATACACAGTACGATATGCAGTGAAATGCTTATACGACTGCCAGTGACCTTAAAAGAAAAGAATAGTAAAAGCTTATACATAAGAAATAATAGGAATGAAAGAAATACTTTAAAAAATAAAATTAACTATATGCTGTACAAAGTAAAATAAGATAATAAGAAAGTAAAATGAAAGAAATACTTAAATATTAATATTATTAATCTTAATACAATATTAAAGTATTGCTGGAGCCTGAATTTATTTTAAAAAGGATTTATATATTTATTATCAATATTATAAAGAACAACCCATTTATTATAAAGAACAACCCCCTTTTTTAAATTAATAATACACAACCATTAAAATTTTTATTTATTTAAGAAATCCTTACTATTATATAGTCTAGTAATTTGTAAAACAAATCTTGTAAATTTATCAAATAATTTTTACTTATACATTTTTTAATAGTATTTGTTTTATAATGGTATAAATATTTGTTTGAACAAAATTCAATACTCGATGTCCATATTGTGACATTTCCACAGCAGCAGTGCTTATGTTACCATGGTAACAAACAGAGGTAGTGACGTCTGCTCTAGTGACGTTGCAGGGTGTTCCGAATGGAAGATTTCTGTTGAGGGAAGTTCCCTTCACGGAGCAGGGAGTTGGGATCACCCTGTGAAGTACACTCCAGAATGAAACACAACTATACACACTATGGGCAATTTGGAATTACCAATTAGTCTAATCTGCATGTCTAGTATTTAAGTCAGTAGTTATATCTGAGATATATTTAGCGATTTACAAGTATAAGTATGAGGACTGTACCGAAAGTAATGAAA
Organism: Clarias gariepinus; assembly: GCF_024256425.1. Taxonomy (NCBI): domain Eukaryota; kingdom Metazoa; phylum Chordata; class Actinopteri; order Siluriformes; family Clariidae; genus Clarias; species Clarias gariepinus. The sequence continues at coordinate 9,893,961 of NC_071110.1, forward strand.
ACATGGGCACTATTTTTTTTTTTTTTTATTGTTTCAAATTTCATATGGCTGTAGTTATTCTATACAAAGCTACCCAGCAGCCTCCATCACAAGTGATCCATTTGACCCATTGTTGAACCTAACCCTTAAAACCTCCTTAAAATTTTAAATTCAAATCATTGTCACAGTTGATAGTCTCCTATTGTGGTTTGTCTTTAGTTTCCCCTTCTTTAAAATTCTTCCTTTATCTGTGTGCATTGCTCTTGCCATTGGTGTCATCTCTGAAAACAAGGTAGATTTTTCAAAAGTAGAGTTGGGTTCAACAATGGTGCAAAGGCATCACTTGTAATAAAGTTGAGTAGTACTTATGGAGAAAGAGTTACTCTACCAACATGTGCAATTTAAACAATCTACTGTATGCCAGTAATTAAAAAAAATGTCATGTGCACATTTTCATTAGTTTTGGTACAGCCCTTGTGTTAACCCCTTCACCACACACACTTAACTAAACACTCCATATGGCCCCAAAATAAGCAAATTGCTGTACTGTAGGTTTTATTTTTGTGTTCTGTGAGCATCTTAACCTATCTCAGATGCTCCAGATGAAGTGGCAGATGTTTCTCCAAGCACTTTAACACCAGAAAAGTGCTTGTGCTTTTCCCAGTGTGAATTCTACAAACACTTTGAACATTTTCACGCCAAAACGACTGCATTAGAACTGGTGGCAGTATCATTTCATGGCCAAGACATTTTTAAATGGCATAGTCCATAGTTAAAAAATCGAAAAAAAAGAACAATGCAATTATTGAATAAAGTAATAACAGACTTCGAGCCACATTTCTTTTTTGTGAATATTACATCTGAGATGTGGTAGCGGTATATATGTGGTATATTCTGAGAATAGAATGCAATTTTTTACTTTTAAAAACCGACATTAAATTTTCCTTATTGTTGGCACACCATATCTGATTTTTCTTTTTTTATGTGAATTAAATGTGCTTTCCATATGGTATGTAAACTTTTGCACTTCACTCTACATGAATTACATAAAAAAAGTGGATGGAGTGGGTTGAATAGTATTGTAGGAAAAATTTGTAATTGTAAAACAATGTGATCAGTATAAATAACTAAAAGCAATAAAAAACATTTTACAATGTGTGTAATTGACCAAAACTTCAACTGCAGTTCAACACTTACAAAAAGCGACTTGTTATTCCATCTCTGGAGCAATCAGACCACTTGTTATTCAGCAGCAGTATTGTCAATGTAAAATCCATCATCATTGTTAATCTCCACAAAAGTGACATTTGAGTTGAAATGAGCTTCAAAATTAAAGCATATACACAATTGTGGAAAAGAAAGTCTAATATATAGTAAAACGTTCACAGTTTGGAAAAAGTGAAGGTCTTTTCATTAAAAAAAAAAATCCTTGAAATGAGTCATGCAACATTCTTTCGCAAAGTAAAGGATGTGCTGAATGGAAAATTTTATCCAAATATTTTTAACCTTGTTTTGGTTCAAATTGTATCACAATTAATTTAATTTTGTATTAATTAACATTAGCAGACATTAAAGGTCATAATCACATAACCACAAACTAGTACAATATACAATACAGTGCTGTGAAAAAATATTTTCCAAATTTCAGATTTTTTTTTACATATCTGTCACTCATATCATCAATATACATTTTTAATTACACAAAGATAACACAAGCAAATACAAAATACAAAATTTAATTTATTAAGGGAAAATGTTATTCTGAGTTAATAAATCATGAATGAACTGTACACATTTTTTGATAAGCTGAGTTAAATTTCCCTTGACACGTTCAGGCCTGATTACTGCCAGAACTGTTGAATCAAGAAATCGTGTAAATAGAACCTGTCTGACAAAGAAAGCTAAACATCATGTTATGGACAAAACAGATGAAAAGCAAAGTAATTGACATGGGTCAGTCTGCGAAGATTTACAAAGCCTTTGGGATTCCTATAAACTCAAGAGCACAACAATGTGCTCGATTCATCTAAGGGCTCATAAAAGGACCCAGAACATCATCAAAGAAACTGCAGGCCTGACTTTCCCCAGTTAAGGCCAGTGTTCATGATTCAACAAGAGGCTGAGCAAAAATGACATACAGTATACTGTATGGGAGATTTCCTTGGCAGGTTTGGACAGCTTTTCTCCCTTAGTAAATGAAATCATCATTTAAATAATCATTCAAATACTTTTCCATAGTACTGTATTTTTCTTTAATTCATCAATACACTTCTACAACCTCAGTCCCGGAAAGTTTGGGACTTTTTAAAATTGGAATAAAATGAAAACTAAAAGACTTTCAAATCACATGAGCCAATATTCTATTCACAATAAAACATGGAGAAGATAACAAATGTTTAAACTGAGAAATTTTACAATTTCATGTTGACAAAAAGAGCTCATTTCAAAAGTAATGCCTCCTACGGGTCTAAAAAAGGATAGGACCGGAGCATGTTTACCATTGTGTAGCATCTCATCTTCTTTCCTAAACAGTTTAAAGACCTCTGGGGAGTGATTTTATGGGTTTCTGGAGTTTTGGTGAATGCGAGATGCTGGCTTTTGAACTGAACGCTGATAACACCTCATCTTCCTCATCTTTAGTCTGGAGGACAGGGCGTCTGTGATTGCCAACAAGAATGTCAAATTTGGACTCGTCTGACCATAGAACACTTTTATTTTGAAACAGTCAATTTTAAATGAGTTTTGGCCCACAGGAAATGACAGCGCTTCTGGACCTTGTTCACATATGGCTTTCTTTTTACATGATAGAGCTTTAGTTAGCATCTGCAGATGGCACGACAGATTGTGTCTACCAACAGCGGTTTCTGAAAGTATTCCTGGGCCCATATAGCAATGTCTTTGACACAAACATGTCAATGAGTGATGTACTGTTATCTGAGGACCCAAAGACCATGGGCATCCAACAAAGCTCTTCGGCCTTCTCCCTAAATGCACTTCCACTGTTTTTTTTTTTATTTTTTATCTTTTGATGATTTAATGCACTGTAGATGATGAGATTTGCAAAGCCTGAGGAAGATTGAGGAGTGTTGTTTTTAAAGTTTCCACAATATTTTTATGCACTATTTCACAGATTGCAGAGGTTCTGCCCATCTTTACATTTGTGAGACTCAGCCTGTCTAAGACATCCCCTTTAAAGCTAATAAAAGCTAATAAAAATTGTTCGGGTTGTTCAGGTTGTACTTTATGTATACAGCATTTCTTTCTTTTAACTGTCTTATATACACAACACCCACTGTTAGTACTGCGCAAAAGTTTTGATTTAATTAAACTAAGTTTTTATATTGAACTAAATTTTTATTTTAATGGAGTCTTAAAGAATAGTTATCCAGGCTTCCTCAGGGACTTTTTTGGCTCTCATTTTTAGTCTAGTCCTTGTAGCTGACCAGTTTCAGAGGAATGTTTTTTGTTTGTTAAGCCACACAGTGACCTATGAATCATTCAAGCATAAAAAAAAAACATCTAACTTAAAGCATGACCCAGTTAGATGCAAACTGATGCAAATGGTGACAGATGATCAGGCCAGTGATTAGTATACTGGAGATGCTGAATGCTGAGTTTTTAGAAAAGACAAAATGGGTAATTAGGTAACTGCTAAGACTGCTACGTAAACAACAAGTTTTTAAATTGTATCTTTAGGCACTTTTTAGCCTGTTGCAGTAAAGTATCTGTTTCTATTTCTTCAATTTAATATACATTATTTAATTTCATTTCAACTTTTTACAAAATGGCACAAAATACCTGCACCAAAAGCACGTGTTAAGTCTCCAAAGCACAAACCCCCCCCCAGACTGAGGAGACAAAAATGGAAATCCCAAATCTCCTGACCAGCTCCACCTGAAACATTAGATGTAACAGTGTTATTTATAATCAAAATGTTTTTTTTTTTAGAAGCTTTAGACAAACTAACAAAAAAACTTTTTGTTTTAATTCATCCCATACATTTTCTATAGAGTAATGTATATAACTATGATTGTGCAGCTGTAGCATTGCCATCTGACAGATTGAGATTCACTGCTTCTATCCCAAGCTAGGGTTATTGTCTATGCAAAGTTTCTGTTTTCTGAAATTCTCACAAAACCATGCAGATTGTTAGATTGGCTTGTCTAACTTGCCACCATGGGTCAACTGGTGCTTCTGCTCGTTACGTACAGTAATAATTAATTAATTTTAAAAGTGAATAAATACACAAATAAATATGATTCAATTGGATAGAGCAGTTAAATATAGACAGGCAAATAATTTCTTTATTTATTTTTTTTTTCTTGCGCGGTGGTACAGTTTAATTTTCTGTGGATTAGATTCTGATAATTAATGGAATAAAATCTTGAAATAATATAAGTAATACAAAGAAATTAGGTTTAGATACCTAGTGTCATTTAGTTAATGTTAAAACAACGCAAGTTTTTGCAGGCATAAACTCCTTTGTTAATTTTCTGAAAGATTTTTTAAGTGGGTCTAGTACAACTTTGGGTAGGTCTAAAAGTTCAGGATTGCTGAGGTTCATGGTCCTCACTTTGTGCTTCGGTACAGTAATAGCCTCTGTCAACACTCTGCATGCAATTACTGTGATTTTCCTTTTCTGCCTCCTCCCATTCAGGCCCTCAGAAAATTGCTGGAATCCACAGATTCAGTTTAGTGAAACACAGCTCCAGCTTCCTGACGCCCACAATTCGAGATCTTTGGCCCATCTTTGAAGAGGATTAATTTGTGGCCACAGCAGCTTTGGCACATTCCCGTTTGAGCACGTACAGCGCTAAAATCGTGCTAATAGTTTCTGTAGTTATGCGTTTCTAAGTTTAACTTTCTCGGCCTTGTTTCCATGGCAGCATCACAACAGCTGTCATTGAAAAAAGAATATGTGATAATTACTTTGTTAAATAGTACCATGGAAAAAAATATGGCTCATTATGAAGAGCTGCCCGCAAAAATATCTTCACACCATCACCTTCAACAAAAGTTTTTTCGAACAAACTCCTTTTACCTTCATGTTCTCTGACAATTATACTCTCGTTGATATCAGTGAATAAAGTAAGAATAACAAAACAACTCAGCAGAGCTTTTTGGTCGTCACCACAGTTTAGCAAGGTTTCTGTGGCAACATTATGGATGTTGGAACACTGTTGCTATTAGGATGTTTTAGAAAAAAAAAACATTTAAGAATTACTATGTTGAAATGATGTTGTACCAATGTTGCCTAAGTAACGTTGACGTAATGTTGAATGAATGAATGACCCCAACACGTTGTTGCAATCACCTTAAAACAACAGTTATTTTTAGCATTAATTTCTATTTACCATGAAAATACATCTTTGTAATACTGTACATCTTTACAAATACTGGCAGTGATATTTTTTTTCCCTTTCAGCACTAATGGTGCAATGAAAAATCCTGTAAAAATCCCTGGAGTAAACTAGAGTTGGTTCCCTGCCCAGGAATCAAACCCAGGCCATGGCAGTTAGAGTAGAGCTACTAGACCACCAGGGAACCTACTGTACTGCTGGTGCAAATAATTGAACATGTAGTGATTTGTCAAGTATTGAGCATCACAAAAAAAGCTAACTATTCATATACTTATATATACTAATATAAGTTCCTTATAGAAAATTATGGAGTTGCATATAACTTACACCCTCCCAAATACTTTAAATGATATTTAAAGTACCTAAAAAATCTAATACAATGTAAATGTCATATAAATAGTTATAGAATATTGCTTAGATATTAATCAAAAGGAAAAAAAAAAATAATATTCCAATGTAGAAGTGTGATAGTGTAGAGGGAATCATGGAATCTTAGGAATCATGTGACGTTTTAGCCAAACTCACATTGTCTTTCGGCTGCTCCCGGCAAGGTGTGGCCACAGCGGAAAATCCGATCTGCACGTACAAGCTTGGCACAGGCTTTTTTGCCAGACGACCTTCCTGAAGCAAACCTCCTATTTTATCCGGGCTTGGGACCGGCACTGCATCCAGTGGCTGGGTTGTGATCACTGGCTGGGAATCAAACCCGGGCCGCCCGCTGGCAGATAAACACCAACCTCAGCAAAACCAAAACATCTGAAAAGAAATGAGTTGATTGAAAACTGCTCTGAAATACACTGAGAAGTAAATCATCATAGGAATTTTACACAAGCTCCTCTGCCTTATGATTAGCCAAAGAAACCATTAAATAGGAGGTCTGAATTTAAATATTAAATACAGTATTAGAATTGGGATATGGTGTCTTTGCACATGGAGAAAAGAGGAGTCAATGTGAAAAACACCCTTCAACCAGCCTTTAATCATCAAACACCTGCATATTGTTAACTGTTACCATTTAATTCACCAATTCATGAGGATTTTTTCTGATTTCAAACAACATGTCAGCACTTTATAATTGTTGATATTTAATACTCACTCACTGTCTATACTGCTTTATCCTGTATACACGGTTGCAGTGGGCCTGGAACCTTTCACCAAAATTTCTGGTGAATGAAGGTGTAAAACTGTAAATTGACATTTACAACTGACATTTAACAGAAGACTTCAAGCACAGTACAATAATAAAACTCTTAGCCGCAGGAAAACATTTGAATGGTGCAAATGCTTAAAAAAAACCCCGAACGTTCATGAATGATGATTCTGGCTAAGGTGGTTCAGAGCCTACTACAGTCATTTCCGTTAGCATTCAGTGACGGGTCTATCTGATTCGAATATCGATAACTTATTGCTAACTTAGAGAAGAGACGCATCTGTTTATGGGAAATTTACACACATTCATTTACGAACATCACTTACATATTGCAGGAACCACATCCCCTGTACAGTTCTGAAGCTATTTTCACATGTTTGGTCCAATTATGGCTCCAGTGTACTGAGAAAAGTTTCTACCGAGTTCTATCCATGCACTGGTGAAACGCTACATACGTGCATAAGTGTAGCAGGGCACAATATACAGTAGAGAACTTAAGGGAGATTCATTTTCATAACTGTGATCTGTTTACCTGCACAAAAAAAAAGTCACGGTTTCACTTGTATCTGATCTTTGCAGAAAAGAACAGCATGTATGCATTTAGTCTATAGAGTAATAATGGTATAATAAAATGCTTTAAATGTTGGTTTAAACATTGCTGTAAAATGTGTGTGTGTGAAACAAATTATGTGTGTTTAGGTAGAATTATATTGTGCCGTTATATGAATGGTTTGTTTAGATCAAATATTTACCTTAAATCCGGGATTGAAAGGTATTGATTTATTGTTTATACATTTATTTTAATGTGACTTTTTGTTTCTTATAGAGTCATTAAAAATACTTTCATCCCAAACAAACAAACAAACAAACAAACAAACAAACAAACAAACAAACAAACAAACAAACAGCGATAGTGGTAATCAAGCATTAATCAAGGAAAATATACACATTAAGGGTACAAAGGACATCCCTATACTGCACCATAGTGTGACAAGAAATAGGTTTGCATATAAAGAGCATAAAATGTGACTGATATGGCCAGAAAATGAGCTTGTAATACGTCTGACATTAAAGTTCAATTTACCAAGGCTGTAGCTCATCATGGAAACTGCACCTCGAACCACCTACTAAATCTCTTCTACGTATGGCACAAATTGCCCTCCCTCCATTTAAACCCTTCCTGAAGATAAATTTACCTACTACTTTTAGGAACACTTTTTAGGAATACACTTACACAGTGTTGCACAGTTTGATGTACAGTTTGTCAGCCCCCCTGGAATAGGACAACTCCTGACCAAATGGGTGGTGGATCATCCTCAGCACTTTGTTTCTGTGTCTAAATCAGGACTGGTTATATTTCATATGCAATGTGCTGAAGTATAGAGCTGTCACAGTTCTATCAGTTACACACATCATGTACCTTCTCTCTGCAGATATTTAAGGCTCATTGTGAAAATGCATTTTGGGTATTCAGAGCACGTTTTTGAGCCGGGTATGTTTTTTTTTTTTTCTTATGTGTAAGTTTCTTCTTTTTTTTTTTTTTTTACCCGTGCTTTAGAAGAAGCTGTGTTTGTCTTTGCAAAGAGCATGCACTTCCCTTATTGAGTTGCACCACAATAAATGACCTTCCCCAGCATGGGTTTGCGTTTTAAATTAAGGCAGGGAAAGGTTCTTGATCTAGGAATTTATGGATATAAACCCATATATTGCAGAAAATATTTTAAATTTTAACACAGCGCTCTCTGACTTTGGTCATTACGAGTTCTCAATGATAATTTAAATTTCGTATTGAATGACAGCTAACTTAGATTATAGATTATATATTTCCTCTGTCACCACATTTTAAAAAAAGAGTTGTGCTTGTACAATGTCACAGAGCAGCTGAACACATTTGTCAGAGCTTCTGTTCTGTATAGATGACCTTTCACTTTGGCCAAACCCAGAGTGTCATCCAAGATTTATTTAGTGCTGAAATTCTTTGTTGACATTTTTGGTTTAAGCTTAAACAATTTAAAAGCAGAATGATATAAACATGTTTTTCAGACTTTTACTCATTTTAGCTATATATATATATATATATATATATATATATATATATATAGAGAGAGAGAGAGAGAGATCAAATTACATACATAAATAACCACAATCACAACTAAAGGTTGATTTATCCATTATGTCAAAACTGGAGATGAAGTAATAGCATTGTAAAAAAAAATCACACAAAATTCAGTTATACAGTCAGATCCATACCTTTTGGAACAAAGATATATTTTTTTGATAAGTCTAACATGGCATTTCTGTTCTTGAGCATTACTAGTGGTTTGCACCTTATTGTGTTTACTTTATAAAAGTGAAAAAAAAATTGTGTAAAAAAAATGTGTGTGTGTGTATAAAAATGGGTGTAAATCCTGAATGGTTAATCCCACACTTTTGTCTAATCCCTTGAATTACAGCTAAATGTCTTGACATTGCTCCCAAATTTAATGTGGTGATCTACAGAGATCAAATGCTAAAAAACTTATGTTTGTTCCAAAATGTATGGAATCAGACTATATTAACAATTTGAACAAAATATTTATTCATTTGTAATTTTTAACATCTTTGTAAATAAAAGACGTTTATAAAATATTCTTTATTAGTGTGCAGTATTTCTTGTTTCATTTAACACAAATAAATAAATAAATAAATAAATAAACAAACTTGTTTTTCTCAAAACTTGCAAAAATGGCTGTTAACTCATTTGTTTCTTTGTCATCTGTGGGATTTTCTTCGTCATTGATGGGATTTTCGTATCTCTACCTAAAAAAAGTTGATGCAACGGCATTTTAGTATTTTAATCTATTCTGCCTCCTCATCTGTTTACTCCGCAGGCTGTAGGCTCTGAGCCAACTCGGCTAAGATCATCATTCATGAACTTACAGCCTTCTTTAAACCGTTTGCACCATTCAAATGCTTTACTGCGGCTAAGAATTTCATCACCTCAGTGCACTTGAAATGTCAGTCAGTTTTACTCCTTCTTTCAAGAGAAATTTCAATTTCAAGTCCCGGTTTGACTTGAACCCCCCCCTCGTATTTAACGTGTTTCAATTTGGAATATTCCTTTAAAGATTCACTACTTAAGAGCCCCCACCAACACGATCACATCATTGACAAAACTCCAGCTGTCCCCAGTGTGCCTTCAGCACCGCCCCAAAACAGCAGCTCAGTACAGAGAGCTCAGAGTGAAGACGGAGAATGCCGCTGACAGGAACACCTGTACTCATCTTGCTCTAGCCGGGGCAGCTGTGAGAGAAATAATATTGATATTACTGTAGTTTACCTCCCTGTATAGTGGAAAAATGGCTAGCGATTTCATCTGCAGGAGCGAACAGGGGGAGACATGTGATTCGTTTAAAAAAGAAATAAATAAAAATAGCAACTATGAAGCCTTGCAATTCTATTTCAGAAGAGAGAGTGGAGCTTGTTTAGGGCACAGCTGGAGGGCGAGCTGCACCTAAAACAGGGGCTCATCATGAGCTGCAGGTGCGGCATGAGGGAGGTTGGTGTTGTTTTGATTGTTTACCTCTTCTGGGAGGCTGTTGGCGTAGATTTTGGCAAATGTGTTATACCATGTCTCAGCTCTTTGGCGTTAGCATTGAGTTTAAACAGCTAAAAAGGCAACAACAATTACTGTCTATCGTCTATCCATTGCGATGCATAATTGGTTAAGCCATCTCTTACATGTCAGTTAATGGAAAATTACCAGCAGGTATTATTTGATGGTGGAGTGTTCTCAGTAAGTGGTAATGTCTGGTGTTGGTACAAGCACCAGGAGCTGTATTGCTGCTAGGCATGGCATACACTAGCAGTTGTCATATTTTTTGACAATTAGGCTTTTGATTCAAATTCAGCATTGGTGGCTGTCTGGTAGGTTTCTTGCCTGCCATGTGGAAGGGCTGAGTTAAATTCCCAAACCCCATGCTCAAACCCCAACCACTCGATGCAGTGCTAGTCCCAAGCCTGGATAAAATGCGAGGGTTTGGTCAGGAAGGACATCCGATGTAAAACCTGTGCCAAGTTGTGTGTGGACTGGAGCAGCTGAGAGAATAACAACAGCAGGCTTTTGATTCAAATGTGTACACTAATTCACAGTGTCCTAAAAGTCTACATAAGCTAAGGAACAAGGACCAGCTTTCCCCAAATATTTCAGACTTATTTTATATTACTTTTGTTTTCTCAGGAAAAAAAAAATTCTAGACAAAAGGAGAATGTCTTGAGATCTTTCTCATGGCTGGATAAGGAAGAGGTCACATTCAGAAGACATTTGAAGTGCAATTACACTGTGTGTATACCACCAGCTATCTTACCATGAGTTTATTATAGTTATATTATATCATAAAAATGATAATTGTGCCTGTTTAAATAGAAATGCTGATTAGTTTTTAGAAAGTTATATTTTGCTATATAGTGTTAACTTCTCCTATAAATAGAATCTTTTTTGACACCTTGTCTAGATGAGACATTTGTGTGTTAATGTGAGTTTTTGATTTCTGAAAAGAAAGCGACATTTCTTACAGTATAGGGCTTCTTGTATTTCTGTTGTGACCAATCAACCGGGCTCAAAACTACATTCCTTCATCTACAGTAAGTACTCCATCTTGCTCTGTCCTGGTGAGTGACAAACAAGACCAAGTGCCTATATCTGGCTGTGAGGCAGCAACGTTATTCTCTGCACCACCACGATGCCCCTAATAACTATTATAATAACTATTATTATAAGTAATAAGTGACACTTCCTGCTACTTTATAAGTAATACCTTACAAGTTGGTCAAACTGGTAGGTGTTGAATCAGAAACTACAGAACATATTTTTCAAATTTAGTTTGTTACTTGTCATCTAGGCCAGTGGTTCCCAATTTGGGTCCTGGATAACCCCCCACTCTGCACATTTTAATGTTTTCTCAGCACTATGTACACCTGATTGAACTAATAAGCTAATTATCAGCTTTTACTGGGTAGAAGTGAGTGCTGTGTGCAGAGAAAATAGTAAAATGTGCAGGACAGGAGATACTTTCGGACCAAGGTTGAAAACTAGTCTTTATTTCGCTAGAGATATTTGATTGGTTGACTGTTTCTCAACCCAAGCAGTTTACTGTTGAGTCTTTCTATAATTTGGGGTAAATTTAGCATAAGTAAAAAAGTACAAAACCACTGTTCTTGCTCAATAGAAAAAATTCAAGTTAGTTACTTCCTTTAGTTTAACATTTGTTAGTTCCAAAGATTAGACATTAATATTTTTTATGATTGATAATGTATACTACTGGTAATATAGCTGACAATTGCCTTATTTAGTTTAATAATTGCAGTGCTATGGCATGTCTGTCTGATTATTTCACATTTTTATAATCTGTTTACCATCATACCTTAATTAAAATAGTATGGTATATTTAAACCATAACATTGTACATAATATAGTACCAATTATAACTAATAATAATATCTAATATTAAAATATTTCTAAATGACTGACCACTACCCACAGTGTTTTTAAAATGTATGCCACAGAGAAGAATGACATCATTTGATGAATTCTGTTAATAAATTGGTTGACACCACATTTGCAGATATTAAGAAATTGATATATTTAAATCATGGAAATGAGAAAATCATTTAAAAATATATAAAAATATGTTTTTTTGGTATTTAAACTTTTGAAATAAATTAATTTTGTGTAATATTATAACATTCTTTCTCTTAATAGTTAAATAATATATATTTTTTAAATTATCTGAAATAAATATACTGTGGCGTGGGCGGGGCGGCGGCTGACGACCAGCATGCCATGCGGGGATGTCTGTGTGTTCACCCTGTTGGGGAAGGGTGTACGGGGTAGTGGCTTCGGACCTGTTTGTGTGTGTGTGTGTGTGTGTGTGTGTGTGATGTGTTGAATGTGCTCTGGTTTATGTTTAGGCTAAATTGGACGTGGTTCTTGTGTGAATGTGCTGCTCATGCTATACATGCTGTGTGTGAAATAAAGTACTCCCAGCCATTGCATTGGGCAGCAAGTAAGCTCACTCGTCTCTCCTACATCCTTTCCGGTGGTAAAACGCTACAATACTTTACATCAATAGACATGGAATGTACTCCAAATTATGGAATGACTCATATGGCATATGGATGTTTAACATATAATGTATGTATTTTAATTTTTAGGTGATTTATTTTTCACATTAATATATATATATATATATATATATAATATATATATATATATATATATATATATATATATATATATATTATTTCAGCATTCTACTGTGGCTGAGACTGAAGAAATCCTAATGTGATATAGAGGAGACCTTGCCAACCACATTTCATTTGTTCAATCAGAGCAGAAAAATCCCACTGCTGGCTTAGAAAAAAGGGCATATCAGTAATAGACATATACCACTGTGCTGCCTGCACTCATTATCATGATGAACAGTATCAAGACATGTTTCTGAAATTTGACACAACCGGCCCTACAGTGCTGCTATCTGTAGACTTCAACTTCAGTCAGAAACCGAACTTGACTACGTATTTGGTCAATCCTGAAACTTACATTAATAGTCAGATATAAGAGTTTAAAACTCATTTCGAATTGCAGGCCACATTGTCCTATGTCAAGTGGGTTAGACAACAAAAGACCCTCTTATGATTAGAACTATAATATAATACATAAATACTACATCCTAAATGAGTACATTTATCAACATCTATCTGAAAGATCCGTTCTGATTGGACATACTGTATCTTATCCACATAACATTACAATACATTATAACACCACACACTCCACCCATACATTATTGTCCTCCCATACACTGTGCTGCATAAGCAGTCATCCTTGTCTCCTGCACTTCTACCTGTTTTTAATGTTGAAACTTTGAACAAAATTTGTTTTAATTAGGATTATTTCTAATGTTTCACTTGATTATGAAGTCCTACTCATCATTAGCACATCTGTGAGTTGCTGCTGTACAGTATGTTCTTGAACTTGTTTCTATATTTCTCTCAGTTGTGCATCTGTGAATGTCTTTTTTATCTTTCATTTCAATTATGTTTCACAAATGATTTCAATTTAGAACACTGGTGGGCTAGAGAGGGCTTTGGCCCATATACTCATAAGCCAAACATATTGTCTAGGTTCCCCTTATGCCATTGAGGTATCTCTGGCTTCTCGTGACATGGTTCCACAAGAACTTGGAGGGTCCTGTGGTGTCTGGCACTAGGATATTAGTGTGGGTGCTGTAGGTTGTGGGGTGGGGACTCCATAGATCAGACTCATTTGTCCGGTGAATTCTATAGAAGCTTAGTCAGACTTAGATCTGTAAAATATGAAGGCTGGATCAACAACCTTGAGCTCATTGTGGCAGGCTGTGATGCACTAGATGTTCCCTTTCTCCTCTCAGTCATACCTTTCTGTGGTGCTTTTCTATCATGGCCAGCATTGACTTTTTTCAGAGATGGGCTTTTTTGTGGGGTCGGACCAGGATCGCCTTTGGTTCCCATGGGGATTTGTGAGTCTGGAGTGTCCATGATCCTATTACTGGTTTGCTTTTGTTCCGTATAATTGCTGTTCCTTGAAATTCACTTCACCTGTCAGTGGTCATAAAATTATGGCAGATTTGTGTATGTTTGACACTTTGTAAACACAAGCTTTACATAGTTAATGATAGCATTAGAGCTACTTCTTGAGGGGATTTCTTGACTAAAATGCTAATACAATTCACACTTTCATCAACATGGTCACTATCTGGCAAGAAACCAAGGTATTACACCACTGCCAAATTAATGTCACACCCAGAGAGAGAGAGAGAGAGAGAGAGAGAGAGAATAAGGGCTTAACACACATTACAAGACTTCCAGGTAGGTTCTATACACACACTTGCTACCCAGAAAAAAACATTGACTGTTTTGTTGACTTGATCTTCATATCTCTTTTATGTAAGGAATTAAACAACATTGATATGCCGCTATAGGAAAAAAGTCAACAACTGTGTGGTACAGTGTGGCCCAACATCAACCATCACTGTGTTTTATTCCTTTAACACCAAAACAATTTTCCAAAAAATCCAACAGTAGAAATTGTATTAATTAAAGATTACGATGGTTTAATTCCAACCCAACGCCCAAACTGGTGCCAGATGTGAGTCTGGATAAAAAAGGATCATTGCATCAGGAAAGGTATTTGGTGCAAAACCTGAGCCAAGTTATTGTGTGGATCAAATGTTCCCCTGTGCTGCTCCATTGACAGGAACAGCATTGTTAATTTTTTAATTTTATTTATTATATTATAGTTACTTTTAATGTTCCGGACTGTCCACAAGACAAAAAAAAACCGTCAGTCCTTGTTAGCAGCTTGTGATAGCTGTTACCCTATATATATATATTTTTTCTTTTTATATTGAAGTTAATAAAAATGTATTATCAAGTTACAAAATAAATTTCGAATAATCATATTTGAGAATTAAACAAGGCATTTTCCATAAATCATCAAACCAAATTACACATAGTCGCATATTCTTTTCAAAAGAAACTAAAGAAAGAAAGAAAACAAATAAACAAACAAGCAAACAAACAAACAAGCTGTTTTTGTCGGTTAAATAACTGGCCTTATACTTTCATTGATTAGGTTTGGAATAAACTGACCTTTCATCCTCTTCCTAGTGCAAAAGTTCTAAGTTTAGCAAGCTTATCACAGGAGTTCTATCAGGAACACCGGCGCTGTAAAACTACAAAGCAGAGTAAATCAGAGAGCTATCAGACCCTAAATAGTGAGTTAATCTCCTTTTTGTCAGAGACACAAAGAAGAGACAAATCCCTAACAGGTACAGACCTAATGCCCGTATTCTTGCCACCAAGACAGTGGAGAAAGAACTCACTGAAAGGATATCCAGAAAGGAAAGAGTTTATGTTTCCACTGTGAGGTTTGTGTATGCAGCCGAGATGATATCTGAAAGGGGAGTGGCTGAGTGCTTGTAGGATTTACAGTATATGGAATAATAACCGTAACCAGAAGATGAGATTTTTCTGATTAGATATTGGAACAGGATCAAGGTTACAGCAAAGTCAAATTTCTGAGATAGTTTTTTTCTCCATCTAACATACTGTAGTTTTAGGGTCTTGGAGGCATACAAACTGTCTTCAGTGTCAACTTGTTGATGCTAATACTTTTATTATTTATTCCTTGCCTATTAATATAATATATTGTTAAATGCTTAAAACTGATCGATTAGGTTTTAATGTTTTTTCTTTATTCTGACGATTTCTGTAATCTATCCAGACAAATTCTTCAAGACAAAGGATCAGGATCAGGACAATCTGCATTTTTTAATTTTTAATAACTTCTAAAGAGGAAACCACTGTTTAAAGCTGCTATAATGTACAGGATTGCAAGGATTGAGTTTTTTTTTCTTCCACACCAAGGGGTGTTCAACTCAAACTAATTCAATTTAATTAAATTAAATTTGTATAGCGCTTTTAACAATTGACATTGTCGCAAAGCAGCTTTACACAATCAAAATAATTATTTTGTAGTTTGTATGAAATGTGAACATGTATGAATCAAAATAATAAGGCTGTCCCTGATGAGCAAGCCGAGGATGATGACGACAGTCGCAAGGAAAACTCCCTGAGATGGTAATAGGACGAAACCTTGAGAGGAACCAGGCCCCACAGGGAATCTATTCTCATTTGGGTGATAACGGGTAGCAGGGATTGATCCGCAGTTGTGACTGGAAGTTTAGTATAAAAGAAGATGTGTTCAAGTTCAAATGGAGTCCAGTTTGTTCCTGAAGGCTCAGGTAGACTGTAGAAACCTCCAGTCATGAACTATCGAGCGACTGAAGTCATAAGAGAACAGCTGTCTGCATCAGCCAAGGAACTGTCTTTGTGGCAAAGTGGAACCGTTCCCAGTCACCACACACAGCCCAGACAGACCACACGGGGCATCAATGCAACAAGATCTCCAATCAGAAGCAGGACTCTGATACTTGAGAATCTGTCTGTAGGAGTTGTATACACAATGATTCACCAACACTACTTGCACATTACAGGAGCTCAGCTAGGAGTTATTGGCACATCCCTCGTAATTGTGACTGTGGCTTCTCCATTAAATTTACATTTCAGCATTTGGCAGACATTCTAATCCAGAGCAATTAACATTTTTTCTTATTATACTTTTGAGCAGATAACGGCCTTGCTCGAGGGCCCAACAGGGGCCTCTTGGTGATGGGGTTTGAACCCCATAGCTCAATGCCTTAACCACTGTGGCATACCTGACCTCATGATAGTACCCCGTATGCCCTAGTAATGGTAGCACTAGTGAAAACTCTGTGATATAAGTGCATTTGTGTAGCAGTGGATTATACAGAGAAATGAAGGTAGTCTTTACTTTCATAATTGTGTTCTGAGACAGTTCAGCGCAACCAAAAGTTTTGGTTCGACTTGAACGCCTCTCCCGCAGAGTGGTTCATCATTTGTAAATTAATTTTTAAAAAATTACTTTTGCAAATTACTTTGGTATTGGAGGAATAAAACACTTTGGCTCTGTGGATTTTGACGCTATGAAAAATAACCATATTAGTGACAACATCCCATTTGTACATCACTGCATTACTACATTCCTTGATTATTTTGGTATAACAGCCTACATACCTCAATTGTGTTACTCATTTCATTGTGTGGGAAAACTGTATTACACCCACTTATGCTAACAGATAAAGATCTCAGAATTATACATACATACTGTACATACATACATACATAAATACATAAAGATTAAAAAAATTACAGGGAAGAATAGAGGAAATGTACATTATTTATAGGACAAATAAAAACATTGACATTAGAACAGAATTATGTAGAAGAAATAAAATGTAAGAGAGGAGAGAAGAAAGGGTGGAGGAAAAAAAGAGGTGATAAAAATAAGAACGAGATATCAAAGTCAAAGTGAGAGAGAGAGAGAGAGAGAGAGAGTGAGAGAGAGAGCTGAATACTGAAAAAAGAACGGTGAAATTAGACAAAGAAAAAAATGGTAGAGAGTGAGTTTATTTTTCTTTCCTACCTTGATTACTTTAGTGACAAATGAAGGGAAGTCCTTGGCATGAAAGACGACCGAAACATTTAATATCTGTTCGCTTGTGGAAGACTTGTTCGTGGGAAATGGTATTAAATGTCAAGAAACATGATGAAAGTGTAGCTAAGCTGAAATGCATTATGTGCTAGAACAGTTGTTAATAAATATTGTTGTTTAAAAAAATGCCTCAGGTTTTCACCATGTCTTTTTTTATTTTTATTTCTTTAACGTGTGTTTTTTTATGCTCTATCTTTGGTTTTCGTTCTTTATTCATGATATCAAATAATAGAAAATGTCATAGCATTGAAATATCATAGTGTTACGATTTATTGCTTTTGATGCATACCTTGCCCCTCAACTAATTACAACCATGCATAATTTGCCTTATTTCTTTAGCATACTACGTTATCTATATGTTATATTTATTTGTTGCAACTAATTGTAATTTTGTTTTTGTTTTTTTCAATAGATATAATTGAAACCATAGTGGTTTAACTAAAGTGTTTATTAGCAAAGACTGTGATCACATCAGGTTCAAGCACTCTCTGTCATTCAGTTGCCTGCAAACCCAGTTATACTAGTAGTAAGAAAATTCCACTCATAATGATTCATCTTCTTTTCCAGTAGGAAATTGCTTTATCTAAAAATGCTGTTTATTACGCTTTTACTTTATTTCTAAGTTGTGTTTCTAAGTGTTTCTGAAGCACAGAATGTTATTTTGTCCCTACAGGAAATTTATCTGGTTGTAGTGGATACCTTCTGATTTCAGACTGAGATATCATCAAAGTAAAGGAGCACTGAGGAGTGTCTAGTAAATAACAGAAAAGAGGCCTATCAAAGTATTTTGCACCATCAGTTTTCCAAGCAGGTTTTTACAACATTATAATATGGCTTAAATTATTAAGTAATAAAAATTATTAAAAAAAAAAGTATTGCACCTCAACATTTTTAAAAAGGATAAAAAATATTCTATTCACACTAGTGGGTCAGGTAGTGGTTCCTCTTCTTAGAGGAAAACTATGTCAGTAAGGCACAAAACCAGAGCAGAGAGATACTTAACCCCTGTCATCTCAAATATATCCATTAGGGGCTGGCTCAACCCCAAGGATGTGCAGCCCTATCCATCACAATTTGACCAGGCTGCTGTCGTCCTACTGTACTCTGAGCCAAGCCTTCCTACTGCCAAACTAAGACGGACTGCAATATTATGTACCACATACTGCATAATGCAGAAACGGAAAACCAGTAATGCCTTTGTGTCAAATCCAACCTATAAACCAGGTTTTTCATAGTTTCATTTTTTTTAACTAAACTGTCACCAGTGCAGATTATATTTTAAGTCTTGCTTTTGTCATCCTACAGTTTTAAAAATCATATAGCTTGATAAAAACTGTGATTCCCAATGTTACCTTGCAACCTTCATCTTACATTTATATACTGTATACTATGTGGACACCTGACCATGACCCAATATATGGGCCTTCCCCAAACATTTTGACAGCATACACTTTTCCTTTACTCAAATTAATTCAATTCAATTTTATTTGTATGGCGTTTTAAACAATGGTCATTGTTGCAAAGCAACTTTACAGAATCAAAAGAAAATGATGGTGTATTTGTACGAAATTGCAGAGTGCAAGCAGAGACTTTGGCAGGACTAACTATGACAGCATAACTAAAAGGTAGAGCCAGAAGGAAACAGACAAGAGGGCTCCCTGGGAAGTAAAGCAACCAGTTACTCCACCATCAAAAACTCTGAAAAATCAATGTGTGTGGTGAAGACAGCACCCAAACATATCAGTTCACCAGAATACCCTATGTCCATGAGTCTCCAAGGTTTGTTTCTTTATTTAAGACAATTCTATTCACAAAAATGATTATTTTTAGCCTAGTCCTAAACACTGAGAGTGTGTCTAAGTCCCGAACATTCATTAGAAGGCTATTCCATAACTTTTGCTCTTTGTAAGTAAAAGCCCTGCCCCCTGCCATAGTTTTTATAATAAACATTTATGACAAGCAGCCTGCATCAATTGATCGAAGTAGGCATGGTGGATTGAAAGACACTAGCATTTATCTCAGGTACTGTGGTGCAACACCATTTAATGCTTTAAAGCTCAATAGTAGTATTTTTGAATTAATGAGAAATTTCATTGGGAGCCAGTGCAGTGTGGATGAAATAGGGGTGGTGTGCCCTTATCTTCTGGTTCTAGTGAGAACTCTTGCTGCTACATTCTGTACAGTAAGGTGTTACTGACAGTTACTGAACATCCAGACAGTATGGTGTTAATCAATATTGTTAAACAATAATCCAATCTAAAGGTGATAACAGCATGGACAAAATATTTCCGCATCTAGTGAAAATACATATATTTCTTATCTTGTCAATATTTCTGATCTGAAAGAATGCTATCCTGGTTATATTGTTTACATGTGCTTCAAATGAAAGATTGGAGTCTATAATCACATGAAGTTCTTTTATTGTTGTACCTGATGAAACAGAAAGGTTATCCAGATTTACTGTGTGATCATAAAGCTTACTTCAAGCTGCATGGGATCTTAGTACCAGTACTTCTGTCTTTTTAGGATTAAGCAAAAGGAAGTTAATTAGCATTCAGTCTTGTGTCCTTCACACATTGTTTAATTTTATTAAACTGAATTTTCTCATCTGGCTTTGCAGAGACATATAATTGTGTGTCCTCAGCACATCAGTGGAAACTGATACCATGCTTACAATTTATGTTGTCTAGAAGTAGGGTGTAAAGAGAAAAAAGCAGTGGGCCTAAAACCGAACCCTGTGGAACACCAAACTTCACTTATAAATATCTAGAATGGTCATCATTTAAATCTACAAAAGAAGAATACTAATATTCTCTAAAAAGGATACAACTATCAATTCCCTTTTACACCCAAAAAAATAGTAAAGAATGCAGGAACAAGGTCAAAATAAAATAATGTGCATTTATCAAGTTTATACTACTTAAAAGCCACGTCAGGTTCAGGTTCTTAATGTGTCTTTTATATTGTCGCTAATGTTTGCTCAATATGCAAGTCATGACAGTCCCTTGTACCTTCTACTTGTCTGACTTGCTTGACTTGTCTGAATGCTCGATATCTTTTTGCCAATAACTCGTCAAAGGCTGTGTAACTTTATTTACAGTACTCTCAGGTACATCATGTGATTGATCGACTTCTGGAATGTAATTCACATCTTGGACATCTACAAAAGTCTCAACAGAGCGCCTTGCGCCTGGAGATCTATGTTGTGTGTCCTTCACATCGGCTGTTGTGAGATCAGGTTGCACTGGAGCTTGGTAGGTGGGTGAATACCTACACTGTAGAGTCCTCAACACTGGGAGGCTCACCGTACCAGCATACTGGGATGATTTCATTATTACTGTCATCTTCCTCTAAGAATTTCTCTGGATATGTTGCAGAGCTAAGATGGGTTGGTGGCCTGCGTCTATGTGCCTGCTTAGTGGACTCATTACTCATCTCAGGAGAGAGATAGCCACAAGGGAGCAATAAATCTCTATGAAGCGTTCCAAGTGGACCATCTTGGCCTTCAGGTTTGACAGTATAGACTGGAAGAGTTCCTGCCCTTTTTACCACTACATGTATGACTGACTCCTATCTGTCTGATAATTTATGCTTACCCCGAATACGGACATTTCTGACCAATATCCGATCACCAGGTTCTAAATTGGAGACAGTTACACGTTTGTCAAATTTGGTTTTGTTCTTCTCTGCTACTTTGGAAGCATTACCAGAGGCCAACCTGTAACTCTCCTTAAGATGAGACTTGAGGCTCTGCACATACTGAGAATGTGAGGTATGCTTTTTTTTTTTTTTTACAGGCAACCCAAATGCAAGCGAGGCAGGCAAGCGGGGCTGACGCCCAAACATTAATTCGTACGGTAAAAACCCTGTGACATCATTCTGGGTGCAATTATAAGTGTGAACGAGTGACTTCACAAAATCACGCCAGTGAGACTTTTCTCGATTTTGGAGAGTGCCTAGCATATCTAGCAATGTGCGATTAAATCTATCAACAGGATTTCCCCTGGGTGGTATGGGGTGGTCCTTATCTTCTGTATCCTGGCTACCTGACAGAGCTCTTTTATCATGCGAGACTTAAAATCTGGGCCCTGGTCGCTATGAAGTTTCTCAGGGATTCCATAATGCACAATAACATTTTCCCACAGACATTTTGCTACAGTACGGGCCTTCTGGTTAGGTGTTGTAATGGCAATAGAAAATTTAGTGAAAGTATCTGTAATTACCAAGATATCTTTCGTTTCACTTCAATCTGGTTCAAGGGAAAGAAAATCCATACAAACAAGTTCAAGGGGTCTCGTGGTATTGATATTGACTAAGGGTGCTGCTTTCTTAGGCAATGCCTTTCTGGGCATGCATCTCCCACAATTCTGTACTCTCTTCTCTACATCCATGGCCATCCTTGGCCAGTAGAACCTGGATCTCGCAAGGTCTAAGGTACGCTGAATGCCCATATGGCCCATATGATCATGCAGGCTGGTCAAGACAGTCTTACGAAGTTCAGATGGCAACACAAGCTGTGTGTTTGACACCATACTTGACGCCTCCTGTATAGGACTCTGTTTATGAGCTCAAGGCGGCTCAACTCTCGCAACAGAACTCTTGCCTCAGTGCGGGTAGCGGTTTCTGTTCATCCTCAATTTGGGAAATTATATGTCTTAGACATGAATCAGCTCTTTGCTTAGTCATCAACTCTACCTCAGTTACCTGTAGAACAACTGGCAACCCTTTAACTTCATCTGCCTCTCTATAACTGTCAGGCACGGCAGACATAGCAATGGTTTCAATAAGGGGAAAGCAGTCAGTATAGACTTCATTGTCATGACTGGCACTGTAGACAAACTGTCTTTCACAAATAGCCTTCACAACGGCTTAGTCTGTTGCGTCAATATTACTGGGATCAGAATGATGATCCTGTGTGAATTGATAGATACGTTCTCTCTCTTTTTGAGATTTTGTATCATCGCGAAGGATTCCATGAGGTCCACAGGACAATCCATCAGCATCTGCATTTTCCGTGCCAGGACGATACAGGAGTTTAAATGAGAACACAGACAGAGCTGAGAGACACCTATAACTGGTTGCATCAAGTTTTGCAGAGGTCAATATGTATGTCAAGGGATTGCTATCAGTGACTACAGTGAAATGGTTGCCATATAAATAGTCCCTAAACTTCTCTGTCACATTCCAGCTTATGAGTAACAAGATTCACTATGTGATAGTCCTTTACTTGCATAGGCTATGACCCGCATTAGTCCTTCCTGTTCTTGATACAAAACAGCGCCAAGGTCTGTGGTGCTAGAATCGGTATGGAGTACGTAGGGCTTCCGAGGATCAGCGAACCCTAATACAGGTGCAGTGATGAGTTTTTGTTTAATCATTTCAAATGCTTTCATTGATGTCCAGCAGCTTCCAAAGGGCTCTTTAGGGTTGTGGTATTGGTTTGGTCAGATTTTTGCTTGGGGCCTTTTATGAGAAGGTGGGTAACCAGAAGTTTTAATCATTTGGGGTTTGGCTATGCTGGAGTAGCCCTTGATGAACCTCCTGTAATACCCCGCAAACCCAAGAAAGGACCTCAACTCTCATAGTTTCTGAGATACTGCCCATGTCTGAAAAGCAGCAACTTTTTCTGGGTCCATTTCTACTCCATCCCGAGAGACCACATGACTGAGGTATTGGACAGATGTCTGAAAAAAAAAAACATGCACTTCTCAGGGGACCGTTTTAACTCCTTTAGTCGCTTAAGTACCTTTGTCAACCTTGCTTTGTGTTCTTCCAGAGTTTTGGAGAATACTGTTAGGTCATCAAGGAAAACTAGTACTTCTTTTAAATTCATGTCTCCCATGCACTTTTCCATCAATCGTTGAAAGGTACTTGGTGCATTTGTCACTCCTTGAGGTATGAGATTAAATTCCCAAAACCTAAGAGGGCACATAAAAGTGGTTTTGGGCTTATCTGCTTCCTTAACTTCTATCTGATAATAACCAGACTTCAAGTCAAGAACTAAAAACCATTGGGAACGAGAGAGTGCTTTGAAAGTGTCCTTCAACCTGGAAAGTGCATAGGCATCTTTTATTGTCTGTGGGTTTAATTTCCTATAATCAATGCATAAACAAATCTGTTTTTTTTTTTTTTCTAACTACTACGATCGGTGATGAAAAGGGAGATTCCGACTCTCGAGATTACTCCGGCATCAAGAAGCTCTCGAATGTGCTCACGGACAGCCTCAATGTCCTGTGGGTGTATTGGTCGAGCACGGTATTTAAAAGGGGTTTCGTTAGAGAGTTCTATACGATGCGTGACTCTGTCTGTCCTCCCAAAATCTAGGTCATGTTGCACAAAAACATCTGGCATGCTGTTAAGAAGATCAGTGATGCGATCTTTCCACTCCCACTGGCGGGAGAACTGGAGACTCCCCAAAATCAAACTTCCGACCTCTGGGGTGGTTTACTTGCAGCTGTACCTCTCAAGCTGTGCTCCTGTGACCAAATATCACTGTGAGCACTGACTTCAGCAATCTCACACTTTGCACGGATGAAAATATCATGATCAGACTCATTGCTGATTACAACTGGAAGTTTACGGGGTGATTGCTTGGGGAAATCAATCAAGCAAGTTTTCACTAACAGCCCACCAGGTAAAGCAGATAAGGATGGATGTACGAAAACAGCAGATTGTTCATTTTGGAGGCCACGAGCTACAGTAATGCCCTCTAAGACCACAGTCTTCCCTGCTGGAACAACTTGAGGACCCCGGCCTGGTAATTTTACCACACCATGATGGCTGATGCTAGACTGCTTCCGCCTGAACTCTAGCACTTCAACAACAGCTCTGTAACCATATGGGACCAGCTGATGAATTGCTGTATTAGGGTCACAGTATGTCATAAAAAATGTCAAGGGTATTTGTGCCAATCAACATAAGGGATTGTGAAGCAGCTTTCACATCGGGCATTACCAATGCAAGTGTGGACACTTCAGCCAGCAAACCCAGACATTCTTTCAGAAATGTTACAGTAATTGCTATATAACCTAGTTATATAGTAAGGTAAGGTACTTGCTGTCCATTAGCCCCCTCTACCTCTAACAGATCATAGAGTGGCTTAATCTCGAATTCGGTCAGGTGTTGATCATAGAAAGACTTAGGGAATGGTAGTCACTTGGGAGCCTGTGTCAAGTAGGCAGTTAAACCTTTTACCTTTGACAAACACCTGGGCTGTACTCTTACTGCCAATAAGTCCTTTTGGAAACACGATATGTGGTGTCTTACTAGCACATGATTTGGTCACATTATTACTAGTTACGTCTGAGGGACATATCCGTCTTGTTTCAGCCCCCATTTATGCCATAACAGAGGCTGAATCTAGTTTAAACCTGAGTTGGGTTTGCTTGAACAATTCCGCCTTTCCCAAGCAAGCTGTCTTTTCTCTAGCTGTTTCTTTTTCTCCCTTACTAAGGCATTGTTTGCAGTACTGGTGCAAAAAGGAGCTATGGGGCCATCACCTTCACAATTGAAACCCAGGCTTAGGTTTATTGCGCTGCGTCTGTTTTGTTTGCCTTGACAGGTCCACATTTGAATTGCTTGGTTTTGGTTTGTTGGGTGACTCTACTGCCACTTCTCTGGTATTGAATGTGGTATTAAATCTGCTTGCAATTAAATCCCTAAGAGGTGTAAGTTATTTAGGTAACTGGTCAATGCCAAAATTACTGTCCTATTTAAGTTCTTTCTCCATCTTTCTTAGACCATATCCTTAAAATGCTGTCTAAAGCATGTAAGAAATAGCATGGAGCATTTTACTGGAGATAATACTACATCCTTACCTGTTTTTACTGTGTTTCTGCCAAGTTCTACATCCACCCAATTTTTGAGGACATAGTGGAAACATGAATCAGTGCGACAGGGATTTTTAGAAGCTCAAACTTGTCCCATGTAGCTTAATCTCTACAAAACCCTACAACCATGTCCCAACATATATAGGGCCAGGGATAGCTCAGTGGTTAAGGCATTGGACTACGGTTCGGAAGATCCCAGGTTCAAAACCCACAACCACCAACTTGGTTGGCCACTGTTGGAGCAAGGCCCTTAAGCAAGGCCCTTAACCCTCAACTGCTTAGATGTGTAATAAGATAAAAATGTAAGTCGCTCTGGATAAGAGCATCTGCCAAATGCCTAAATGTAAATATATTAGAATGCCTTTTTCATTGTGGTAATAAAAGCAGTGGAGAGACCAACTTCATGTGAAGTGGTACTGTATATTAAACAACTGTAAATTGGTAAATTAGTTCTAACTTTGTAGTTTGGCAGTGGGGAGTAATTTGGTAAAGAGCTTCAGTTCATATAAAACATCAGAATAGGGAAAATGTGATGACTTTGGCATGGTTGCTGGACTTTGTGGGTTAAGATTTTTATTTTTTATTTATATGATTTCTTTAAATTTTGTATGTCACCATGATAAACAGAAAAACTTCCCAGAACACACAACAGGTTGAAGTACAGTAGGATTACTTTGGGTTCCACTCCTATCAGCTACAGTATGAACAGGAATCTAAGACTGCAGTCAGAAGCAGACTCACTAAAACTAGACATTTAAAGACTGTGAAAATGTCACTTGGTATTTTTCCAATAAAACTGTGAACAGAAAATTGAGGGCACAGTTGTTAACTTGCTAACTGTGGTTGAGTCTCAATATCTTTGCCCTTTCCAGTCAACATGGGAGCAACTCATCTCAATTTTATCTGACTCTACAATCTTACTCTCTCATACAGTATGTCTTGAATGTGATGTATGAGGAATAAAAATCAAATGAAACAAAATCAATTTCTAAATTGAAATTTGACATTTCTAAAGTGTATTGAATGCCTCAACTGCAATCATCACCAATCCCTTATACAAGTTCATATGGTTTGCAATTGTGTATAAAGCACGCCCCCTTTCACAGAAATGTCATGTCCATGAGGCCTCAGCTGGGCGCTTATCCTCCATTAGTGCTCTCAGTGATGAAAACTACAAGGCCACACTGCTGCTTTTACACACCTGAGTCACCAGCACAAGGCCACACTGATGCTGACAGGCAGGATCAACATCATAAAAAGAGAATGAACCAAGGTCATCAAGTGAAAGCCTCTCAGCTGTCCAGTCCTCAACCATCAGAGGACTCAAAAGCTTTAAAGTAGAGCATTAATAAGAAGGACAACCTGTAGAGGATCTCTCTTAACACTCATTTGAGATGTCTGGTAAGAAAAAAAAAATCTTTATGCTAGAGATTGTACTAAACTAAATCATGGCTCTATAAGAGGGCTCATAAATTGAGATTTTATTAGGGGATCAAGAAAAAAAAATACTCCCACAGATTAATCAGTGATTTGATTTATTTTAACAGAAAAAAAGAATCCCACAAAGGCTACAGCTTTATTTTCAGACAAGCCTTTCTGTGTGATTCATGAGTGGCCTGTAAACATTAAAAAATGTCTGACTGTATTGCATAAGGTCACACACACTTGTTTTCATGGTGTCCTCAGTTAATGGTTATTATAGCACACTAAGCATATTGACATTCAGTGTAGAATGTGCTGTCAGTGAGAAGACCTTATCTTTACAAGTCGGCCTCCAATTACAGAAGATCTGGGGCAAAACTCGAACACTGTAATAACATCAATTGACCCTTGAACAGTTTAAATGCCACATACTGCAGAGTGCTGTTATGTAAATGATGTAACATAGAGGACACATACTGTAATCAGCTTCAGAACAGAGAACCGCCTTCGCCCTGTTTGCCCATCTGTTCAGATTGTGATAACATTTGCATTTTTTCACAGTGTACCATATACAACCAGTTTGCCTGCTGCAAAAACCTCAAAACCAGTCTTCTAGATGAGCTTAATCAGGGATATGAACATGCTTGAATGCACTGTGTAGAATGCTTTTTTTTTTTTTTGGCTGTTCCTTTTGAATAGAATAAAAAAGGAATAGCCAGACCAGCACCACTAATAATTCCAGAGATGGGCCAAATACTGTCACTTCTTGTCATTAATATTTTTAGCCTGTAGTCCTTTAAGTTTAAAGTACCCTGAATGAAATGCTCTTTACACTGCACGTACACGTAGTTTCTTTTTGTGATTATTTTATGGTAAAGTACTCAATGGGGAAAAAAAATCTAACCCTTCGTAGCTGTGGACCAAGTTCCCTTATGGATTGCAATGTTTTTCAGTTAGCTAAGAAGAAAGTGGAACAAGAAACAAGTAAAAGAATGAAACAGTGGTAGTAAAAGTGAGCTAAATATTTTAAACTATTCCTATTTATTAGATACACAACTCTAACACAATTATGTAATCTTGTTCAAAATGTTGCAGTGTTTGGACAACACAAACGGCCTTCTAAAAAGAACAATTGGCCCCAGTCTGACTCCCCCTGTGGAAACCATCTGAAAACACCACTGCCTAGCACAAAGTAACAAAAGGCCAAAACGGTGAACACATCTGAGTATGCTCTCAGAATAAAAAGCAGCAGGACTATCTGTATGGCTCAACCCTGGGTCTTGTCTCACAGCTGAGATGAATGTCTGCATGTAAAAAACTCACCAGTCTCAATATTCATGATGGAACTGAATAGACTCAGGCTGAATGATTTCTAAATTGGTCCAGCTCTTCTTTACAAATATAAATTAAACTTTATACACTTGAAGGCCAAGTTGACATCTTGAACCCTTTTGGATGCTCCTTAAACCATCCCTGAACAATTTTTGCATTATGTCAGGATGCATCATCCTGCAGAGAGAGGCCACAAATATTAGGAAATAACACTGCAACTGTGTTTAGCTACAGTAGGTAATGCATGTCAAAGTCCAAACATCCACATGTATGCCAGAACCCAAGGATTCCCAAAGCATCACCTCGCCTCTGCCATCTTGCCTATAGTGCACCTTTGCAGAATCTCTTTCCCGGGTAAGCAATTGCACACTCCTGGCTGTCCAATGAAAATTTATCAGACCAGGCCTCGTTTTACACTACTTCATGGTGCAGTTCTGATGCTTACATGTACAGTACATTGCAGGTAAGGTACATAGGGCTCTGCATGGGCACTCATGTCTGTAGCTACAGTAGGCCAGTAGATACAGACATGGGAAAGAAATGGTTGGTACAAAATGGTTGGACAAAGCTCTCATGGACCTTTTGACTTCATAATATTTAGAACTACATATTATTGTCACTTTAATTATTTTATACTTGCAATCATTCCTATTTCTGCAAACCCAGACGATCAGATTTTTTCTCTGCTATTACTATGTGGTTATTAAACACTAGAGGCTTTCTCCTGAGGTATAAGTGAATAAGGGTGTGTCTGTGAATTCTGGTGTATCAATATTGAAAGTATTCTTTCACTAGATTACCACATCAGTACACATGCATCAGACAAATCCAGTTTAATTAGCATAAAAAATAATTTATTTAGAATCTCTGCTGAAGCATTATGATATCACAATTGCAAGATGGGTGTTTTTGTAGTTAGTGAGCAGTGTTTGATGTGAGGTTTTTCTTTGCTACAGTAGCTTATTAAAAGTGAATAGATGAAATGGAAATCTATGGATCTTTTTTTCATGATTTCTTAAACTTTGAAAGATGTTGTGGGTAAGATTCCCCAAAGATCAATAGTATGTAGAATATATATAGTATAGTATATGCTCTTGGAATTATTAAAGCTGAGCATTACCTGTAAGAACAGGTCTTTGCCCTCTTTACTCATAAGGAAAGAATTATAGGTCTTGTTTTCAAGTAAAAACAGCAGAAAAGAGCTCAGGTGTTTGATAAAATGTTTGTCTTACTGGTTAATCCTTGGGTTCTGTAAGGTCAAAACCTTGAATTTTATTTTTTCAGACCATTCTATTTTTTTAAAAGTGCATGATGAACATTTTACTGATGATTGGATCTTCAAGCACTTTGTTCCAAGTAGAGTCAACAGATATTACTTTCTCCTCACTTGGAAAAATAGGGGCAGAATGTTATCCTGATAAGCTGCTGCAGCAAACACCTCAGGATGTTATGCTTGTTTGTGAACATATATTGGTTGAGGCTACAACAACTAACCGCAAACCTTTTAATAGCAGCCGCCTGTTTTATAGTCAAAGTACAATAGAAGTTTAGTTCCATGTTTTTTTTTTTTTGTTTTTTTTTTGGGGGGGGGGGGGGGATGAAGAGAGCGAGAAAATGTATGTGGTGACTAACTTTTCTCAGTCCTTTTACCAGTTAAGCAATGCCAGGAATAAAGTCAATGTCAATAAACAAGAAAGCTGGGTGAAGGAAGCTGAGAATTGTTTATTACATGGTGAGAGCGTTGAGGTTAAATAAATAATCACAAAGGCAGGATGCTGTTTTAAAACACAGACAGATTGATATCGCACATTAAGCTCAAGGGTAGCTTAAAGAAGAGGATGACAAAAAAAAAAAAAACATTATCCCAAGATCTTATCAATTAGCAAACAGGGTTGTGGTTTGATTGCATCATTCTAAAGTTTACGTTGTGTCTGGGGAAATAATTTGCTTTACATTGGACAAAAATTTGATTATACTTTTTGTAGTGCTATAAACATGTTCCAGTTTTACTGCAGAAACTCACAACATTTCAGCGGTTAACATTCAACCATAGTTTCTAATCTAAACTACCAGACCAACATAAAAAAAATGTAAAAATAAAATTTTAAATTGTTACATTCTGTAACTTCCTTTGTTCTAATTGTTTCTTTGTTCTTTAACACTTTAAGCTCCATTAAAAAACAAATACAATCCCTAACAT
The DNA here is from genome assembly GCF_024256425.1 of Clarias gariepinus. NCBI lineage: Eukaryota > Metazoa > Chordata > Actinopteri > Siluriformes > Clariidae > Clarias > Clarias gariepinus. The sequence continues at coordinate 9,924,388 of NC_071110.1, forward strand.
ATGGGGTGTTCAAGTCATACCAGAACTAATGATAAAATTTCTCCTGAATGAAGATGATAAAACCGATTGACATTTACACAAGACGTCAAGCACAGTATGATCAGTAAAACATATGTAGGCCATATGTTTGTGAATGATGATCCCAGCCAAGGTGGCTCAAAGCCCGCTGAAGTCGTTCCTTAAACATTCAGCAAATGGAACCCCTGATCCTTGAGAAAATTGAGGGATACCTTATAACCAACTGGAAAATAAGACACACTTTTCTGTGTACACCCCCCATCCTCCACATAACATGACTTTCTTTTAATTGTGAGAAAAATAATAAAAGGGAAAAATACACATCCACCCACAAGCAATGTTTGAAATTTCTCACATGAAATCAATATGATGTGGCATGTTTTGTTTCCTTACTTTTATAAAAATAGAAAGCCAAATGAGTCGAATAAGACCTTTCTTTCTGCTCTGGGGATCAGGGAAGCCACCAGCTTATGAGCATTAAGGTTAAATACGGACATCAGACAAGCAAGAAAAAATGAACGTGACATTTAACTTAGAGGGCAGGTGTGTGTGTTTAAACTGGAAAAGTGAGTGGAGTAGAGAGAGAGAGAGAAAGATGTATAAAGATGGAAAGACAAAGAAAGACAGAGAACGGAATGGAGAAATGGAAAAGGAAGAAAGCAAAGATAAAACACGTACTACATGGAGGTCATAAGACAGAAAGACATTACCTGTGGGGGAGAAAAGGCAGTAAAGAGTCAGACAATGCTTTTAATTAATCAATCGATAGTGCCATATTTGCATATTTAACCGTGGCTTTAAATGGCATTACATATTTTCACGTATATTTGCAGTTTAAAATATGATTTTTGGTATGACATAAAGTGTTTGTTTTTTTTAACCAGTAGTTCCAAACTTAATACAGCTGCTTTCTCAACCAAGAGTAATGTCAGGTCAAAGCAAACCCAGGGGCAGAATCAACTATGTATTTAACTGGTACATGACTTCTAAATTGATCATAAGTCTAAGTTCAGTCTGATTCATTTCTGTGCTAAATTCTCACATCACATATTGACATAAGCATAAGATTGACATAAAGCTGCACGGCAGCAGAACATTATGTTCTCATAACTGTCTGTTAGCTGACAGACTATTGTTAGTGCTTATTTAAAATAAATTTTCTTAATTTTAAATAATTGAAAGAATTTAAATAGCATTAATAAAATCTTGAAGTAAAGGTCATCCCATGGGAGGCACTGTCCCTTTACCTGACCTTAACCAACCATCATCGAATATGACAGCTTACCACCCAACGATTCTCTCTCGCTGTGGATCCTCACCCTATGTGGACCCAAATCAAATTATTTGCGGTCAGGTAATCTGGACGAGGACTATCGATTCACATTTCTCACCATCACAGCTTTCAAGCCACAGATGGACGGATGCCTTAGCCACTTGCTTCCTTAATGTGGCTTTTAATTGTGTTTTGTTTGCTTGCTTTGTTCCTCCTGTGGTTATTAATGTCAGTGACATTTGCCTGCTGATTGCTCGTGAGACCAGCATCCTCCCACACTCCTCCCTCTATCTCCCCCATTCCTGTCTTTCAGGTATGCCGCTTATGCACAGTGTTACATCAAGGTTTTTAATTAAATCTGCCTTAAATTGCACCAGCTCAAACAGTGATACAGAACTGATGAAGCTCAGGCTTGTTTTGAGACGCATACTTGCTGCGACTTTAAACATAAATCAGTAGAATATTTTTGAATTTAACCTGATACCTAAGTTGCCCAAATAATTTTATCTGGTGCATCCATTACATCTAAATGTTTAAAAAAAAATGAATCTCTTTTCTCTTTCTCACTTTCAACATCAGAAACAATAAAGTAGGCGATCTGTAAATTTGAAAAAAAATAATAATAATTAATAATAATAATGACAATAATAATGACTGGAGGGAGCAAGAAGTGGGCAGATGGGAAGACGCAAAGAATTTGGGCTTCTATTTAATCCAGTGTGTCTCCAAGCGCAAGACCCAAGACCAAAAAGAGGGTGAGACAGTATGTGGAGCTGGCTGGCAATCATGGATCCAAATTGTTTGTCTGTTGAATCCAGTGGGTGCTCAATTGGATTGGGTTTGGGGACTTTGGAGAAAGGGTCAGTGGTTTTAGGCCTTTTTGTCTGCTGGGCTCCATGCATGGTGAGATGTACTGCACTGGGTATTCTGGTGCCTTTCTATCATGACCATCATTGACTTTTTTTTGTGATTTGTGCATCATTCACTTTTCTGTGGGATGCCATTTGGTCTCTGTGGAATCTGTAGGCATAATTGATACTAAGGTGCTCATGGTCCTGGTATATGATTAATAGTCAGTGTTAATGTTGAGATGCTGCATAAAAACGCTATAGGAACGCCCTTTGCACGACCAGTTGTTGAAGCATGTGTGTCAAACACGCCAAAAATTTGGCATATATAGCCTCGGTCAGGTGACGTCATTTGATTAGGTGCACCTGGAGGTTATAAATAGGCATAAACCAGAAACATCCTCAGGTCAATTTTTGTCTGAAAGGACGTCCAGTCACGCATACAGTGCGGCATTGGAGCGCAGCATCTTGTTCCCGCTGTTTCAGGGAACAGGGTTACAGCAATGTAACCCGAGACGTTCCCTTTCAAAAGCTACACTCGATGCTGCATGAAAACTCTATGGGAACGAAAATATCAACGCCGCCACACTGCAAGTGTCTGGACCCCCAGGGTTGTGTAGTGTGTGCATAATAGCCAAGGAAGTCTCAGACATAACTTTGGAATGCTGGGATGCTGAGTAGCATGGACATCCAAACTATAAAATCTGGCAAATGATTTTGTCAAATTTGTTCAAATTTTTGACAAATGAACCTGTGTGATGCAGCAGGTTGGAGAGGACCAACTTACTGCATCACACACTTGCTGCAAGGGGACACCTCTTGCCAGCACAATTGATGAGGCAATCCTCCTTTAACATATAAAAACCTGCTCTGATTTACATCACTGGCTAGCGCGGTGGATGTACTGTAAATCTGAAGAGCATGAACTGGACACAGTAAGTGAAGTCTTTGCTGCTCCAGAGCTGTAATGGCGGAGGACAGAAGCTTTGAGTACAACTAGGTGCATAGTCGAGAATAAAACCTTCGGAAGATAGTTGGGGTGAGGATGCAGAATAGCTTTAACTAGCCCAGGGGCAAATCTAAGCAAGATGGGGAGGCTGACCAAGACTACAAATCTCCAATTATTTTCAGAGAAGTAATTGCCATGAGAAAAACCATCTTAAGGGTCAGAAGCCTGACAGGCGCTGACTCTAGTGGTTCAAAAGGGGTGTCAACCAACCCCTCTAGCACAATAGCTAGATCCCAAGAAGGGACTGTTGCTCTAGTGGGCAGCCTCAACCCATTAGTTCCACAAATAAAGGTTTTTTCCACTGAAACCCCATCAGTCAGAACATGACAAGCCAAAATAGTGGCTACGTACGTTCTGAGAGTACTAGGGCATAAGCCCGAGGTTTATTTATCTTGTAGAAACTCCAGCACTGAAACAATTTGGAAGTGAACTGGGTCTACATGCTTTACTATGCACCAATTTTCAAATACACTCCATTTGAGGGCATAAGTTCTTCTAGTGAAGGGAGCCCTAGCACTTAGTATAGTTTAAATTACACTGGCTGGAAGACCAGCCTCTCTTCACTGGTCCCCCTCAGGGGCCAGAGGTGAAGGTAGAAGAGCTCGGACCAGGAATGAAATATTGTTCCCTGGGCCTGAGAGAGAACATCCCTCCTCACAAGGAGAGATATAAGATCTGAAACCACACACTGGTTGGCCAATGGGGTGCAATTAATTCGAGGTGCAAGCCTCGTTGACTGACCTTCGTGGACTCCTGGGAGCAGAGCTACCGGCAGCCTATCTGAACAGCAAGTCTGCTCCTATTTTATATATGCACACAAGCATCTTTTCAATCTAGGGCATCATCATATAAAACCGCGCTTTCACATTAACGACATTTAAATAAATCAATGTTAATAGCACAAAAACACAGGATGAATATGGCTTATTCCATGAATGAGTTAACTTATCATGGAGGTCGCCAAAGAAGTGGAGGGACCTCCATGATAAGTTAAGGCCCCCTCTCCAGCCAGCCGACAGAAACCTGTCGTCTAACTTCGAGTGCTTGGGGGATTCAATTTTATTTTTTTTTTATGGCGAATCGAGGTGTAAGCGTTCGACCATGCGTTACCACCTTTAGTAACTCCTGAAACACTTGCTTATCGCTAAAGGAGCGCTCTAAGTGATAGTTTTTCATCTCAGTGGAAGGGAGCCAGGAAGTTTCTTCCACCCCTTCACAAGAAGTGCCGGAGCGCGCTTGAGAAGTGGACAGTAAAGGCTCATGATCCGGTGAGAGAGCGAGAGAAAGGGAAGATTCTGTCTCATGCACTTCCGCCAGATCTGCACGTGAACCCCAGGAATGCGCCGTGGCTCGCGGTTTCATTTTAAAAAGGTGAGCCGAGCGCGAAGGACTTTAATAGGGAGGAGATTGCAATGCTCACATCCTCCCTCAAGCCCGAGGATAGCGTGCTCTTCCCCCAAACATCCACAGTGTGGGGGAAAAAGCGTGGAGATCGCCCTCAGCAAGATATCTTTTACACAAAGGCACGCATCTCTTGTCTTACTCTGCCATCTTACTGGTAAGTAATAAGACACTTTCTATTTTTGCTTTCTTTTTGCTTTGAAAAAGTGCTTGCACCTGAGGATGTTTCCGGTTCATGCCTATTTATAACCTCCAGGTGCATCTAATCAAAAGACATCACCTAACCGAGGTCATATATGCCAAATTTTTGGTGTGTTTGACACACATGCTTTCATATGGTCGCGCAAAGAGCGTTCCTGTAGCGTTTTCACGCAGCATCGAGTGTATCTTTTGAAAGGGAACCCCTTTGTTGTACATCAGCTGAAAGTTAAAAGGAGAAGGAGTGTCTGACTATTAAGTGGCATTACTTAAAAACGCACATACCATTAAAGATCAAAATCATATTATTTACAATGTGCTTGTTTTTCTGAAAATATATGTACATTGTAATTTTTTTTCAATTTTTTTTTATTGAACAATTGTCATACATAACATATCAAAAGCAACTAATTAAATGTATTATTATTATCAAATGAAAAGAAAAAATGAACTGTCACATCTATTCTCAACATCAGGAAATATTTCAGCTAGCCTTGATTTGGAATAATGGACTGTGCAAAGCTTTAAAATAAGACTGAGTGAGACTGAGATGGGCACAGGAAGAGCTGGAGCGTATTCTGTCTATAGCTTTCTCCCAACATTTCTCACTCAACTGCAATCCTCGTTCATTTACCCAAGCAGCTCTGGTTTTAGAGATTTTACAATCACCAAAAGATAAACTAAAATTATATATACTTGATATCACACCTTGCTGATATGGATTAAATGTGATCAGATTTTCCCAGGGCTGCTTGGGAGGTATAGAAGGAAAATTAGGAAAACGCTTGGATACAAAGTTGCGAACTTGCAGGGTATCGAAAGAAATGAGCTGCAGGCAGCTCATACTCTGAGGACAGACTAGCAAAACTTTTAAATACTCTATCTTCATACAAATAATAAAAAATTGTGATGCCTTTGTTGTGCCATGATAAAAATGCTGAATCTAAAAGTGATTGGGGAAACAAATGATTTTTATGCAATGGACCCATTGCTGACGCGGATCTAAATTTAAAGTGCCGACTAAACTGATACCAAATCTTAAGTGTACTTATGTGGACCTGAAGTCCTATTATTAAGACTTATAAGTCTTCACCAGGATAGCAATCTGTCATGTCAGAAATATTGCCAAGATAAGGAATGTATTGTCACCAAATGATGTAGAAAAATTAGTTAGCTTTTATCACCTCTAGGTTGGTCTGTTGTAACGCCCTACTGTCTGGTTGTTCAACTAGGTGTACAAACAAGGTTCAGTTAGTCCAGAATAAGGCAGCGAGAGTCCTCACTAGAATCAGAAGTTACGAGCACATCACTTCTATCTTATCCACACTGCACTGGCTCCCAGTGAAATTTCACAGCGATTTTAAAATACTACTTTTGACATATAAAGCATTAAATGGTCTTGTGCTACAGTATCTAAGTGAACTGCAAGTGTCTTATGATCAGCCACACCTACTTCAATCAAAAGATGCAGGCTGCTTATCAGTACTGCATATTATGAAAACTAAGTTCCAAAGTTTTGGAATAGTCTTCCAATTATTGTTCAGGACTCAGACACTGTCTCAGTGTTTTAGTCTTGGCTTAAAATGTATTTATTTAGCCAAGCATTTTTGGAAATCAATTTGCCTTAGGTTAAGGAGCAGATCTTTGTATCATGTATTATGGTGAACTGATATGTTTAGATGCTGTCTCTCCCACTCTCACTGATCACTCAGGTTTGTTGATAGTGAAGTGATTGGTTGCTTTACATCTCAGGGAGCACTCTTGTTTGTGTTTCCATCTGGATCTCCTTTTTTCTTAAGCTGCCATAGTTAGTCCTGCCCGAGTTCCTGCTTGCACTCTGCACTATATATACATTCACCTTATACATTACGTGACTGTGACCATACCTAACTATATCTCTGCTTTTCTTCTGCTCTCTCCTCTTTTCTCTCTCTTCTCTCCTCTTTCCCACTTTCTCTCTTTCCTTCTCCCTTTCTCTCTGTCAAGCTACATATGTTGCTCCTGAGCTGCCAGTGATCCAGAACCCCTCTACCCTCTGGACCTGTCTGACTTGTCCTGGTGTCTCGCTTATGGGTGGAGATCTTGTCGCATTGATCGTCTGTCTGGGATGCGTGTGGTTACTGGGGGCGGTTCCACTTTACCATAAAGATGGTCCTGGCCTCAGCTGATGTGGACAGCTGTTCTCTGAGGACTTGTGACTGCAGTTGCTTGATAGTTCAGGACTGGAATTTCCTACAGTCTACCCAAGTCTCCAATAACCATCTAGACTCCATATTAACTTATAGACATTAACTGTTATATTAAACTTCCCTGCTATCTGTTATCACCCAAATGAGGATGGGTTCCCTGTTAAGTCTGGTTTCTCTCAAGGTTTCTTTCTATTGCCATATCAGGGAGTTTTTTCTTGCCACCGTTACCGTCACCCTTGGCTTGCTCATTAGGAACAATCTTATAATTCAGTTTCATAAACATTCATATTTCATACAAACTTTTATAATTTTAACAATTGTTAAAAACTCTATAAAAATAAATTTTAATCAAATTGAAGTCTAAATAAAAATTCTCTTTCCCAAAAATAATGTCATCTAAAGCAAAAGCCATTTAAAGAGATGGGAACTGGGAAATGGGAACTTTCATGTACTGTATATGAGGTGGGAGATCAGAAAGTACTAAAAAGTATGCTACAAGCAACCTGTTTACCCAAACCATGAATGTGCATTTTACATTTTTTCCCACAAAATAGTTTTTTTTTTATTTTTGGAATATAGAGTGACAGCGTGCTTTTGCTCTGTGCGATGATTGGCATGAAGGTGAGATTGTTGTCCCCTTTTTCTTCCATTTGTTCTGTGTTAGTCATCTTTCCTCCCAACTACTTTATCATGAAATTCCTCATATTGACTTCACAAACAAACCCGCAGCTCCACTTTTAAATTAAGATGATACAGCACTGGGGTGTGTGCGTGTGTTTGTGTGTACATGCAGAAATATATGGATTTCATAAAATGTATGTACTGTACAGTGGTTGTTATGTTGATGGCAAGTATCTGAATAGATCTTGCCATCAACATAACAAACTGCAAAGATCAGTGGTGCAAGGCACTTCCTTTGTAAAGATTTTGTAATCATGTTTTAATGAATAACAAAGACCTTTGACTTCTGAGAGGAACCAGCTTTATACACAGGAACTGTGTGCTACCAAGGGAACAATAAAGAAGCTACAAGCCTAAGATAAAGGCTAGATTAGGTCTAAAACCTCTGTGATTATTAGAACATTCTTCATTAATTCAAAAGCGATTAGTTTTATAAAATTAAATGCCATTTAACAAAAACTGTTCAGTAACTCTTGTGCTTGCTTTGACCATGTTCCCATAGGACTAAAACAGTGCACCAATTTAGACTGTCTTCTTATTTGATCAGTTAAAAACTACAACCCTCTTCTCAATATGGGTTCAACTGGTTTCCAGGGATTTTGGTCACTTTCCAGTGTATTACCATGGCCAAACATAAGCTTCAGAAATAGCCATTTTCCATGTTTAATGTTACATTAGTGTTCCACTTTGTTTACACCTGTTGATTAACTCCTGCTCACTCACTCACTTACTCATTCACAGGAATCGAACCCAGGTCCTAGAGGTGCAAGGCACTACAAGATGATTTTATGTATGTAGTAAACAAAAACATTTCTAGATATAATGTCTTGGTCCAGACATCTAAGAACAATTTGGTTTACAAGAGCTTTACATGGCTGCTAGCCTTCCATTGTGACATGGCAATAATACAGACAAGGTAACGTAGAACATATGAGACACACCTGGAGGCCCTCATCTGTATTATCTTATATTAAGGACTGGGTTGACAATAGGGGCCTTAACATGTACTCTAATATTTCCACTTATCATCAGAATAGTGACCCAATCAGAATAGAGATGCATCATTTAAACACCTCAATCAAAGTAAACTGACCTGTTTGGCCTGAGAATGAATTTTCAATAAGAATGAGAGGGGTGGTTTGAACCTTTTGATAATTTTTTTAACAGGTAAGTATTAACTGTGTAAACACTTGATATAATCATTTCTCTCTTACTGGAAAAGAAAAAGAATCTTTTTATGCATGTTTGCCCTCAGTTGGGGATAACTAGGTGACTTTAACCATGAGATAAATTTTGCTTCTGTTTCTGAACTCCAAATGAGACAAACTCTCTTCCACCAGTCATTATGACTTTTATAATGTATTATCAGACTTACATTCACTGTGTCTTTGGCCAAGACAGGGGCACTGATTGGCTGACTTTTTACCTGTGGTAAAGCGTCTTAACAGTTATAGGTGAGACTGTAAAGGATCATAATGCAGAAGACAGAATATTTCAGAAAACATGAGAAGCCATAAAGTTAAAGTAAAAAGCAAAAATGTCCAATTCTGAATAAAAGCTTTGAGCATGTAAACATATGTTCAAAACTAATACAAAACTAATGTCACTGCTAGCAAAAGGATACGAGTGTCCACAGATGAGAACCCAAACTGATCAGTAGGGTTAAACAGCTGCTTAGGGCAAGAGTGACTTTTAAAACTTTTACAAACTATGGATATAAGAATACTGTACAGTATGTCTGCTAAGAATACTGCAGGTCATCCAGATGAGGTTAACTTGAAGTAGAGTCATATCAACAGGACTTCTTTCTTGTTCAGTAGATACGTTTCACTACTCATCCAAATAGCTTCCTCAGTCTAAGGTAAGTTGGAAAGTCCTCCAATGGCAAGTGATCCTCCCCTTTTTGAAAAGGCTCATTACATGAAGACTGGAGAAGGTGGGGGGCGTTTAGGGAGAGCTGTTAAGGTGTATCGACCAGAGAGTAAAAGGGAAGTTCTTAAGGGAAGATTTTCTTGGTAGAACTGTAAAACTTGAGGTGGATCCGGCTTGAGATGAATGAAAGGGTGGCATGAAAAAAACGGAAACAGGTTGTGTTGACAACCTCCATCTCTGTTGAGAGAAGAATTTTCCACCTGCACATACTGTAGATAGCTTCTTTCAGCCCTCTCTCAAACCATCTAACCCCCCGGTCGAAATCAGTACATTTTTATCCTTTAATTTGTGTCCTTTGTCCTTCACGTGAAAGTACACTGTTGATTCACACCCTGAGGTGTTGCGCCTTCTTGTTGAAAATCCTGCACTCTCAACCTAAGCACAAGCTTCAACCCGAGACTTTCCCCTTCCTTTATGCACTCTTCATGCCAACTCGTTCACAACTCAAAAGTTTTTATCATGTTTGCAGATGATACAGAAATTATCAAACTCATGTCATACAGTAAACAATGAAGCCACATACAACATGGAGGTCCAATACCAAAAAGTCCAAGAAGAATATCATGGATTACTATCCTCTCTTGGGCTAGTAACAGAAACAATGGTGGGCCAGGAGGAGCAATGCTCTATTTCTGAGGAAAATAACTTCCAAATAATGCCTCCAAAACTGCTGGTTAACTTGTTAATGCACCAAAGAGAACATATTAACAAACTGTATGACTATCTTATACAGCAGCTGCATTAAAGAATAACTCTTGCTACATATGTTTTTGGTCATAAATAAAACATCTGCGAAGTCCGGGCCAGCCCGCCCCACCCAGTCCTCTTTAGATGCGGCCACAAATGAGAGTTAATGCAAAGGATCATCAGCATTTACGCATACATTTAGCCACAATTACCCTGTATAATCCATATTAAGCCATAATTAGACATAATGCTGTCTTGCAAATGATTTGTGGTCATCAGGAGTCACTGAATCAAGATGGCGCCGGTGAGGTCGGCTGCCGTCACGACTGTTCTGACCACCTTTTCTCTGTTTTTGTTCTTTAAGTTAATTTACAGTTTTAAAACCGGCAAAATTACCACCATGGGGTACATTAGTTATGATAGAGACACTCTTGTTTCTATTGGTATACAATGTACTCACAATTCGACGTTTTTAACTCCGGATCCGAGCTGGCCGAGTGAGATCCTGAGGGACAACAAAGGACGCGACGCGACGCGAAGCGGCGGCCCCGAGAAAAACGAGCCGGCGTCAGGAACAGGCTGAGATGCCGTGCACACCGCACACCTCTGCCTAGCATCCTGCTCGCCAACGTCCAGTCTTTGGAAAACAAGCTTAATGACCTCAGGGCCAGGATAAAGTTCCAGAGAGACATTCGGGACTGCAATCTCCTCTGCTTCACCGAGACATGGCTGAACCCAGCGGTGCCGGACCACGCCATCCAGCCGGCCGAGTTCTTTTCGGTTCACCGTCAAGGGGAGGCGGCGTGTGTTTAATGGTGAACAGCAGCTGGTGCAACAGCGCGAGCGTTGTTCCTCTCACACGCTCCTGCACACCAAATCTGGAACTACTGTCCATTATGTGTCATCCTTTTTACCTTCCTCGGGAGTTTACATCGGTCATAATCAGCGCCGTTTATATTCCACCACAAGCGGACACGGACACTGCCTTATGCGAGCTGCATGAGGCACTCACACAACAACAAACACAACACCGGGACGCTGCGCTTATTGTGGCGGGGGATTTTAACAGTGCCAACCTCAAACGTGCAGCGCCGAACTTTTATCAGCACATTACCTGCCCCACCAGGTGCGAAAGGACACTAGACCACTGCTATACAACGGTCAAGGATGGCTACAAGGCACAATCTTGTCCACCGTTTGGTAAAACCGACCATCTTCCTCATGCCAAAATACAAACAAAGGCTGAAACAGGAAAATCCGGTTCCGGCCGCGTTACAGGACGCACTCGATGACGCAGACTGGGACATGTTCAAAAACAGCTCCGATGACGTCAGCGTGTTTACGGAAGCGGTTGTGGGATTCATCGGGAAACTAGCGGACGATACCGTAGAAAAAAAGACTATTAAAACGTTTCCCAACGAGAAGCCGTGGGTGGATAAAACCATCCGCGACGCTCTGAGATCTCGCACCGCTGCCTACAACACGGGACTCGCGTCGGGGGACATGGAACCATACAAGGCTGCGTCATACAGCGTCCGGAAGGCGGTGAAAGAGGCGAAGCAGCGCTACGGGAGGAAACTAGAGTCACAACTCCAACAGAGTGACTCTAGGAGCATCCGGTATGATAAACGCAGACGTGTCTCTGGCAGATGAGCTGAACACTTTCTATGCTCGCTTCGAGGCTGCAGCTAAAGACGCTATCGATGCTAATGCTAGCGGCGCTAACGGCTGCAGACAGGAAGTCACTGCCAGCACCGGAAGCGCGTTCATCATCTCAGAGCATGACGTGAGGAGAGCCTTCAAGAGAGTGAACACCAGGAAAGCAGCAGGACCAGACGGCATCTCAGGCCGCATTCTCAGAGCCTGCGCAGACCAGCTAGCACCTGTGTTCACTGAGATATTCAACATCTCTTTATCTCAGTCGGTGATCCCCACATGCTTCAAAGAGTCCATCATTGTTCCTGTCCCAAAGAAACCTCATTCTGCTTCCCTCAATGATTATCGCCCTGTAGCCCTCACCTCAGTAGTGATGAAGTGCTTTGAACGCCTGGTCAGAGACTTCATCATCTCTTCACTACCAGACACACTGGACCCACTACAGTTCGCTTAACGTCCAAACCGTTCCACGGACGATGCAATCTCTTATCTCCTCCATACATCTCTCACTCACCTGGACACTCAGAGGGGGAATTATGTGAAAATGCTCTTCATCGACTACAGTTCTGCATTTAATACCATAATTCCCTCCACACTTACCACCAAGCTGGAGCACCTGGGACTCAGCTCATCAATGTGTCAGTGGATCTCCAATTTTCTGACTGGCAGACCACAGGCAGTAAGGATGGGCAGACATGTCTCAGCCTCCCTCACTCTCAGCACTGGAGCCCCCCAGGGTTGTGTTCTGAGCCCCCTGCTGTACTCTCTGTACACCCACGACTGCGTGGCCACTACCAGCTCCACCACCATCATCAAGTTTGCTGACGACACTGTTGTGGTGGGCCTGATCACGAACAACGATGAGACGGCCTACCTGGAGGAGGTTGGAAATCTGGAGAACTGGTGCCAGAGAAACAATCTCCTCCTGAACGTCAGTAAGACAAAGGAGCTGATAGTGGACTTTAGTACAAAGCAGGTGAGGAACTACCAGACCCCCGTCATCAACAGGAGCCCAGTGGAGAGAGTGGACAGCTTCAGATACCTCGGTGTTCACATCACGCAGGACCTGGCATGGTCCTGTCACATCAACACCGTGGTAAAAAAGGCCCGGCAGCGTCTCTACCACCTTAGACGCTTGAGAGACTTTAGACTGCCCTCCAAGGTGCTCAGGAATTTCTACTCCTGCACCATAGAGAGCATCCTGACGGGAAATATCACGACCTGGTTCGGGAACAGCACCATGCAGGACAGACAAGCTCTACAGAGGGTGGTGCGATCAGCTGAGCGCATCATCCGCATCGAGCTCCCTGACCTGCACTCAATCTACAGCAAGCGGTGCTTGACCAAGGCCAGGAAGATCGTGAAGGACCTCAGCCACCCCAATAACGGACTGTTTACTCTGTTGCGGTCTGGGAAGCGATTCCGCTCCTTGAAGGCCAACACAGAGAGACTGAGGAGGAGCTTCTTCCCGCAGGCGATAAGGTCTCTCAACCACAACCACACCACTATGCAGAACTAACAATCTTTTCATCTTTTCATAATTGATCAAATCTATCAATCTTCTTACATCCATGAACACTATGGACAATTACACGCTCACCTTCCTTCATATATACACTACATGTCGTACGTTTACATTCTGGACCATTGCACAAAGCACTTTAATAACTTTGCACACCTACCTTCACAACTACACTACATTTTACAGTTTTAGGTTAACATCCTGGACCAGTGCACAAAGACACTTTAATAACCTCTGCACTAAGACACTTTGTTCTATGCATATTTGCACACACAGCACAGTATATTTCAATTTGTACAGTATATTTCTATTTTTGTACATCATATTTCTATTTTTATTTTTAGTTCTATTTTTCCTAGTTTAATTTAATTTTTTTATTTAATTTCTATCGTATTTCTTTTATTCATATTTATTTCTTATTTGTAAACTTTAATTCTCTTCTAGGGTCAATGGCAGTCGTATAATGCATTTCACTACATTTCGTACTGTGTATGTTTGTGTATGTGACAAATAAAATTTGAATTTGAATTGAAAATGATTCAAGCAAGCGCAAACATACTGTAAGAGTACGAAATAGATATATACTTTCTGTATAAAGCTAGGATATTAAAGCCATGCATCAGGATCCTTGCATTGGCGAATGTTTAGTGTCTACAGCTGTATAAATTAGTTTTTGCACTAAACCTACAAGGGTAACATAACTGATAAATAATAAACGATTATAGTAACCAGTTTAGCAGTGTGCAAAATCTAAATCTCACATAGACTTGGCAGTATAATTTGGAAAATGTAACATAAACATTTTAATGAAAAATTATAATAAAATAAATAATAATAATAATATACTTAATAATAATATATGATTAACCAGAAATAAATTATTACCTGAATGACATACCACACATAACATACACTTGCACCATGTAATTTGAGTCACACTTTCTCCCTCAGGTCTGCTCCTTTTGTAATGTGAAAATAACTAAATAACATTATATTTGGTTATATTGTTATTAAGAATTGATGAAACCTATTAAACCTGAGCTGTGTAAGGTACATCAATACTTTTGAACAAATATTTTATTTTTTTAAAAGATCCATAATATTCCCCAAGATATATTGTTCCCTTTGTGCATGTCGAATCCATTCGACATAAAAAAACAGACCCAAATGTCATCCTCATTCTTTGTGCACCTTTTCTGCTTTCATCTTTTTGAATTTTTACAGGTTGCAAGCTTTTGGAAAGACGCAATAAGGATCTTCTCTGACCTTTCCAGATATTGACTTACCCAAGGGAGCGGGTCTATTTTTACTTGCTGATTGGTCTTTAGTTTTTCACGGCGGGGCTGTGAGGCCTCCACACAGCTTGGATGTGCTTGCCTTGGAAAGATCCATTAAGATACCCTAAGCTATTTAACCAATCTGTGTCCTACTACAGATTTTCTGCTTTTGCTACAGAGATTTCATTTTAAAATGTTAGAAAACCAAATGTTCCAACAAGAAATAAGGATCATTTTGCCTAAGGCTATTTGCTTTACTAAACTACTATAAATTAGCTTTGGGTTCATTTTTACTGTATTATGTATACCGCAACTAAATTCATCGGATTGCATGAATTACTCTTCCATTTGTGCATTATATTATGCAGTCATGAAACTGGATAAAACTGCAATATCCCTTTAACAAATATGCAATCAAGCATACAAACCCCAGGCAAAAAAGACTCGGCTAAAATGTCCAATCCTGCATTGTGCCTACCAGATAATGGTGCACAGGCAGCAGATAATGACTTGCCCTTTGTGTGGTTAGAGGAAAGAGGCCAAGAAGCAGGAAGACTGATAAGTCTTATAAATACTGTTGACTACATAATGACAGGAAAGTCCATATTGGTAGACAACAACATGCCCGCTTTAAATTATACATGGGATAATTTGGCTTGGGCAAATTAAATATTCATGGGGAAACAAAATGCATGGAGCATATTCCGCACGCCTGTGCTGGAGTACAAGAGATGTGTGACTCTGAATGTGTATGTGTGTTCTGAACTGCATATATCATGACAGATAAAAAACACTTTGTTCTATTTAATATGCACTCCATAAGTGCATGCAAATTTTCACATAAAAAGAGGAAACAATGGCTCATCTTTCTATAAATGAGTGTAGCAGTACTGCTCGGGGAAGTATGGTCCTACTATTATACTGTTGCTACTGAAGCCTGGACTCATGAAAAAGCCCAGAGGAGACATTATACACAATGGCTACCAAAGTTTTAAATGTATGCTGGTGCTATTTAGAGTTCAGGGGTTGAATAGTATCACAGCCCTATATTTACCGAACCACTTTGTAAGTTAAACAAAAAACAACAAGCTTTCTTTCTTTTACACACATTTGCTGTACATTATATACTAATGACCAAAATATCAAACTGCCCTGTGATTATTAGCCACACACTTAAGACAAATGTTGAACAAAACACATTGGCATGTAATCTACAGTGCTATACGGTATGCATATACTGTAATATAGTCAGGAGGTGTTGATTATTTTTCTATTGGGACAATTTGCACACTTGCCCTCTGTTATAATTTGTTTAAAGGGATGTAGATAAGCAGATAAAAAACATATGTAATTGTTAAAATGGTTATTTGTTGTTTTTTATAGGAGATGATAATTGATTATTTTTAAAAATGATAAAGCTTTAACCTTTTCCCAAAGTAAACGTTTACAATTTTCAACACAGTAGATTTACATTCTTGGTTACATCATGTTTAATGTATTGATTTTCTAACTAGGTATTCTTCTCTATCCTGTAATGCCCAGTGGATTTTCTTTTAAACAAAACATGTTCTGACTGCAGATTTTATATAATTTGTACTTTTGTACTGGAATGGCTAGCAAATGTGTTAGTTCAGGCACTATTACTGTACACTTACTAGTAACCAGAAAATTGTAATTTCAAGACCTGGGACCACATGTGAGCCACTGTTAATGCCTGTCTGAACTGCTCAGCTGTCTGTTTGGACTCGATTCTGTCCTACTTAAAAGTGCACAAAAGTATCAATAAAGTAGCTCCAAGTAATATGTGTCTTATGCCAGCTATTCAAAAGCAGTCATCACCATTGGGGTGATAAAGAGTGGCCCCTGCAGGCTAGTGTTCCCAATCTCAGATTAATGGCTTCGATTGTGGCTCCTCATTCGTGTTTTGTTATTTAAGCACAGGAAAATCTGGGATATTGTTAGACACACCGTTGTGAAGGTACACCTGCCACATAGTGGAGTTAGCTTGATGTCACTTGTGTAGTCAACAGCCTTTAGAAAAATGTTCTTAAATATATATAAATGCACACAAGCATCATTATAACACCTCTTAATGACTTTGCTCATTATAGCAACCAATGATGTACAGGACACATGCAACATTGTGCTATGCACAGTATAGTTTAAATGACAATTTTACAAAGCCTAATTCAATTTACAACCAATCTGTATGGTCTTGAATTCCAGAACTTGTTCAATTATTTATTAGCATTTGTTAGTGGCCTTGTGCTTTCTGTAAATGAGGCGCAGTGGGAGGTCAAGCTAAACACGACCTGTGGATTGTGCATGCAGCTCAAACCCCCATTTCTCCAATATCAAATACTGTAGCTACAGCCCCATGTTAAAAAAAAGATACCCGTAAATCCATTGTAACTAAGTGTATGTTACTAATTTGTCCCTCATGAAAGAAACAAAGCCTGAAAGTGTCATGTCCTTAAAACAACATATCTGAATGACATATTCATACACCTCATATTGTTTTTTTTTATAATTTTGCTGGAGATACAACCATTCTTACAAAAAAAATTTTCATTAATAATGTGATTTTTTTATTTTGTGTTTTCTTTAAATGACATCCTTACTGTGCATAACATTTAAACTCACTTTTAGTAAACTCTTTTGAAACAAAAGAGCAGCGGTTCTACTCTAATTTTCTAATGGATGACTGAAATTCTTAAGATACTTAAACTCCTTTACTTACCTGGAGTAGACAATCCATTGGTTTGCTGCTGAGATCAATGGCTACAGATTTCGAGCTGCTGATATATAGTATACATCCCCACCATTTCACACTCATCTGCAAACCCATCCAGAGAGCACTGCAGGTCACAGACTGATGATAACATCAGGACCTCATCATCTGCGGTGGGCTGAGCGATGCATTCCTCAACTCACCAAACTGGATACCCTCTCCTATACAGCTCTGTCTTGATATCCTGTCCGACAAATTCTCGAACAGGATTAGTGACAGAGAACAGTCCTGGTGGAGGCCAACATTTATTGGGAAATGAGTCTGACTTACCGCCGAGAACCCAAACACAGTGCACACTTTGGGCATAAAGGAATTGAGTGGCCCTGGGAAGTGACCCCCTCACTCCATACTCCCCCAGTACCTCTCACAAATGGTTAAAGGGCATCTAATCATATGCTTTTTCCAAATTCACAAAACACATGTAGACTGAAAAAGTAAAACGCTGGTCCACTGTTCCACAACAAGGATGGAATCCACATTGTTCTTCTTCAAACAGGGGTTCGACAATTGGCTGAACCCCCCATTTCAGCACCTTAATGTACACTCAGGGAGGCTGAGTAGTGTGATGCCCCTGTAGTTGGCGTACACCTTTCAGACCCTCTTTTTAAAGAGAGGGATCACCTCTCTAGTCTGCCATTCCTTAGGCACCATCCCTGACTGTCACACTATTTTAAAGAGGCATGGTAACTGCTTAATTACCTCCTCAGTCAAGGTTTCATATTTTTGCTGTACAAAGCTTAGGTGGTTCCCCATTTCCCACTTTTTAGATGCTGGACGGTTTTCCAGAAGCACCATGATGCCACCCTAAAATCCTTCTCCATGGCCACTCCAAACTTCTTCCATGGCACTGCAGCCGCCATCAACTGCTAGTCCCTTGCAACTGCCTCCAGAATCCCCCAAGATGACATATTCCAGGCCTCTTTTTTCAGTCTTTTTTCAGATTCCCTGACTACAGGTGTCCACCATGATGTTCAAGAGGTTTTGCACCTTGAGCACCCTGGTACTTAAAACCACAGATCACAGCTTCAGCAATTGAAACTTTGAACATTGAGCACTTTGATTTAATGCCCACAGCTTTCACTGGGGGTGCTGGACCTCCCCTAGATGTTTCCAATTCACCATCACTACTCGTTTGGACTTACTAGGTCTATCCAGGGGCCTCCCCTGCCACCTGACCCTCACCACCAGCTGGTAATCAGTTGACATCTCCAACCCCTCTCTTTACCCGAGTGGCCACAACATATCTCCAGCAAGACTATGAAATCCCCTACTGGGGCCCAATGCAGGACACCATTTAGGGTCTCCAAGAAGGCAGAATACTGTAAACTGCTGTTTGGTGATTAAGCACAGACAACAGTCAGAGTTTATCTTACCCCATGACCCTCAGGATAAACTCCAATGTCATGGCCCTCAGCCAGAGACTCATGAGTATCCCCACACCTGCTTGGCGACTCACACCCTGGGAAACTCTAGAGAAGAACAACAAAGTCCAGCCCCTATTCAGAAGTAGAGATCCATGATAGGGATCTTACTGAACATATTTTCTGCTTAGCTAGGAGTATGATTCCTTAGCAGGGCAAAAGCTCTCCCCTGGTCATTTGACAAGCCTGTTACTCTGGTCCTAGAACCATTGAGTTTTGGAATATGGCCATGCTCCTCCATTAATGTGTCACTTGGCCATTTACTGTAGTACATTCAGGTCATCAGCTGACTTAATTTTATTGCCATATATTGTTGCTGAACGTTGACCTGACCAACTGAAGCAACAATCTCCATACATTATTTTTTTCAGACCAAATCTCGAAAAAAGTTGATGATTCAGCATATCCTTCATATTATACTAAAATAATCTTAACCCAAATATCTTTGGCTGTTTCCTTTGCATGATGCAGCCTAATAATTTTACCCTTCTAAAATTGTGTTTTTATTTGGCCTGGCAGGGTATGTAATGGTATTGCATAGCCAAGATTACATTTAAAAATACTCAGAAAAGATAATTTACTAAAGAGAATGCCTAAATACCTATGTACATATAAATGACATGCTATGATCCACTGTAGTACAGTAATTAGTGCAGTCAGGTAAATAATCTAGTAATAAAAGGTTTGCTGCAAATATAAAAGGCCTGATTTGGAAGCATTTCCGCTTTCCCACACTCTCGCTTTCTTTTTCTGTGCACCCATTTTGGCAGGTCTCTGTCTCTATCCCAAAAGGCTCTCTTAATTCTGCCACTGCAGATCATTGGTAATCCAGGGCTTGTTGGTTGGGAAACATTACACTGTCCTGTTGGGGAAGGTGTTGGTCATACAAAAGCTGATGTAGTCTATTATAGAGTGTCTCATGGAGTCAATGTTATCTCCATGGGGCTCACAGAGTACATTCTATTCTGTGGCTTCTAAGCATCCCTGTAGAGTCTCATTAGCTTCATGCGTCCACCTCCGTACAATTCTTATGTCACAGGCTGTTGCTGGATGATGGGTGTGTAGGTGGGGGTGAGGAGTACCAGGATGTGGTCTGATCTATCAAGCGGTTTGCATACAATAAATCCAAAGTTTTATTTTTCTTTGCTGTGGCAGTTGACAAATTGTTTTTGTGTGTGTGTTCTACAAAGAAAAGCATTATTAAAATCTTGAAATATTGAAATAGCTAAAGAAGCATTTGGATGTGTTGGTTATCTAGCAGTGATAGAGTGAATAAAGTCAAAGGCAACATCAATAAACAGCTGTTGGTAAAAGTAAACAATATCAGCATTACAACCACTGCTCCTGATTACATGGCTTAGTACATGGCAGTAGTTCAAATCAATGCAAACTACAGGTTTCAATGAATGTGCTGAAATGTAATCATAGTTTAAACATACATTTATTTCCCAGTGCTGTTATGCTCTGTTCACCACTTGTCCAACTCAGAACTAGCTTATACCCTTTATAATCAACCTTAATGTGTTAATGTCATGCTGATCAGTGTATACTGTATGTGTGCACCCATTTACAAAAATATACAGTATATTTGGGGTATTAATTTCCATAATGTTTAAGCTTGTAAACTTCAATGATATACAATATTTCCCATAATGCGGTTTGTTTTTCTTTTCCTTTTTTTGGGCATTTAATCTGGTAATTATGTTATTTGACAAATAACAGTGTAACACTTTTTGTAATACGGAGACACACAATGTTGCCGATTCTCAGAAAAGAACCCAATAAATACATTTTTGAAGGAACAAGGATATCTCAGGAGTCCCAATGACATACTCTTTGATTCCATATAAGGTACAAATATGTTCTCCTTCATTTTTTTACATGTGGGAAAATGCCATTTTGTATGTGTTTGTGTGTGTGTGTGTGTGTTCATGAACAATGCATGAAGTGGTAAGACACATCTTCAGTACAATGCCCTAAAGACAACATTCTCTCTCGCTCATATTTTCAGCCTGGTACATCTCAGAGATGAAACAAAAAACAGCTGAAACTGTCAGTGCGTAACAAGAAGCGTGCCGAGAGCGGACTGCTTGGCGCGTCACAACTTTGCACACAGCTATTAGCTTATTTCAAGGCAGTGTCAGCAGTTGCTGTCAAAGCACTTAGTGCCTCTAATGTGTATCAACCCTGTCTCAAATCACTGTAGGGAGGGGCCTCGAGTGTACAGTAAGTGGTGGAGAGCCACTTGGTTAGACAACTATCAAAGTCCCTATTTGTTGAAGACTTGAAAATGCAGGACAGAGTAATGCTAAAATACTTTGGTGTCAGATCTCTGGTGTCAGATCTCTGAGATTCATACACGATGGAGCTATCCTTTCCCGAGCTGCCTCTGTCACCTTAATTACTTCAACCGTCTTATATACGGCCAATTAGGGCTGGCGGTGAATCAAAGGAGCAGCCCATTCAGCCTGCGAGCCAGGACAGCTTAGATGAAGGAAGATTTTTTAATGATCAAGCCACCTTTACACACTGTTTCTATTCCTAAAAAAAAAAAAAAAAGAAGAAGAAAAGGCGAAAATAGTACTTCAGTCAAAGGTGTGATGGGGCACAGAGTAATAAGAGGAGTTATTTCTCATTAGCTCTTGTCATTTTAGCAATGTGCCATCGTCCCTGACTTCGGTCAGCTGCAACATCAGTTTGACAGCAGACACCAAAGGAAGTTTTATGCTTTGAGGTATTCACACTTAGGGGAAAAAAAAAAACATTATACTGAAGGAGCATTAGTACAGTGCAGAGTAAAAAGAGAAAAAATTGTCATCATGTCACGCCAAAAAAAATCACTACTCATACTTTACCTTATTTACAAACAGCTATGTCAGTGTTTGTATGCTATAGCACTATATGTATATATACATATTCCCAAACTGTTCCTACAAAGTTGGGAGCATGAAATTGTTCAAAATGTCTTGGTATGCTGAAGAGTTTATTTCACTGGAAATAAGGTGCAGAGCCCAGTGACTAAAAAACAACCCCATACCAGTTCCAACATGACTGCGCACCAGTGCACAAATCAAGGTCCATAAAGACATAGATGAGTGAATTTGGTGTGAAAGAACTTGACTGTTATGCACAGGGTCCTGACCTCAACAAGATAGAACATATTTGGGATAAATTAGAGCGGAGACTAGCAGCCAGGCTTCTCGTCCAAATCAGTGATCCTACAAATGCACGTCTGGAAGAATGGTCAAAAATTTCCATAAACACACTCCTAAATCCTATGGAAAGCCTTTCCTGAAGAGTTGAAGCTGTTATACGGGCAAAGGGTGGGCCAACATCATATTAAACTCTATGGATTAGGAATTGGATGTTACTTAAGTTTATATGCATGTGAAGACAGGTGAGTGAATACTTTTGCCAATATAGTGTATATTGGTGTGATCTTCTAGGACCTCCAGGACTAGGGGTGAGAACCACTGATTTAGCCTTTTTTCCTGCCTCACACCCAATGTGCCCAGGACTGGCTTCGACTCTGACCAGGGTCCTGATCAGGATGAAGCCCTTACTGAAAGAGAGTGAAAAACACCTTAGATGCTTCAAGCTATAGGATATTATATCCACATATTTTTATTACCCCACTTTTAAGTGTTTTGTTGTTTTGTTTTATTGTTTGCTTGTTTATTTGCTTGCTTACTTGTTACTTGAAACTGCATTCCAAAATACTGTATATGGATAAGACACAATATCTTAAACAAGGAACATATAAAATAAAGCAATTAACAGACTAAGAAATTCTGTTTATGTATGATGTTTCAAAACACAAAAACATTAATAACAATCATTAATGCATTTTTAGTTTAGACAGCAGTTGGTATGCTTTTCCATCACCTTCAATGTCACACTACTTAATATAATAATAATAATAATAATAATAATAATAATAATAATAATAATAATAATCAATTAATAAAACAATGAATGCAGTATATACGCAGGGAATTTGCACTGCGATATCGCATTGAAGTGTTTAATTAAAAGTAATCAGAACTGAGTGAGATAATGTCCCCTGAACTGTAACCATAGAAACTATCATAGAATAGTATGCGGGACCTGAAGGGTACCTAAACAAAATAAGAATGTTTTTGTTAAATTTTAGAGAAATCATAATTAAGAATAAAAAAAAAAGTAACTGCCTTATTTAAACAGAATGCTTCATTGTACTGTGCAGATCTGTGGTTATTCTCATCAGAAACCATTTGTAGGATATGGATAGTTGCCACAGTCTAACAATCAGTAGTCCTATATCTTCAGTGGATCTAAATCTCTCTTTTAATCTAGTTTTCAACTGTAATGATTAATTAAATACCAAGACACAAAAATGTTAAGAAATTGCAAAGGTTAGAAAAACCTTATAATTTCATTTTCAGTCTGCTGTTATAGTGTACATCTGTGTGGGATTTAAGTGGGAAGAGAGAAATAAAGTGACATCAAAACATCAATATAACACAAAGATTGAAGTGCACTGACACAGCAACTGGATTAAGTTTCAGTTACAGTCGAAGTTCAGTTTACATTTTGCTTGTAAAAATGTTTGTGAGTTAAAGACAGCCTTAGAGTTTATTTCCATTACAACCAACCATCATTAAAAGATAAAAAAACAACAACATGCTTTTGATAATACCCAATCTAGTTTGATATGTGAATTTACTGCACTAGTTAGTGTCTTAGGGAGTCGACAGTCTAGCCATTAATGAGGAACACACTTCCTGGATCAGTAAAGATATGCACAGGGTCCGTGTCTGAGGCCAAAAGACAGCACCTCCTGTGATGAACACGCCGGCAGCTCACACTTTGATGTCTGACATTATTGGTGCTTAGGAAACCTGAATCTTTCATCAAATCTGCGTCTCAGCACGGTGGGGGAGTCCCGTTTAGAGACGGATTCAAATAAGCCTCCGCATCGCCGGCTAATGCCTCGCTTTGCACCAGTTTGCTCGTGGTCTCTGTGATGTGACACCTACCATTCATTTGATTATTTCTCTTGTTGCAAATAGACATTGTTTGAATTCAGCCATTAAACATACCAATTAGTTATCTATTTAATCATTCGGCTGCGACAGAAAAGAGTCTGTCACTTTGATAAAACACCCTTTAACACTAAAAGCAATTAAAATAACGGCCTAGTTCACTGTTATGACAAAGTGAACTTCAAATAACTAAGGACATTTTAAACCATGATGTATCTGTCTAAAAAGATCAGAACGACTAAAGTGATGCAAATTATCTTTTTGTACTTAGGGACACAATCAGTCTGTGCTTTTGTAACATTTGCCTGAATTTTACAGCCATGCCCATGATAGGGAGGGATGGAGTGTTACTCATGGGCATCCCTCTGCTTGAGAATAAACATTTGCTGTTTGTAAAAGAAGGGTATGTATGCGTAGTTAGAAATATTTGAAACACTTTTTTAGGCTTTTTTATTGTAACAGATTTTTAAGAAAGGCCACACATCTACCAGACAAAATTATTTTGTTGTTGTTGTTACTTAATTACCCAATGCCATATGTGTATTTGCATATTTTTGAAATGTAAAATTGAATGTAAAGTAAATCTAATTATGTGTCCTAACATTTGGTGCATGTGGGTACGTGTTTTATATACAGTATATGTGGCAAAGGCTAAGGACGCTAGTGATGGATCCTTTGGGTGCTGTGTGTTGCAATGCGTGTTCTCCATTGATCAGACTGGCTTTACAGCACATCCCATGTTCGCTTAATCAGATTGGTATCTGAGTTTGAAGGCTGGGTTCATTGGGGCAGTGGGTTCTTTGCCTGCTAGGCCCCATCTATTGCCCACTGTGTTGCACCTGGTTTTCTGATGCTTATTTCATAGTGCATTGATCGGCAAGTTGTGATTGGCTTTTATGTGAGATCAGACAAGATGGGCTCTTTAAAAACGATTATCTGATCAATGTTAATGTTCGAATGCACTACAGTGTTAATGTCATGGCGTAACTGTGAATATATTGTGGAATTCGGGGCAGCAATATCCCATAAGTTTATTAAGGTTAGTTCACTGCTTCAAAATGTCAATGTCAAACCAGCCTCTTTAGACCACTTTAAAGGAACACATTGTGACCCAAACATAAATTGTTCATGACATTAATAACATCCAGTGTTTCAAAATGATAAATGGTTAAATATGTACCCTGGGATGATCATAATACTGCCTTCTATATTACACAGCTAAACATAGTAAATCTGGCTATAAATTATAAATGCATTCAAACACTGTAATATAGAGCACACAGACAACATTCATTACACAAAGCTACAATTTACATAATCTGTAAATATACCCTCTGCTTTACATATACTTTAACATTTATATTGTCTATTAATAAAACATTATATGTTCTTAGTGTATGTGTATGCATATGCATGCTTGGTAAAGACACACCAAGTCAACACTGGTCGATTGTTGCTGCACAGAGACACAGAGACGACTTCTGTTGTTTAGACCTTTACATGAACACATTACCGGTGTCTGTATCTTTGTACAGGTTCTCTCCGAAATTTAGCTGATTCTCTCGAATGACTGAAAGAAATGTTAATTATTTCACGTGTAATTTTTTTTTTTTTCCTGATTGCCGTGGAGTTCATTTGGCATAATTGGACGCAGGTGTTGCTGAGTCACAGCGTGCCATGTTGCATTTCTTGTCTCTTTTTGGCAGCACCAAAGACATCTCATATTTGTTTTTACATATAAGCAAAGTTGGCACAGAAACATGAGACATTTCAATATTGCAAATGGCAAACAAATGTTAAACCTTCAAATAAGGTCTGCTTTATTCATTTTGATAATGAGGACTAACTTAAACCAACTCTGCGCACTCACAAACACACATGCTCGACTCTCTACAACCCCACTGAACCCCAACAAACTCCTCTCTGGGTTTCCTGGGACTGTTGCCATGGAGACGGTGCTTACCTCAGTGCTTTCTGAAGTGCTCTGAGCTTTCTCACGGACGTGCATGTTATGATTGGAGTTTTCTCTAGTTCAAATACAGTATTCAACATTAAAATACATTAAAGTAATGTAATATGTATAAATATATAGTTAGTAAGAGATAGAGAGAGAGATAAAGAGAGAGAAGAAAGTGCAATTTGTAGACAGATAATCATTTGCAGTAATTGAAAAAAAGACCATATCATAAAACATTGTATAATAACTAATATTTTTACTACTATATACTATATATTACTATAATATCATATTGTGTTATTCAGGAAGCACATGAGGAGAAGATGGCAGGTCTGTTTCCTAAGCATTGAACATTTCACATTATATCAATACAATTTCCACCTTATAAAAAGTTATTTAGTAGTAGTTTCCTACAATTTGGCTTGATACTCAGATAGTGGGCTGATTTGTGTGCCTGTTAACTATCTCTTTAGTGTCAGGGGGAAAGTTAGTTCAATTTGTGGACTATTATATACAAATGTAGCTCTGGTTACATCCCACCCAAAATGAACATTGTAAATTAAATATTGCAAATCTTATTGCTCCTGTTAACTTTTATATGCAGCACCATCTATCATTTATTGTGTTTCAAAAAAGGATAAAATGATTTGGCTGATTCACTTAAGTGACTCAACAGATCCCAATGCCTTTTGGATAAAATCTGTTCCTAAAGTTTACAGTGTTGTTATCTTCTTCCCTCGACCCTATAAAGCCCTTCTAGCAAACTTTACTTCAGCTAATAAAGTAAGAAAGTATTCAAATATAACAGTTGTATTGAGGAATACTATACTTCTTTCATCTTTCAGACATGTAAAAACATTAAAGCAGGTCCTCTCTGAGTAAAACTGTCCTGAAGCCAAATACTGTACTTTCTAATTTGAAGGGTCCAAGTCGAAACCGTTTTTGGGCAGCATTTGGCAGCTCCCACGTAAAGACTGTCCAATTAGGCAGCTGGCACCCGAAGTTCCTGATTTTGACCAAAAGTGTGAGGGTTTTAAAAAGTGTTGCCAACTAAGTATTTTATCCTAAATTTAGCAAGACCCCTTTATTGCCTTAAGACAAAACTATGGAGCAAATGTTAGTGGTTGTGTTCTATTTGACATGCTCTTCAGCTTATACAGTATTATACTGTAGCTGCTGATTAATGCTCTAAGTCAGACTTAAATATAACCTTCAGGAAACATTCCCTCTTAGTCCCACAGAAAATGTTGTGGGAAAGTTACTTCCAGAGTATTATTTAAGGTTTCAGTTTAATTTAGGTTTTCATGTAATGTTTCTGGGACATTTCCCTGGTTACTGCACTGTGCATTAGATTTTTGTCTGTACTAGCTGATTTAATTAATTATTAATGCAGCGACTGACCGCAATTCCCCAATGATGCAATGGCAATGCACCTTATTATAGGGTGCAAGTTTAAATCCTGGGTGGTGCGATAGCCATTTGCAGAAATAAAGGGTAAAAAACAACAACAAAAAAAACATATATGTTTCAGTATATACAGTTCATCAAAAGTCTCATAAACATCTGGGGAACATCACCCAAGAACATTATACAGTAGTACCATATGTAGATATAAAAGGATCTCTACAAAATGACCTTCATGAGACATTATATGGAGTTTTGTTTTTTTTTTTGCTGTGTATATAAAGGGTTCAGTCAACTTACTACCAGTGTATAAAACCTGAATGAGTTGTGTTTGATTGTTCATTTGCATTATTGTCAGTATTCCTAATGGCCAATCATTGATCATCACTGTTTTCAATTGTTAATCACTAATCATTACTGTTTGTCCAACCCACACATTTTATTCTTAGATTTAACCTCTGCAAAGAAAGTTACCCATTTTGTAACAATTTTCTTTATGTCTATCAGTGGTACGGTCAGTGGTAGTTCAGTTGTTAAGATGTTGGACTACTGATGTTGGACTACTGAAGGCTATAAATTTTAATCCCAGGGCTGCCACTACTGGCCCTTGAGCAAGGCCCTTAATCCTCAACTGCTTAGCTGTATTAATGAGATAAATGCAAGTTGCTCTGGCTAAGGCTATCTGCCAACTACCATAAATGTCTGTATTTCCCAACTATTAGTGATGTTGTTGTCTGTGTCCTTGATAAAAATAAGAGATTTCTGAAAATACATAAATAGATTATTTGCCTTTTTTTAAATGGAAGAAACGTATTGAGAAAATCTTCCTTTTTCCATATGTCATACATTTTGATATGCAAATAATCATGACAACTCAATGAATATGCAAACGACTCAACAATGCTATCTAGTAACTTGCAGTGACTTATGAGCAAGCATTAGTTTCAGAGAAGTAACAAATCATTTAAGTTAATTTTTTTCCTTATTAATGTACACAAAGCACCCCATATTAACAGAAAACACAGAATTGTTAACATTTTTGCATTTTATTAAAATATCACATAGGCCTAAGTATTCAGACCCTTTGCTCGGTATTTAGTGGAAGCACCCTTCTATCAGATATACTGTAGAAGCACCCTTCTATACGTTGGTGGACAGCCATTTTTAGGTCTTTCCAGAGATGGTCAATTGGGTTTAAGTCAGGGCTCTGGATGGACCATTTAATAACAGTCATACAGTAGAGTTGTTGTGAAGCAACTCCTTCGTTATTTTAGCTGTGATCTTAGGCCTATTGTCTCGTTTTAAGGTAAACCTTCGGCCCAGTCTAAGGTCCTGAGCACCATGGTACTTGGCAGCATTCATCTTTCTCTTGATTGCAACCAGTCGTTCTGTCCCTACAGCTGAAAAACACCCCCACAGCATGATGCTGCCACCACCATGCTTCACAGTTGGGACTGTATTGAAGAGGTGATGAGCAGTGTCTGGTTTTCTCCACACATACCGCTTAGAATTAAGGCCAAAAAGTTCTATCTTGGTCTCATCAGACTGGAGAATCTTATTTCGCACCATCTTGAAGTTCTTCAGATGTTTTTTAATTTATCTTGCACTGAAGAGTGGCTTCTGTCGGGCCACTCTGCCATAAAGCCCCAACTAGTGGATGGTTGATTTTCTACAACTTTCTCCCATCTCACAACTGCATCTCTGGAGCTCAGCCACAGTGATCTTTGGTTCTTCTTTACCTCACTCACCAAGGCTCTTTTCCCCCGAAGCCTCAGTTTCGCAGGACAGCCAACTCTAGAAAGGGTTTTGGTCATCCCAAATGTCTTCCATTTAAGGATTATGGAGGCCACTGTGCTCTTAGGAACCTTGGAAGTGCAGCAGAATTGTGCCTTGCACAATTCTGTCTCTAAGCTCTTCAGGCAGTTCCTTTGACCTCATGATTCTCATTTGCTCTGACATGCATTGTGAGCTGTAAGGTCTTACATAGACAGGTGTGTGGCTAATCAAGTGATCCTACACAGCTGGACTCGAATAAAGGTGTAGAACCATCTCAAGGATAATCTGAAGAAATTGACATCACCTGAGTTAAATATATGAGTGTCACAGCAAAGGGCCCATGTGATATTTAAGTTTTTCTTTTTTAATAAATTTGCAAATATGTCAACAATTCTGTGTTATTCTGTCAATATGGGGTGCTGTGTGTACTAGTGGGGAAATAAAATTAACTTGGAATAATGTAATAATTTAAATGTTATATGGCTGCAATATAACAAAGAGTGAAAAATTTAAGGGATTCTAAATAGTTTCTTTACCCACTGTACATACTAGATGGGACATATTGTCAGAAA
The DNA here is from genome assembly GCF_024256425.1 of Clarias gariepinus. NCBI lineage: Eukaryota > Metazoa > Chordata > Actinopteri > Siluriformes > Clariidae > Clarias > Clarias gariepinus. The sequence continues at coordinate 9,954,024 of NC_071110.1, forward strand.
GTAAAGATGGCCAAGAAACAATTTAAAAGGCGAAATAAAACAAAAAAAATGTTATAGGAACCATAAGAAAGTTCCAGACGCTAAAGTCCTTGTTTTAAAGAAATGGCTGCACTAGGACACATTACAATGTATTTATCAACCTGTAGGGTTACATTTGGGGTAAATGTATAATTATTTTTTTGGCAAACTGTTCCTTTATTAATGTAGGCAGTTTTATAGTTGGTGTCAAATCAACCAAATAATGTCATGTCAAAGCATGGTTACACTAAATGAAGCACTCAACTAAGAAAAATACAAAAAAACAAGAACTACTGTATAAGCTTAAAACAAGGAAATAAATAATATGGCATGCAAAGCCATATGGCCCAAGGAGAGGAATCAAAGAAACCAGGAAGTACACAGAATGAGTTTGTGACCTCCAATTTGTCTCATATCGCTTCCTCACTCACTATTCAGGTTCTCTGTACTTGACATCCCAAACACCCAACCCGCATGTACTTGAATGCTCATGGCTTTAAGTTGGGTTGTACACTCCTCTTCAGCTTCCACTTTTACATATTGTATGTAGTGTTGATGAAAAAACCCCCTGAGTTTACACACAGACTGCCAGTATAGCACCATTCCACTTCTCATTCCTCCCAGAACTAAGGTTTGCCCGAAATCACAGGTTTGCACACATATGAGAGGATTACGCTGTGAGTCACTCTAATATACTGCTCTGAGATTATCCAGCTTGAACACAATTCCTTTAACCAGGAAGGATTAATTTGGTGCCATTTAACATTGTAACATGACATGGGTGACATTATGAGCGAGAAGTTAAAGAGGATTTCGCCCCATTTTTCAGGAAGCAAAGTTCAATGTAAGCCATTTCCCTTTTATAATAAGCTAATACAATTCAGCAGGGCCCTTTGTAACGTCAGGCGTAATCTGCTTAATGAAATTCAAAAAGGATGACAGAAGCAGCGTGCTTATGATTTCACATGCGTATGGTAAAAAAAAAAACAGAAAGGGTGAAAATGCAATATGCACATTATCCTCAAAAATGAGAAGATGTTTGTTTTGGAAGAAAATATATGAAATAAAACAAGGTTAAAGAAAGAAGGAAAGGATATGATTCCATTTTTAATATGTTATGTTAGATCATATTAATTTTTATAAAAACAGGAAATTTGACAGCTGATATCTGATTTTTATACATATGAATGTCGATTTTGGTATGGCTAAATAAATTATATAAATGAAAAAATATATATATAAACATAAATTAAAACTGTCATTACACAAGAGAAGTATATCAAGCATGGTTTAGCAGACCCACATTAGCCATTTTTTTTCTTTATGTGTGTGTGTGTGTGCGTGCGTGCATGCGTGTGTGTGTTTTACAGAGGTTAAATTATATATTTACCACACACATGACTTTTCCTTTTTCTCTGCTTAAAAAAAGTTGTTTATGCCAATTATCTACTCATTATATTTGCATGAATAATAATGTAAAAATAACATTTTTGTTCATTAAACTAAACTATTCTGTACATAAGTGCCTGAGATATTTCTTTTTTTTTTTTTTACTGGTTTGTACAGTCTAATTAGGTTATTGCTGCATAAGGAAAAACTAATGGATGAACTGTAATCATCTGGTGTGTTTTTTTTTATTATTCTTATTTTATGGTAAACCAGTAAAACTAATCAAATAATTCACATATTTAACTGTTATTTATGTTAACTTATGCTGTCAGTTATGCAAGTTTCTTATCGCAAATGGTATTAATTAATTTTATGTCAGACATTTTTTTTAATGTTAGTTTCATTACTACGTGTTACGAATGAAGCATGTTTAGTATAGCTAAAAAGTCTATTTGTTGAAATATGCATCCAGTGTTTACGCCATGTCATGCAGATTTATTAATGTCATTCAGGTTATAATATACACCAATTAGCCATACCATTAACACAAACCACCAGGTGAACTGAATAACATTGATCACTACTGTAACAATACACCACTATCATGGAAAACCAAATTCCCAAGATCCCAAACCATTTGAGCACCAGTGGAAAATGGTGGCCCCACACAAGGGATCCTCTGCCAACGTCCTAGTGCCAACCACCACAGCACCCACATTAGCCAAGAGGGCTTGTGGAGCCGTGTCAAAGGACTAACCCAAAAGCTGGGTGGTTTTAATATTAATGGTTTTAACCTTTTGGCTGGTTAGTACTGTATATACTGTAAAGCCTTTTTCTTAATGTAGGTGGATATTGGAACGTTAAGGTGGAAGTTGGTGACTTAAGCTTCAATGTGGAATAGTAGAAGAAACGTCAAGAAGTTTTGTCACATTTTCTAGCCCTGTTAATTACCGAAATTTTTAATTTACAAATGACCAATGATATTTGGTGTGAGTATATTTTGAGGACTCCAAACATGTCTAGAACTGTTTCTTCTTCAAAAAAATAAAAAATAAATAAAATAGGGTTAGTTAATTTGAACAGTAAATATTTATCAACCACACTGGTCGTGATAATGGTATTATACAGTACAGAGTGTAACAGTTACAGATGCTTTAATAGTAAAATGTATTGTTTGTATAATAATTTGTTATTTATGTTATTGGTAATTCAGTAATCATACATTAAGTGAAAAATGGCCAACACAACATCAAGAGTCGAAACCTTCTGTTAAAGTCATAAAAGGAAATAAGTCTCTTGATATGGGTTAATGCAGAGATACTTGACTCTGTATCACCTAAGACTAATCTCAGAGCTCTGTGTGGTATTAGAGCTCATCTGTGTAGTACAATGAAACATAATTACATTTCTTATTACGCTGTGTTGTTGCAACTGGGATAACCATTGACATTTTCACTCAAAATTACGTGTTGCATTTTTCCCCCTGCAAAAGGATTAGCAAAATCCACCATCTTGGGGCTTTATTATTATTAATTAGACAAAACTCTTAGTGCTGGGAGTTGACAGTGTAATTTAAGCAGCTAATTAATATGCAAAGTCTGGAAACAAGATTTGGTTTTTAATCAGCACAGTCACTGCATGGCAGAAAAAGGCATTTAAAATGTACATTTAAATATGGTTATGAAGCCTGGCTCAGTGGGTATGGGTTTATGATAATGGTGGAAGGGGAAATTTGGAATATTTAATCCGTTCCGGGGCATCTGCTTGTGGCACATTTTCATAATATCTTATTCAAGACTTTTTTTTGCTCTACACTAAAGTGTTATTCAATGGAAAAACTAAATCATGGTGGCGAGTTTTAAACCTTGATCCTGTACAATAATTTGATCAAGTAGAAATCTAACCTAATTACAGTAAGCATTATTGCTGCTCACTAGCCTGATATAATTGGAGCAATCATCAGTGTAACCATCACATTTATTTGCTACAAAAAAACAACAAACTGTAAAGTGTTTCTTATGCAAATGCAAATATGCAACAGGCTGTAAATGACATTATCAAAAGCCCCTATGCATTGTAGCAGTTCACAAAGTCTTCTGTGTAACAATTAAATGATGATAAGACAGAAAAAATAGCACCAATTCATTTAAAATATTTATTTTATTTATTTGCTGATTTGCTCAGTTAACTTAATATGCTTCTGAATTTACAGTCATCTTAAAAAGAAGTTTAAACAATTTAAACACTAACATGATGGATGTAAAAGAGCACATGTCTGTCCTGGTTAAAAGATTTGATTATTCAAACACCGACAGGATTAACTGAAAAAAAAAAAAAACAGCAAATTTCTCTTATTGTCAAAATAATAATTGATAATAACACAGATCATTTGTTTGAAAAAAAAACCCTAACCTTTGTTATTTCTGAAAGATTTGCTAATGTTTATAATGACACACTAAACTGGACAGGTGCAACTCACGACAAGCATTAAAATATAATGCGATGCATGACATGTGATCATTACGGCAAAATGATCAGCTGGACAAAACACATGATAAGAACTAGGTGTTACTAAATGAAATAAATGTTTTCAACATTCTTTTGCAGAAAGTTAAAGCTAACAAAAGGCTTTTACAGTCTCTTCTAGCCATTGCAGTTTTCCCAGTAGTCACAGCCTGCTAGAAGAAGCCGCTGTCAGCAACTATGGAAGTAAAACTGAAACTGGTAGAGGAGGAGGAGGCAGATGATCGTAATATTTCATGATCCTCAAAATTCTTTGTAATTACCAAGGTTTTATGAGCACCAAACTTTAACACTGTCTTGCTTGGTTAAATTTGCTGCAAGTGACCTAATGCAAAAACTCACTACAATACATACTGTAGAAACATACACACTCACAAATACAGAGGGTCAGGTCCACATACTGTACTTTGTAACAAAGATAAGCTGTTTTGACATTTGATCTCTGTACAAGATGTGAGCAAAGTCAAGACTTTCAGTTTATTTTCTGTTTAGGTTTTTGTTCTCACCGCTGGGAAGACAAGTTTTTCTCTTGCCATGTCACTGTCACCTCTGGTTTGCTGATTGGGGCTCATTTAAATTTAGAATTTAGAATTCTATGTATGGATTTCTGTAAAGTTCCTTTGTTGCAGTGTCCATTGTAAAAAGTCTTCATCGACTTTTCTGACACTTACAGACTGATACATATTAACTATTTTATTTAATTAAACTAATTCAGACCTGTATTTACAAAATGACTTTTTCCCCATCTTATAATTAGTATTACTTTTATAGTTTGTTTATCATAACTCTTTTTATTCACTAGTTGTTACAGTGTAGTTACACTTGTTCTTACATTGTAATAAAAGTATAAGAAGGGCTTTTCCTGCTTTATCTATTTAATAACAATTGCACTTAAACGAGATATCATTTGTGCATCACTTAAAGTATGCTTAAACAACTGCTCTCTACAAAACCAGCAAAACAACTTCTTATAAACAGTATAGTTATAAATAAAATCATGATGTATTCTGCTGTTAAAGTGAATTCTGTTGAAATTTCTGGCTGTCACTGAGAGGGTCTGAGTCACAACATCTCACCACATCCCTCTTCGAGTGTAAGATTTGAAAAAACAAGATAAATGTGCAGAGCCACTTACTTGGGGTTTATTTGGGGTTTCACCAAAATGATCAAGTTCTTGGCTGGGGTCAAGAACCAGACAGACAAGGTTCCTATCCATAATCAAAGTACAGCCAGACAGGCCAGGGTCAGAACCTCAAACCAACAGAGCGTGACTGGGTTAAGAAGCAGTAAACTGGCCAAAACTAGAGCGGATATAACATCAAGTGTTCCCACTTCAAGCATCTTCAACTTCAGAAAAACAAGTCTGGAGACACTGTAATGTAAAACTGTGTATGATTAGAAGAATGGTTCACTACTCATTGAAGAGTTGAGGTTTGGATTTTAGTCATTCATGCATTACAATAAAACTGATTTGGATGAGAATAATTCAGCTCAAGCTTTAAAACCTTTTCTTCATTTTTCCCAGTACTCATGTTGCATAACGAGCTTATGACAAGGTCATACGCTTCTTTGTTTCATAATCGGTTTATTTAATTACTGCATTCATTTGTGTTCTTCTTAAAAATATTTATATTTAATAATTTACTTTTAACAGATTCTCTGTAGTTAAGGAGGTGTCACCTCTGAGTGTGTGAGTTGTAGTGAAGAAAGCATGGGCTCTGTGTTTAAGCTATGTTCAAATTACCAGCCTAAGTTGTGATACATATCTGTTTTTTAAGGCTGTCTAAATGCACAAGTCTTATGTTTTACAGATTGTACTTGTGAGTTACTTTTGTATGTGGTCCTACTACACCTATATGTCTGATCATGTGATATAAATGTAACTCGGCAGAGCAGAATTCATGCAACTTTTTGCCTCCATGCATGCTTAGGGCACTGACATCATCAGTCAGCCAAAGCCGTGCGATTTTACAGCAGTGCTATCAATAGCTTCTAAAATGAGCTGTCTGGATTTTTTCCTTCTTCTGGACCTCAAACAATCACAGCCAACTGACTGCTTAACCACCTCCAAAGCAAAATTCTAAGCATATTTTTGCTAAAATCACATCTAGTGTTTGAGATGAATGAGTCGTTAACCCAGATGGCATGGCAAAGACATTTCGTTGTGTACATGCATGCCAATTCAGAGGACAGATGCATCCACATTAGTCAGATAAAAGTCACTTGCAATTATAAATATGAACCATCATGACCGGCAAATCCGATCTGACCAAAAAAATCAGAATCAAACAATGTGGCTTGTGATGTGAACGTTGCCTTAGACATGCCCTCTGTCAGTCCCAGTAAAGGCGGTAAGGCCTCACTAACTGGCAGTCTCCTTTAAGAAAGCGATGTCTTTGTCTTCGGGTTTCTGTACCTGTCAGTCACAGTAATGGAAGCATGATCCCAGGCATGTTGGTCCCTGAGAAAGAGGCGTGGCTACTCAACATACTGTATCAATCACATTAAAAAAGTCAAAGGGTCTGTACATTTTTGTCCATATCAGTGCCTTAGAAAATGTCTCAGTCACAGTACGTTACAAATTGGATGATATGGAATCTATAAACTATTATGGTTACATAAATTGCTGAGATTTTCCTAATTCAGCTAATATTGTTAACATCAGGTAACATTAAATGAATCAGCAAAGTCTTAGAAATGTTTTTACCAAAATAGTTTACAGATTACATATTATCCAATTTGTACTGTAACTGGTGGCCAAAAGTATTAAGGCAACAGATGCCACTGTCGCTTTCCTTGTGTTCAAAACAGATGATTTCTCTAATTAGTAATCTGGCTGACAAGTTGTGCTAATTAACTGAAAAACTAGCGAAAAACTACTTATGTAAAAATGGTATTGAGCTTTTGGAGTCATGACTTGGGCCTCACCAGACTTAAGCCCAATAGAAAACTGTTGAACAATTATGAAGAAGGCAGTAGCAGACAAGACTGGTTTCTGTACATGATATTAAGGAAGCAATCAATTGGGCATAGACTGAGCGAGTAAGTACTGTAGACATCTTTCTGACTCTATCCACAGAGGGATAAAAGACTTACTAAATATTTTTATATGTATAGCAATTGCGCTACATAAAATAATAAATTACCAAATTCAATTTCACTTTTGTTTTAATGCTTTGGGCCACCAGTCTTTATATGACACTGGGCATTATTTTTTCTTTTTAACGATCCAAGTTTGCAACTCCAGATTGCTTCTAAATTTAAATGTGTGTTTGTGTGTGTGTGTGTGTGTGTGTGTGTGTGGTTCCGATACCTGATAAAGGGAGTATTCTCACATTGGATGAATTATTCTTGGGCTAGCCTCCAGATCCTCTGTGACTCAATGCAAACATTACTGAGCATGAATAAAGTAATGAAGAAATAAATGTCCTTAAAATCCTGTAAATATTTAATACTGTATGTTATATAATATATACCATAGTCTATAGAATGTATCTGATCAGTGGTTTGAAGGTGCAATCTAAATGGCAGATGGTGATATGTAAAATCTGAAGCGCAATGACGTCAATCAATTTTTTTTTTTTTCGAGGAGTGATCGACATTTGAAATTCATGTAGGCCTGTCACACTTGCCAGTCAAATTAACCTGACACACACACAACACTACAGATAGGAGCCACCGCAGGGTCTTTTAATGGCAAACACAATTAATAGGCAGTTTACAGAGGGCAAAAGGAACACAGGAAGGAGAGGCGAGCATTACCTCCACCATAATACCAATTTCATGCTCTTCGTAGTGTAAAAGGGTAGCATGGCCACGGTCATTTCACTGTGCTGAAACACAATCTGACAAAGGGCAGAACAGGAGGCCACGAGCAAATTGAAATAAGCCGGCTTGAACACGACAGCATCAGCGGTGCCTGTCAGGGAAATCCTTTCCCCAAACACACTCGCTAATACACAATTCAGTTTTGAAACATTTATGAAGGAGCTGTTTGACAATCTGTTCGAATAGGTTTCTCTGGGAGGCAATTCTTAAAGTACTTGTTGAATTGATTTCCTTTAAAAAAATTATAAACAAATAAATAAAAACTTCTTTAACTGGTTTGTAATGGAAAGGACAGAAAGTTAATGAAACCTAACTGATTAACTAACCCTAACCCCAACCCTAACCCTGCCTAATTATTAGAACTTTTATTTGCCTTCAACCGATGAAAAAAATTGAGGAAGCAACAAAGAAGTAGAAATGGTATTTGTGTGGGAAATCGAGCCCGGGCAGTTTCTCTTATTATTATTTTGAGTCATGGGCGGTTGTACAAACACTTCACTTCATATCATTCTGTATGGCGACTAAAATTTGAATTTGCATTTACATGTGGCAGACGCTCTTATCCAGAGAACCATACAAAAAGTGCTTTGAAGTTTACGTCACTGGATAGATACTTACTGTACACTGGGTTACTAGGTTACTAACTAAGTGCCATCAGTCAAACACAACTGGGAGAAGGTTTTATTATTTTTTTTGTCAGATTCAAATTTCAAATTAGTTTACGTGTGTGAAAATACAAACTGACAGTAATAAAAGTACACATTTATAGGAGCAACTCAGCCAAAAAAAGATGTATTTTTCCCTTACCTATGACTATATTTGACCTTTTTGTACAGTTTATTGGCGGCAGATGGTGTAGTGGTTAACACTGTCATCTTGCACCTCCAGGGTCTGGGTTCGATTCCTGTCTCTATGTGCTTGGAGTTTGCATGTTCTCCCCATGCTTGGAGTGAGAGTGAGTGAGTACAGTTTATTGCTAATAGATGTCTAAGAAATAAATAAATAGATAAATGTAATCCATGTATTATATAAAATAAATAAACTTTTTTTTTCTTTAATTTATGTGAAAATTTCTTTTATCTGAATATATACTTTGATTATGTATCAGAATATCTAAACTTTGCAGCATTTTTTTTGTTTTTGTCGTATCCAATTCTTCCCATCACTAGGGCTTCCCACATTAAGACTACTATGACCATACAGTCGAGAGGGCTGAAGACTATCATGTGTTTCTGTCAAACCACATGACGCCACTGACCGCATCTTTTCGAACTGCTCGCTCACGCACCCTTGAGGGCGACGTAACACACTCAGGCGACAGCGCTATCAGTGCTGTCCTTCCGCTTGCATGTGCTCACAGACGCCCCTGATTGGCTGTAGAGCCGTAATTATTGTGGGAGCATTAAGTGCCTCCGATCCCACCCAAGACTTTTTTTATGCCTGAGTTGTGTAAAGTTATGACTGATTTTCTGTATATATCTATATATTGCGTATTTGCAGTACTGCGGTACCATTTGAACTCAAGCTCTATATATAATCTTTTTGACAAAAAAGGAACTTGATTTGAAACCCCAGGTGAGTAATATTTGCTTTTTCCAACAGCCACCAAAGATATTAAAAATCACCGACTACGGCAGGGAAATCACCTTGTGTGTGCGTGTGTGTGTGTGTGTGTGTGTGTGTGTGTGTGTCCAGCCTCAGGGTCTGATACACGCTCTATGCCCTCTGATAAAGTGCAGTGATCTAGTCAGTCATTCTTCATACATGTACTTTCATCAATAATTTATACCTGTGTAGCAGAAAGAGGAAACACTGTATTTTCTTATAAAGAACTATTCAAATGGGGATGAGGCATACATAAATCAGTACTACAGAACAACTAGACATTATAATACCAAAATTATTTATAAAATAAGAAAAATAAACATTTTGTATTATTTAAATTAAGACAAATTAAAGCAGACAAAATAATTTAGTTTCAATTGACAAATTCAGTTCTAACGCTTCCCTCTTCCTTTCTGGGTCTAATCTCTCTTTTTTAATGACAGGTTAATGATAACCCTTACATTCTGAAATATCGGTAAATACTCTGTATGAATTTAAATCAGTTCAAGACCATGAAAGTTGTGGCAAAGCTGCTTTAGGATTTCCGTAATGATTTAATAATTGTTTTAGATTTTTATTTAGAAATTAACAAGTAAACATAAAAAATATGCATAATTCAACTTGGACCAATGCAAAAACTATTTAATTTTAAACCACCTTGTAATTCAAAGTGCTGTCTAGAAAACAAAGAACTGAAAGATGGACCAGAGCATATGAAAATGTAATTAGCTGCAGAAAGAAAAACAGGCAATCATAAAAAAATAAAAAATAAACAACCAAAGGGCAAAACTGGTAAAATTATTTGCATTAAAAAGTAATGCAAAGTTCTTACTGGACCTAGTGAACTTAGTGGACCCGGACATGTCTGACTTATCCTAAGAGGACCTGGAGCCTATCCCAGGACACTTAGGGGTACACCCTGGATAGGGTGTAAATTCATCACAGGACACACACATACACACACTCGCACACACACACAAACAGGCACACACACTAAGGGCAATTTGGGAACACCGGTTAGGCTAAAGTGCATGTATTTGGACTGTGGGAAGAAACCGAGTTACCAGAAAAAACCCACCAACCACATGCAGAACATGCAAACTCCATGCACACAAAGACGGGAATCAAATCTAGCCAGAATTTAACCTGAACCCTGGAGGTACAGGCCGACAGTACTAATCACTAAGCCACTGTGCCACTGCCTTGCGACAATGACCATTATTATAAATGCCATAAAAATAAAATTGACAGGAATTTAGTTGAACAGTGCCAATATGAAGAACCTATGAGTAATGATATACTGAATGCTCACTTCACACTAAAAACACATAAGCAACAGGGCTTAAATACAGAAGTGATCAAGGTGCAAGTGAAGACAAGCAAAGTGTCAATAGCACATTATGGAAACAATCAATGACGAGACGTGGGTGGAAAAAAAATAAAAAAATAAAAAACACATGTTGTAACATAAACAAATGGGGGAGGGGGGATATGTGTTGTACATAAAATATAAAGACACACAAACGAAGAGGCTGCGTATCTAACTATCTCTAGATCGCGCATGGATCAAGCCTGAAGAAAAAATAAGTAACTGATGAAAGATAAATAAGCAAAAAAATCATTAGTTATCCACTGTAGCAATGATAACCTTGTATACAGGATTATGTAGTACTGTAAATCATACAGGGATTCTATTAAAAATCACATGTAAAACAAACCCCCTACCTGTGTCTCGTTTGATGATTAGTCTGAAGTGTCATTAGACCATATGCTGATGACGTACATGCACCAGTTATTACCAAGAAATTATGATTTATTTATGATTTGTTTATGTAAACAGTTATTTCATTACTATACTAGACAGAACAGAGTGTAATACTACTACTACTACTAATACTAATAATAATAATAAGATTTATTTAAATTCTCACTTATCCATCTTTATAATATCACCTAACTTTTGGGGTTCTGGGGTTGCATCCCAAATAGCGTTAAAAGGAAATCTAGTAAGGGCCTCTGAGTGGCTCAGTGATAAAGTGATCCCCCTATCATCTGGAGATCGCGATTCCTGGGTGATGCTGTAATCTCTCGCAGCCGGATGTCTAGAGAGAGCTGATTGGCTGATTGGCTAATTGGCCGAGCTCTCTCAGAGGGGAGGGATGAGAGGTACTTAGTGGTTCCACATTAATCACAACTCTACAGCCAATTAGGGGCATCTGTGAGCTCACGCACACTGAAGGAGCAGATAGCGCTGTCCTCCGAGTGTGTTACGCCGCCCCAACGGTGCGTGAGCGAGCAGTTCGAAAAGATGCAATCAGCTGGCGTCACATGGTTCGGAGGAGACACGGGATAGTCTTCGACCCTCCTGAGTGGCAGTAGTAGCCTTAATGTGGAAGCCCTCTAGTGACGGGGAGGAATTGGATATGATTAAATTAGAGAGAAAAAAAAAAGGAAATCTAGTAGTGCCCATCATCAGGGCTAAGTAAGGAATTTGAGATTCAGTGTTTCTTGGTTTTGAATGTGGGTTTTGGCAGGTTGCTGCTCTCTCCTTAATATCCCTGTCTGTACTGACCTACTTTCACTGGTGCATCTGACAGTTAGTGTAAATTCTGATTTTTAGAACACTTGTCATACAGTACATACGTATAGTTAAATATCCCAGTGCTATTATTTTTTATTATCACCACACATGCAATGACTCTCTTCCAATCAGATTACTCAGTCAGAACAACAGGTAAACAGAAGTATGTTTACTCTTCATGCATTAAATACTCATCTGATTCTTTACTAGCAGTAAGATTAATTTGAAAAAACATAGTAGTGTAGTGTTTGAGTTGAATAATCCTTGTTTATAGTATTTGTGTGATCATTACTTACACTAGTTAATAAATCATTTAGCTCCAGTGCAAAGCTAAAGTAGCAAGCATTTGTGGTTTGTGGAGGAATTATTGCATGAATGAGCATGATTAACTAAAGAGGACAAGTCAGTGGAAGCTCTCTCCATGACCTGGTACACCTGTATGACAGATTAATTATTTTTGATGAACATGTCATGCATTTTAAGCTGTAGGATCAATACAGAGTGGGTGGAAGGACATATGTCTATGCTAAGCAATCCATAGTTCCTAGAAAGCATTATTTCAGAGACTATAATCCAATTTACTAACATAAACTAATTATCAGCTTTCAGATGCAGATGACAAAATGTGTCAGCATCACCTTATAGTTAGAGAGAACGATATATAGTGTTGATGTGATTGAGAGACACAGATGTAATTTGTATCTGATGGCAGTTTTTAGATGAAACAAAGTTGTGTGTGCAAGGACTCTAATGAAAGTTAAATAAACACATTTATTCAACCACAAGGCACAAAAAACATTGAAGCTGAGCCTGCAAGATGCTGTGCTCTGTGCATCTCTTAGACATGATGGAAGTTGCCTTTATCACTCTCGGCTGATCACACTAATCCACAGAGACAACTAATCAATATGAGCTGTTGTCCTGTGAAAGAATGTAGAATCTGCTCCCTACATAAAAAGAAGAGGACCAGTGAACAACATTAAAACTGTCCAGTGATATCATTCATAAGGTCTGTGCATGTGGAAAATTACCAGCCAATATACACTGTGGCTTTATTTGTTTGTATAGAGCAGGGTTAAAATCAGTTGTAGCACACAACTTAAAGAATATATTAATAGATTGACAAGATAATTGGCATTTTTTTTTTACTTTTTCTTATTCTGCCACATTATTTTATATATATATGATCTTATATATATATATATGATCTTATATATATATATATATATATATATATATATATATATATATATATATATATATATATATTATCTTGTATATAAAAGCTTTTAATTTGTAAATAGCTGCATAGCCTTCTTTTACAATCTTTGAACTTTCGCTGTACACATGGAGCAGCCACTTTATAGTAAACATGAAGCAACCTGAGAAGGGTAATTTATGGGTGACGGACTTCAATCAAGCATTAGCATATAAATTACCATTAGCCACTCTAGTGTTTTAGCTAAGCTAAGTTGGTAAGTGAGGTAAATAAAGATATTCCAAACAATAGTCATGGATATTCACCCAGTTATGGATTAAGTAGCTTTTAAGCAGAATTAGTTTCTGACAAGATGGTGATGACTAGAGCTTCAAACCTGCACTTCAGTAAACTTATGGGTGATATCGCAGAGATTATCCAGTTCCATTTAGCTAGTCTATGTGCAAACCTCAAAATAGTGGCTGCTGTAAGTAAACTTAATGCATTTAATCGATTATAATGATGCTGAAGGAAAAGCTGAGGAAAAAGGACATTTACACTGAAAAACTGCCATTTCAGTTACCCCAGCATTCATGAACTAAAGGTATACATTACTTAATGTCACTCTGTAAAATAGGACCGTATCGTATGCTAACTGAGCAGCCGGGGGAGAAGAGCCTTAGTCAGGGAGGTGACCAAGAATCTGATGGTCACTCATTTCTCTGTGGAGGGAGGAAAACCCTCCAGGAGAACAATCATCTCTGCACCACTCCACCAATCAGGCCTGTATTACTGCTCAGTAAATGACACACGACAGCCCACATGACAGCTCACAGAGAAACACAGGAGCTCTTTCAGATTGACCATCAGGTTCTTGGTCACCTCCCTAAGGTTATTCTCCCCTAATCGCTCACTTTGGCCATGGGGCTCCCTCTAGGAAGAGTCCTGGTGGTTCCAAACATCTTCCATTTATGGATGTGGAGGCCACTGCGCTCATTTGGACCTTCAATACTGGAGAAATGTTTTTCTTTCCCAGACCTCTGCCTTGATACAATCCTGTCTCTGAGGTCTAAGAACAGTTCCTTGGACTTCATGGTCTGTGCTTTGACATGCCCCTTTGGGACCTTATATAGACAGGTGTGTGCCTTTTCCGAATCATGGCCAATCAACTGAATTTACCAGAGGTGGACTTTAATCGAGTTGTAGAAAAATCTTAAGGATAATCAGTGGAAACAGGATTCACCTGTGCTCAGTTCATGTGAAAAATCTGCGAAGATTTCGAAAAACTTCTTTCATGTTGTCATTATGGGATATTGTTTGAAGAATTTAGAGGAAAATAATGACTTTAGTCCATTTTGGAATAAGGCTGTAACATAACAAAATGTGAAAAAAGTGAAGCACAGTGAATACATTACTTTCCAGATGTACTGTATACTGTACAACAATTTTCCTAACATATAACCGATCCTCAGTAGTTTACTATAGTTTACTTAAATACCACTGCAAGCTGATTTATCCATTCTGATAAACATATAGCATTTTACAAAATGCACATTGATATAACCAAAAGAATTTCAACATAATATTTTGGCATGAGTTTTTTTTTTTATTACCCATGTGTGCCAAAGAAACCACGCACAATATTTCCTCAATTGACCGATCCACATCATGTGTGTCTAGATACACATCTGGATCTGAAATGTCAAACCCAACAGACTGCAGACAACAAGCATGCATGCTTGACTTCCGTTAGATCAATACAAGTGCTCCAACCTGGAATCACTTTCCATAACCTTCCCAAATCCATACGCAAGCTCAATTCACCATAGACAGAGAGTGAATGCAACAAGCCATTTGTACAGGACTTAACCCTGTTCCACAAAGCACTTCATCTTTTATAATGAATCCTCCTGCCTGCCTTAGGCAGAATAGTTAAACACAGACTCCAGAGATTCTTAGCCAGGCCTTTTTGCTTGAAATCAATACAGGAATTGATCCAACAGAGCTGAAATGAAGCCACAGTGTTCGAGCGATCTGCTAATGTTTGACACAAAACCCCAGAATAACATTTAGCCCTGTAACGTTCTTATAAAGTGATGGCGCTCATTAAAAATCAACATGTTCCAGCTAAAGTCTTTGATTCCCCTTCCAGTTATGTGCATCATTCTGCAGAGACCACACAAACAAATCAACAGAGTGGAAAATGCTGTTAAATGCCTGCCAGCTGAAAAACGTGTGCCAAGATTTATATTCATATTTATATCTTAAAAATTTATTATTGTTCATTATGAATATTTCTAATTTTCAGGAACAGGATATATAACAAGGCAAGGTTTTCTTGGCACCATTTTGACACCAACTAGACCTCCAACACATACACAAATGTAATCTGAAGCAGCTTAACATTACTACCTCCATGTCCAAGCCCATGGTTCTCTCATTGAAAAGAATAGGATTCTCTATTCATCCGAGGTAAGAGACATCTTGAATTATTTTAGCTTCTTGGAATTTATTCATAAGAGAAGTTGTGTTACCATCTGTGAACTGGACTTCAGATAACACAACAGATAAGACTTTGTGGGTAAATCTGAAAAACCAAAAGGATGAAAGGATGGACAATGCAGAACCATAGGGCAGGGACGTTGTTTCTTAAAAGTTGAAGATGACCCTTCGGCCCCCTATGACCCATTCGACATAATTTACCTCAGACACACTAAGTATCTATTAGGATAATAATATCCTGGAGGTCGTAAAAGTCCACATTATTGCTGTAGTCTCCCATTCAGTTAAAGTTCACTGATGAGCAGAGGTGGCAAGTAACAAATATAGTTAGTTTTTTTTTTTTTTTTTTTCATGTATCTGTCCTTGAGTATTGTGCATAACATCACTAGTATTACCTTTTCTGGTCAGGATATCCTGTTGTCAACATCTGTTATTAACCTCAGGGTAAAAATGGACTCTCATTTGACATATGAGGCTCATATCAAACATCTGTGTAAGACACTTTTCTTACCCCTCAGGAACATTGCAAAACTGAGTCCAGCACTCACATTTGCAGATGCCGAAAAGTTAGTCTATGCGTTTGTCTCCTCCAGGCTGGACGAAACCTCTGAAGACCAAGCGTCATACTATGGGAGATCAGGCTTTTTGCTCAGAGGATGCCACTGTTGATTTTAAATTTGGTCTTAAATCTTATCTTTTTATCACAGCTTTTGGGTTGAAATAATTTGTAGCACTTTGATATATAATTAATATATATATATATATATATTCAAATATAAAGTGCATTATAAATAAAATGTATTATTATTATTATTACATGTGATACTTTTTACTTCTACTCTCTACTTCTTTTGATGAAAAATCTATACTTTTACTTCATGCATTTTAAATAGCGATCCATTACTTTTCAGATGGTGATCACAAAAAAATGTATGATTTTCTGAACTAAACATGAGTGTTTATATTGTCACTCAAACAAAAAGCAAAACAATTTCACTAGTCCATGCAGTCCAAACATGCAGAAATGTTTGTGTACCAAAAATAATTGCTGGTTACCTGGGCAATAAATCCTATCACATTTTAGAGGATGATTTACTGTAAGTCTCAACTTGAGTAAAAAAAAAAAAAAGTGGTACATCTACTTGTAGTGGCGTACATTTTAGGCAAGTACTTGTAGATTTACTTCTGCCACTGCAAAACAACTGTTCCCCTGAGATTGATGTGTTGATTTGAGTCTATAAATTTACACCACACGCATTTTTCTTTGCAATTACTCTACAGTATATCACGTATTACAGCCAGTGCCTCTCTGCAGCAGCCGCGTACTACAGTATAGAGCAGTAGTAGTGTGTTGATGCGCTCTTGTTTGCCGCCACCAGTCTGGTGTATTGTAGAAACCCAATGAGTTCTTTGCTTAACATTGCCTATGTATTTTTGTATCAAAATGTTAACCATCAACGAACGTGTTTTTGTAATGAGCTCATGTTTAAAGCTGACAATAAATACATGGATTTAGTTCGTGGAAAATTTCAAGGAGCTTTCCCAAAGACACGGATACCTCATCATGATACTGTGCAAGATTTAATGAATAAACACGAGTGAGAATAATAATGAGTTTCAACTTACTCTACACTGCCACTGCAGAGAGACTTTTTGAACGCACGTTATTATGCATTTCTCTAGTTCTTACAACAAAACCTAGTCCAAGAGTAGGCTAGTAAAGGCATTTAGAATTAAAGATCTAAATCTTTGAATGTTTTTCTGAAGCTCCTTATAGAGCACAAAATTGTCACAAGGCAGAACCTAGAAAATATTTCACAATCACTCCAATCTGTGCATAGAATATTGCAGCCCAGTCTGAGACCTTTTGCTCTGTTCATGTACACACCAATCATTGCAATGAAAAAAAAAAGAGAAAAAAGAACCACAACTTGGTCATGCTGCTCGTGCCAAAATAGGTTTATTCACCATGCCTGCACTGACAGCTCCAACAGGTACAATTTCTGGCTCTGACATCTATGATATGGATGTCTGTCAACTAATGGGGCTTTTATAACGTTCGTGTCTCAATGTCGCCTTTTCAGCTGACAGTCTTCTGTCACGGTACTTGACTCATTACTGGAAAGTGGACACTGGGGTTTGAGGGTCTGACATAAAAGAGCCATAGCCCTGTGTGTAAATGGCCACATTAATCTCACTTTTAACGAACACTGATGGCTGTCCTGGAGGATTTTTTTTTTCTTTTTTTTTTTAAATCCATGAGCACACACAAAAGCGTGCATTTAGCACTGTCTGAAAAACCAGGATATTAAAATGAGACGTCTGACAGCACCACCAAAATGAATGGCCCATTTAATTGCCCCGTGGACAGCCATTATTATGACATTTAGTGCGGTATTTTGGGTGGCAGACAGGAGTCATTTAGAGCGTGTTTTAAGCGCGCGAAGCATGCCAAGGTCACATCGTCATAGTCGGTGCACTCGTGAACAAAAATGATAATAAGCGATGACGTGTTTGCTTCTGTGTTCTCAAGGCATGTGGAAAGGCAACTGTACAAATCACAGTGGTGCAGAGGGACGTCATCCTGCATGTTGAGCATGTTGATAAAATCCCAGCCACCAGCATTTAGCAAAAGAAGTTTCATCTTTGGTTGTCAAAGATTATACAGTAATTGCAAAAAGAAGCATGTTACAATGTTTAGATTAATTTCATCCTATTAACATTCCTATTGAAATTCATTCAAATTTCAAAGGTTTAATATTTTAAATTAAAGCCAGATCTCTTCCGAAAACACCAGGCTACCAACAAATATAACCAACGAGGACTACCACACCCACTACCACTGACACGTTGACATTTGCCATCTTACTGATCACACACCTGTGTGCAATTACTGCTGAGTTTAAGGACTCTCTCTTTCTTACACACACTTACTCACTCACTCTTTTGCTTTCTATTAGAGTGTATGCTCCATCGATTGTTAATGTAGCAGTCTATAGCAAGCCTTGCATATACTATTTAAGTGTTACCATAATTTTTATGTCCTACAATTTTTTTTTGTTTTATCAACTTTTCTCTAGACAATGTTATTTGGTGATCATGTGACTATTGACTGCGATTTGGAACAAAGTTCAAGCTTCATTAATAAAGCTTTATTGACCCGAATTGAGTCTAGCCCAGCCGCAACTACAAGGAGTCTATGCCACACTCTAAAATTCTTAATCAACTTCCAATTCTCAAGCAGAGTCAAGCACATGACCGTCTTCTTAGATCACCATCATCACAATGCTAAGCCAATTATAACGCATTACATTTATTAAACCACTGTTATTTGTTTTTAGTTGCTATTTTGATATGAACCAAGTTTCTTGTGTGTACTTTACAGGAAAATATATTCTTGGATATATTTTGTCCTGGTTTGATTTCCTGACTTTTCAATTAGCAATTTAAAAAAATATCTAATAATAGTCACAAAACTAGAATTGTCATTTAAAAACAAAGTAAAAGTGTTTATTATAAATGAAGTTCAAATTAGCTATGTTTGATGTACTGTACATACATGACTTACTCTCTTTCCCCTGTCAATCACAGCAACATTAGCCAAATATGGGTCTCTAGGAGCTGGTCTATGCAGAAGATGATAGATAGCACTTTTCCACAATGTGTTATCTTGCCTTTTGATGCAGCTTAGCACGATCGAATGGCTTTACATGTTTTGTGTTTTGTGGCTACTGGTTGTAGCCATTGTATAATAGGTGACAGAATTGAGGATTAAAAAAAAAATAGGCAGTTCTCTTATTAAAACTGTCCACGTTTTCATATTGCAGTATAAGAGAAAGAAACACTATAGAATGTATTATTAATGGAAATGAATTATCCTCAGCATGGAAACATAAACTCTACTTCACCACAACTTTTTCGTTGATTGTTTTCCTGTAACGACACCCCCAGTTGTGTTGAACTGTGCTGCCTGTATGCTACTCACTTTTAGTTTTGATGTTTAGACATCAGTGTGGATTTGATGGAAATAAAACAAGCTCAGTCTTCCTTCCATGTTGTAGAACCTCTCACAGTCATGTTCTTGCTCAAAGGGGTGCTTTCAGATCTCTACACCTGCCAGGCATGTGATTCTGAATGAAAGCACAGACCTAATTCAAAATTCAGCTCTACCACATGATGCCAGAACACCTGACATCTTAAATTTCCTCACATTCTTGAAATAATGTCAACCTAATTCTCAGCCAAGTCTTCAGACATCTCAGCTTGTACAAAAACCCTCTCACTTATGCAATCTCATTTTATAGACATTTTCTTTAGATCCTTTTTTCATCTTTCTCTCATTCTTGTCTAGTCCAAAAGTCCTTCATTGATTTATGATGCATGTTTGGCTGAAAGAGAAGTACATCATGTGCTCTGGATTATTTAAGGTTACAGAGATGAGCTCATAGTCCCAGTCTGCTTCTACCTGAGGCCATTACACTGGGGTAAAGAGGATGGTTTCTCAGCTCATTGATGCTCTGTTTCTATGCACTGTTGCAACTAGCTTAATGTATACAGGCTGGTTATTGGGCTTAACTAGCAACATGCTTTATTGGCCTTTCAACTAAAGAACAGAGCTGGCTAAAAATACATTTATACACCTTGTGTCAAAATCTTCAAACAAACAAACTAACAAATAAATACGTAAAGAAAGCAGTGTGACATGAATATACTTGGGTAAATATATAAATCTGCTCACACACTAATGCAATGTGAAAGCATAAGTCATAGTAGTGCCATGTTCATAATGATTAGCACCACTATTTACATTCTCGCTATTTACATTTAGTCACACTGAAATGCTTCTGTGTGTTACATAATGTGTGGCCACGGTGCATGTTTATTATTCTTATTTCATGGCCAGGGGTAGCTCAGTGGTTAAGGCATTGGTCTACGGTTCAAAAGATCCCAGGTTTAAACCCCACAACCACCAAGTTTCCACTGTTGGGCCCTTGAGCAAGGCCCTTAACCCTCAGATGTGCAATGAGATACAAATGTAAGTCGCTCTGGATAAGAGCGTCTGCCAAATGCCTAAATGTAAATTTCATAGTTGGGGTTGTAGATTCTAATAAAATCTGTCTGCCAAAACTGCCATTTTCTCCCATAGCTGAAAGAATTTATAAATTAAACTAAAAATTAAATTACTTTAAAAGAAATTAACTGATCAAATGTATTATTATTATCATTATTATTATTATTATTATTATTATTATTATTGATGTTGTTGTTGTTGTTGTTGTTGTTTTTGTTTTGTTGTTGTTGTTCTATTATCATAGTCTTCTTCAAATGCAACATTGCACTCATAATGTTTCTGGAAGAAGTTATTGATTATAGTACATATTGATTTTGAGTGAAATGAAATAGAAGTCTCTATTTTCAAGACAGGAGAGGGAATTAGAAGGGGACAGGGGGCTTGTTAATTAAAAGAAATCTGTGTGATTTTATTGCTTTTAAAAAGTATTGGGACATAAATTGAAGCGCATTCATGGAGCATGTCAGGAGATGCTCAGGGGCATCATGAGTGCGTTGTGTAAAATAGCTCTGTTAGTGAGGTCACAGAGGTTATGTGTAAAATTGCCCCAATATAAGGTCTCCTATCCATTTTAGAATATAACCCAAAGGCTCAAATTTAATGTCTTTTTGTATGAAACTCTCTCACTGTGTGAAAAAGATATGGGCATCACTGACAAAAAAAATTGTGTGCAATAATAAGTAACCCTTAACTGCTTTTACAGGATTTAAGAGGGTAAGTTGCAGCCAGGTGCTGCTAATCATCAGCCCTTGATTAATTAATCAGCAGCAGGTGTGCAGACGTCTATAAAAACAGTGCTGGCAGTTTGCTGGTCTGAAGCATTCAGGTGTGTGTTATCTCAAAAGAACATGGTTTTGAAACATCAGAATAATTCTACATTGTCTTATGGACAGAATAGACTAAAGTGGAGTTGTTTGCCCTTAATGTCTAGTGCCATGTTTGAGAAAAACCAAACAGCATTTCAGCAGAAACACATCACACCCAATGTCAAGCACAAGAGGAGAGGTGTGATGATTTGGACCTGTTTTGCAGCCACAGGATCTGCATGCTTTTATTTCTCTGTGTGAATACATTTATATATGGTTTACCTTCCTTGATAGAATGAAAAACTCAATAATCTGGGAAACGATTGATGTAAACCCACTGCTCCTCTGAAATGAACGCACCCTGTTGAGGTGGTCTCTACCTGTAGAGAAATTGTGGGGATGGTTGAGAATCTGAGAGAAGGAGCTAGAAATGTAAAGTGCTGTGCTGTCCATGGTCCTGAAACAGATTCCTACTGTTGGAATTACCAAATTGGACAGTTTATGTGAGTGAGTGAGTGTGTGAGTGTGTGCAATGCCTGTATGCCATCCAATAGACTGGCACTGCTTCCAGGATGTAATCCTCCTTGTACTCTGAGTCTCCTGGCAAATGTTCTAGACCTCCTGCAACCCTGGGCAGAATAAACTGTATAGAAAATGAGTGAGTGAGAGTAAATTAGCATTGAGGCCTCGCACCTTCAGGGTCAAGGGTTTAATTCCCACCTCAGGTCTGTCTGTTCCCTGTGCTTGGTGGGTTTCTTCTGGATACTCTTGTTTTCTCACACAATCAAAAGACATGCAGATTAGTGGCATTTCCAAATTGCTCATAGTGTGTGACTGAGTGTGTGTGCTTGTGTACCCTGCCTAGGCCACATCTCTAAGGTTCACGGATTGAATCTAAGCCTTTATTAATGTGTGTCTTTGTGTTGGTTTTCCTGCCACTCTTAAGTGCTTCTAATGTTAGGGATGTACAGTTTATCAGATGAGGTGAACATAGGCATAGGGGGTTTGGTTTAATGTAGCACCATGGGGGAAAAATTAAATAAAATAGGGTTACTGATTAACAAAAAATTATAATAATAAAAATGTTGTGTACAAACAAAATTATATCTGTACATCTCCTATGGTCTTACTGCTTTAAAGCCAAATTGTTGGAAATCCTCATATAGATTATTGGTTATCTATCCAGGTTGTTATTTTGCCTGCTTTTATGTTTTTTGACCGCACATCCACTGGAACCTTGAACTGGAAAGTGATTATGGACAATAAATGAAAGTATGTTATCTAACCTCATCTCTTGTTCACCGTGCACCCTAATGGATTGTGGAGATTGGGGTGTGTGTGTGTGTGTGTGTGTGTGTGTGTGTGTGTGTGTGTGTGTGTGTGTGTGTGTGTGTGTGTGTGTGTGTGTGTGTGTGTGTGTGTGTGTGTGTGTGTGGAATAGAGGGAAACAAAAGGTCTTCTGTCTTATCTTCTCTGGTTCTACTCTTCATTTTGAGGTATGTCAAAGAAAAAATACAATAAGCTTCCCTTTTCCCAAAACAAATTTGTTGTCACTTCACGTGTAACCTATTGTTTGGAACTGTTCATTTTTTTCTTCTGTTTTTCTTCTTTAGTTCTTTTTTTAGCTTTGGTCCTAAGTTGATCTGAACTCAAGTGAATCGATTGAACCTACTTATTTCAACTTGCTAGGTAGCTTACCTATTTAGGTAGCATTCATCAAGCATGCCACAAGTATGGTGCCAATCCATCACATGGACACACTTACACTCACACACCATGGAAAATGCCAATTAGCCCAATCTGAATGTCTTTTAAAAAGTTGGAGGATACCAGTGTACCCAGAGGAAGCTCTGCACAGCACAGGGACAACAAGCAAACTCCATGCACACAGACCTGAAGTTGGAACTGAACCCCTACCCTGGAGATACAAGACCACTGTGTACTGTGTGACTGCTACGCTGCCGTGCTGCCTCTCTACAGGCACTTTGTCTTTAATTTGTAGTCAGCTACATTTCCCTTGAGATATTTAGCCTTACTGATTGACACAGGTGTCTTGCATTGAGACTGTCAAGTGAGGTGCTTTTAACCTCAGCTATCTCTTTATGCCTTGAAGAACGTCTCTGACTGAAAGTGAGCTTTAATTAAAAAGTGTGTGGATGCTTCTTTTTGTTTGTTGTTTCAAGTATTTGTACCAAGTGAGTGCCGTTTTCCTCTTTTAGATCTTTCAGTTAACCTGAAATGCCCTATTCTATCAGAATTACAGGAAAAACAACTAAATTTTGAGTGACAATGCAGTGTTAATATCACAATCCATTAAAATATTATTTTTATGCATTATTGCAGTATGCAGTGTAAGGACTAAATCTTAACACCATCTTTCTTCTATTGAGCATATAGTGCTATATGACCTATTAATTTTGGTTAGCCATATAGCCACAGTAGGTTTGGTGAAAGAAAAGAGTCACATTTGTAGTAAATACACTGTAACTTTGATCGATGCCTACTCGATTTAGCTCAGAGGGATTGCAGAAGCTTCATGTGAGATTTAGGTAAACTTTGGAACGCATTTTTGCATGGAACAAGAACTGTGGAATTTGCCCCAGATTACTTACTTTGTACTCATGTTCTGCGTGACAAGCTTCACATTGAGTGTGCAGAGCATAAACATTTAGAATAACCAAAATCTATGGTAATAGGTCTCTATTATAGGTCAATCTTAATTTAAATTGTTACCTACAGCATCTGTAAATTAAGACTTATTTGTGGCATGTCTAGATTAAAAGTTTAAAATTATAATAAACAGATTACTTTTATTTTATTTTTTAATCTTTGTCTATCCCTAGTAAATGCATCCAATCATACTACTTTTTTTAAGATTTAGAGAAGAGAGCGTAATAAATTGTGCAAAAAATTCAGGCAGTCAATGAGCAAAGTGATAATAAGTAGGGGCTGAGATATTTTATATTATACATCATTTGTTTATTCATTAAATAAACCAGAAGATGGTTTAATCAATTTCACTGTAAGTAGCTCTCCATTTTGGACACATACAACCACAATTTTTATTAAGGCTGTCATCTTTTTATTTGTCAGGGACAAAATTTGATGTGAGATTTTTCAGAAAAAAAGTGCTTTAAATCTCATAACTGCTTTTCCCTTTCTTTCTGACAAGATGGGAAGAAATGTCATGAGTTCTGTGAAGTGCCAGTCCGTGAGGACACTTGGCATTTTAACAAATGATTAGTGAGGACAATGTCTTACTTGGAAAATAATGTGTTACACATTTTACTATAGGAGATTTTTTACAGGGACTTTTTACAGGGACTTTTTTATATAACTAGCTTAATTTATATTTCCACTTGCAATTTATTAGACTTGTGTTCAAATGACACATTAATCACAACAATACATTAATAATTGATTAATTCACAATATGACAGTTGTTGTGGCTAAAATCTGGCAGCTAAAGATGATCAGATTTCGACTAATATAGGACAAGAAAACAACAATAAAGCAAATTATTTTTTATGAACACATATTCAACACAATACATTTTCCCTTTCTCTCAGCAGGCTACGAAGTTGGGTTTAGAGGGCAGGATCAACCTTAATATAGTGCTTCTGGATCAAGAAGGGTTAAGGGGTCTTGCTCCTGATAGTAGCAGGTTGTGCTGAGGCTTAATTCATGATCTTTTGATCAATATCCCATAGCCTGAACAGCATCTGTTACCTGTTAATACTTTCCGATGTCAAACTAAGAACTATTTCTCCAACTCAAAATGTAGAAATGTTTATATGTACCATCCAAGTGTAGGCTTTCTGCAAAGATGCAATTAGTTACATACAGAAACAGTTTTAAAAGTGAAGCGGCCATAGCGACTGCAGGCTATAAATAAAGGCAGGTATTACGATTTTCATGGTGATATTTCATTTTATATAAGATGAATTAAGTGAGCAAATTAAATGTAAATTGAAACAAATTAATGCAATTTGCTTTCCTGTTTGGTAAAGTCTTTCATTGGGACTGAAATAAAATATTTTTCTCTCTAATTTCTTCTTTTTCGACTTTTAAATGTAACTAGACACTTTAATTTCGGTTAAGTATTTAGTTCATTAAATCCATATTTTAATTTATTGTTTTTCAGACTGCAGTCTGTAGTTTTAAGAACAAAAGAGAATTGCAGATAAATTATTACAACTCATATGCTACAGTTACATTGGCAACTAATTTGGAATTTTGGAAAAGGGATTTTTTTTTTCTTCCAATAGTTTTTGGAAGGAAACAAAAGAGAGGTTTTTATAAACATCTTTACAATCCATTTAACTAAAAAGGTGTTTAAAATATCCACATTCATTGTCACCCAAAAGCCATCTGAAGCCAATTTTCGAACCCTGAGTGCAAGGTAGGAAAAAGTAGACCCTTGAGGGATGCTTTTTATCACAGAGCATCAGAAGAAACATTCCTCATATCCAGGGCCAGTTCAGAGTAGGTGATAAACCAGACTTTTTTAGGAGATGATGGAAAACCAAAGGTACCCAGAGGTAGCGAACATAGACATTGAGCAAACTTGTACAAACCTTTTAAATTATTATTATTATTATTATTATTATTATTATTATTATTATTAATAATAATAATAATAATAATAATAATAATAATAATAATAATAATATATGGTTTTGTGAATTGCCTGATATTGGTGAACTTCTAACACTTTCTGACACACATCCACTGTTGTAGCTATCAATGAATGTTGGTTTTTATATGTAAAAACAATTTTGCTAAATAATACGAGGAATTATATTATATATTATAAAAGAAATAATAATAATAATAATAATAATAATAATAATAATAGTAATAATAATAATAATAATAATAGTAATAATAATAATAATAATAATAATAATTATTATTATTATTATTATTATTGTTATTATTATGATTATTATCGTTATTATTATTATTATTATTATTATTATTATTATTATTATTATACTAATACTACTACTACTACTACTACTAATAATAATAATAATAATAATAGTAATAATATGACTCCCTATCTCGTCAACGGCACCCAGGTATTACTTCCCCTTGGCATGTTTAACAGTACAGACACTTAAATAACATTTTCTTATAACTTCAGTGTGCTACGTGAAAAACAAGACCTTGGCTCATACAAACAAGCTGTTACATACTATAGTGAACAGAGGGAGTAGTACAGGGGTCCAGAAGAGCGAAGGTCTCCCCCTTATGTGTGAATGATTTCTTTTTCTCGTTTAGATTTACTTTCTTTTTTTCTGTGTAAGAATATATTTTTCTTTTTCTTGTGTGTTTCTTCTTTACTGTGTGTTATTGCTCTCTTTCTGGGATATGTTGCAAGCCTAATGATAAAGTTAACACGCAAGGCTGAGAAACAGCAAATGCAACACCAGTGAGAGTGTGGCCAAGGACTGATTGTAAAGCAGGGGAGGAGTTGTGGAGAATGAGCAGGTCATGAGTGAGTGGCTACACCTTTGTTCATTTAATGAAAGCCTGGTTATATGCCGTGTGTGTTGCAATAAGAGGACAATGCCACAATGCCTGTTATTCTGACAAAAATCCACACTTCTGTCCTCATGCCACCTTACACAAGGTCTCATACTAACATTCCGTCCTTTGTAGCTTTGCAGGTAAATACTGACGTCCAACATTTTAGGAACTTTAATTCAAATATTTTTTTATTATTAAATATATATTTTTTTATTTTTACAGAAAAAAATCATAAAATTCTGAGTTTTTTGTTTGTTAGTTTGGTTGTTTGGTGAAGAGGTACGTCTTCAGTCTTCATTCTTTAATCTTTAGGATAGTCAGTAACTCAGCTGTACCGACAGCCGAGAGACGTTTATTTCACCACCTGGGTTCCAGGACAGAGAAGAGTCTTGATGCAGGTCGTCCCTGTATATTGACAGATTGAGCCGTGCTACAGTAGAGACTTCAGGATAATGATTTGTATGTGGATTCAAATGCAATTAAAGGTTTCTTCACATTTGACTTGATATTTATACAGTTATGAGTGCATTTTTTGTCTAATTTAAAATATGATTCAAATATTTTTTTCTGATTAATGAGAATAAAGTTACTGTAAGTTTAGAGAAAATAAAAATACATACAGCACTTTAAAGTTGTGTGTGTGCGTGCGTGTGTGTGTGAGAGAGAGAGGGAGAGAGAGAAAGAGAGAGAGAGCATGATTATAGCTGACTGTAACACTTACTCTGGGTTTGAAGTGCTTCCTGTTTCTTTGTTTTTTAATTACATTGGACAAAGGCTGGTCCTCAAAATGGTCCATCAAACTTCCAAGTATGTAAAATGATAAATGCATGATTATTTCTGTTGTATGCTCATTTTAAAGCTTGTGTTTCTGTCACTGGATGAGTTTGTGGGCTTTGAGCTTCACATAATGGTGTTCTGGATGACTGTAATCACATCATTAAAAAAATGCTGAGTGCCCAGAACTGTAAGTATGATTTATTAAGAACAGAATAATAGCACAAACCTGTACATTAGTCATACAAAATTACACACGGAATATATATATATATATATATATATATATATATATATATATATATATATATATATATATATATATATATACACTAAATAAAGATTCTCTAATAACATATTAATCGTGCTGCATTTCACTCGTCCATGCACACCCACTCTCTGGGCCTTGTTTCACACAATCCACACAATCTCACATCATTTTTAGCATTTCCTGTGCACACTAACATTCCTATTCTTTTATATGTTTTTTTAAATCTAATATTGATGTTGTGGACTGTGGGCTTGCCGTGTAGTAAGCTGAAATGCCTGGGGCAATTCTCTTGATCACAGGCCTTCTGGATCCTCTGGAATCAGCAGGGGTCAGAATATCATTATAATCAAGCACAGCTGTACACTCAGCTCTGTAATACTCACACACACACACTCCAGTGTGCATGAGGGTGTCATGACACACAGACAGGAAAAGAGAGTGTGGTGCATCTGCATACTGCCTTCTCCTCCATTCTCTCTTCTTCCACTGTCACCTATAGCAAAAGTGGTTATGATTCTGTTCAAACTGGAACGCTGTTAATCCAAATCCCAAGACTATAAAAAAGACATTATCAGGGACCTAAGTGAGACTATATGAGATTTCTGTCTCACTTATAAGCACCGAGGAATGAACGTGTGTTATATTTAATGTTAAATTAGCCTTTAATTAAATCGATACAATTTAAATGACTGTTAATTGTATATAATTATATTTTATTAGAAAACAGAAGCGCTTTACTGTCACATACAATACAGTTCAGTAAAACTATTTTCTTTTCTTATACACTGCTTGGCATAGCATTGATTACGGTGCAGAGTGTAGTGGCAAATTCATGTGAGAGTGATTCCTCAAACATATTTTCACGATTAAAATATTCCATTAGAGAAGAAAAGAGCCTATAAATGTGATACCCTGGCTATTCAGTACATTTAGGTCATCAGCTGACTTCATTTTGTTGCCACATGACACTGCTAGAGTCTAGACCTGACCAACTGAAGCAACCCCGGATCATAACGCTGCCCCCAGAGCATTGTACAGTGGGCACTATGCATGATGAGTGCATCGCTTCATGCGCTTCACTTCTTTCCCTGACAAGCCCATTGCTACAGTATGAAATAGGGTCAACCTGGAGTCAGCAGATCACATGACCTTTTTCCGTTCCTCTGAAGTTAAATCCAATAAGTTTATTTCCCTATAGTTTATTTCCAATCAACTAAGTTCTCATCACATTTTGCATTCAGAAATGCTCTTACTTTTACCTACAAACATAGGTGTGATAATTTTTTTTTTCTTTACTAGGTGTTTTTATGGTCACATTTGTTTCCCACACAGTTGTTGGTTTACGACTGCCCTTACAGATTTTAATAATCTGTTGGTCAGTTCTAAACCCAATAATTTAAAATCTACTTAACTGATATTGGTACATCATTTAACCACTAATATGACCCTTTTAAAGTGGTGTCCCACACACTGTATCTAAGCAACTGTGCATATATTTCCTCATGTGACCATAAAGTTGACCAACCAGCATTTCAATTTCTGTATGATGAAAAGAAATATACCGTATGGATGAGTTGTAATTGGGATGTCACTGTGTTGTTGCCATGGTAGGTCCATGCCACATTGTTGAAAACCACATTAGGTTTATATCATGTTTCTCTGGTGCTTCTTATGTTTATAGCAGGCATGCAGCAACTTCTCAGTGCATCAATGTCATGTTCAGAGAATTTAGTATAAATACTGAATCCAATTCCTTCCATCGTCAATTTGGGGTGCAGAGCATTGTGCACATTGGGGTATTTATACAGTACCAACCTGCTGAATGCAATGACAACAGCGTATGCATGTGATAAGCACTTGGTAATAGTGTAGTGCGATCCGATCAGGAAAAAACTCTCAATTTTTATCTCATTGGATCTGGTGAAAAAGGAAATTAGTGACAACATGATATACGAATTGAGAACCTGACAAGGATGTGGCTAGGACGTAGGATGAACTTCATGAATGCAGTTAGGCTTCATCAGGGTGTGACCAGTATAGGTCATTTTTTCCAAAATAGAAGCTACTGTAGGTGGAAAACTTAGGCTTAATAACCACAAGATGCACATTTCACTGAGTGCACATTATATAGCAGAAAAGAAAGCATAGTGTTATGCTTACCTTTCCACCCCGTTCCCAGACAAACTAGCCAGCATATAATAGTGTATGAAATCCCTGGGTGTATGAATACAGCCTCCATTGCACATAATGTCTTTCTGGATTCAGTTCCACTGGGATTTTCCTTTAGCACAGAAATATTTTCTCTGAAGCAGAGTTTGAGCCCTCTATGGTGTCAGATATGCCAAACCCTGAGCTGCAGCCTGCTGCTGCAGATGATGCACCTATGGTTTCAACCCCCATCTCTGCTGAGCTAACCACATCATTTGATACACATGCATGTGCTTCACCAAGATATACAGATTTGCAGCCCAGCCACACTGTCTGCATGTCTCTTACTAAAATTATACCCCCACACTGGACACAAACAATGCAAAAGCATGTGAAGACAAGAATCCTGACTGATACACCTGAAAAGCAGGCTATTGAAAGGATTTATGAAGAACGAACAACAAGACAGCGGCACACCAAGGAAAATAGCATGAAAGAACAAAGCAAGCTGAATAGGAAACAAACCAAAAAGATAATCACAGTGTACAGCAGCTTTAAGGAGAGTGATGTTCCCATCCCACTTGATGACACTTCTGAGTATTAGAGCTCTAAGAGAAGAAATAAACCAGACATCTGAGATCAGTTAGCTGGTGACGTTGTCATAGTAAACTTTGCAACCAAATGCAGGCACTAGAATTACATTGGCCTGATTGAAGGCCCTGAGGGCAAGGATGCGAGGGAACAAAAGAAGTGAGAAGTCTCTCTTCACATTTAAAGCCAAATGATGAGGCATTTCTTGCCCTGAGAGATGTGCTGCAGAAGCTACCTCAAACTCAAACGTCTGGAGGAGGCAACAATTCAGATCACCCTACCTTGATAAATAAAATGTTCAATAGTCATTGTTTAGTGTTCTTGTAATAGTACTTTGCTCTTACAGGTTTCACCTGTGTATTTTTAAACTAATGCATGCCTAGGTTAAAATTTTAAACGTGAAATGGTGTTTTATCCCTAGATGGCTCAATTTATTTATGAAGGGCGTTTAAGGCAGACCAGGACTTGTGATGAAATTTCTTGTAAAGGCATAAAACTGATTTAGATTAATGGAAGACTTCAAGCACAGACAGCGCTAAGGCTCTTACTGTAGGTGTGGTAAAACATTTGAATGGTGCGTTTTAAACGTTTTAAAGAAGGACGCACGAATGACGATCCCCACTGCGAGCTGACTGCCGTCATTCCTGTAAACGTTCAGAGAGTGGGACACTCATGATTTCTCTGGTTTTGTGTTGGTTTCCTCCCATTTATTCAGGCAATCTTAAAATACGCCGGTGACTGGATTGACCATGATAAATGAATCCACAGGTGTAAACGTGTGTGTGCATGTTTTCCTTGAATAAACTGTCGTATTCCTGACTCACACTCAATATTCTTGTGATAGGCTCCATATCCACCAGGATAAAATGCATCCTGAAGATAAATGGACAAATGAATAATAATCTTGGTTACATGTACAGTACACTAATAAGACCATTAGTGTGCATGTAAACAGTGTGCACTCTGAGACAGACTAGGTATTAAATGGCCTGGATTTTTTTTTTTTTTTCGGACTTCAGATCTGCTTATTAAAATCCACTGAGCAATACATCACCCACGATTCAGCCTGTCTTACAAGAGAGTACAGTATGGCATAATTTGTGGAGCAGGGATTCAAGCCATTATAAGTGATTACTGAACAATATTCCTTGATTAAAGGAGCAAAACAGATGTGTGATAGCTTAGAGTATTATCTAACAAAGAAAATGTGTTGTGTTTAAAAAGGTAGAGATGAGCTAAAAAGAAAACATCTTGGTTTTGCTAAAATTTGACAACTGCAATTTATAATAGGAAACTTTATTTTAAACAAATGCAAAAAAAAAAAAAGATAAAAAACAAGTTAATGATTGGCATAAAATATTGTGGCAGTGGTATGCCATTGGTGTCTCACAGCTCCAGGGTTCCCCAGGGATCAATCATAAGCTCTGGTTCCTGTCTGTGTGGTGTGAATAAGTGTGTGAATGTGTGTGCATAGTGCCATGTAATGGATTTTCCAATATCCCCGCATGCCCCATGTTCCCGGGACCCTGATCATACTGTAACGTGGTGGTAGTACAAATTTTACAAACTCTTACATATACAATTAAATGCTTTATTTTACTCAGGTTTGATCATTATAAATATATAATAATACAGAATGTTACAAGTGAACTTCATAGATTATATATTTAGGATAGAAATATGATAGAGCTATGAAATATAATAAAACTTTTAAAAAAAGTATACCCTGATACAGCAACACAGTACAATGGGTTAATGAATGTTACTGTACATGGTTTTTGTTATCACTTAAAGTAAATTATAATAGTTTTCCGGTATAGTATATTAATGAGAAAGTGGACACCAGAAAGCCACCTGTCCTGAAGACTTTCCTATTACTCACCATTACATTACAGTGGCCGTGGCTATAAAAACTTCTTCCATGAGTGTTAAAAGTAATATTAGTTAATGTATTAACAAGAAAATTTACCAAAGTTTATTAAATAACAACACTTTTTTTTTATTGATGTGCTATGCCTGCTATACAACCAAATGATTTTCTACTATAGATGATATAATCTACTAGACGAAGCACAGTAATATTAAACCTTCAATTTATATTACAGCTAGAACAACTGTCAGATCTGTAGGGTTATGGGAAATTAATCATGCAATCTTATTCAAGGCTTTACCTGCACTAAGGTATAAATAGCATCGACTCAGTTGTCAAGCCGTTGACCAAGAAATCTTACAGTAGTCGAGATGGCCTGGTCG
This sequence comes from Clarias gariepinus, assembly GCF_024256425.1. Taxonomy (NCBI): domain Eukaryota; kingdom Metazoa; phylum Chordata; class Actinopteri; order Siluriformes; family Clariidae; genus Clarias; species Clarias gariepinus. The sequence goes on from NC_071110.1 coordinate 9,987,117, forward strand.
CTATGGTTATGATTAAACCACCACACAGTAAGCCTTATGGATGTGAATATTTTTAGGCTTAAATATATTATACTTAATCTCTGTATGAGGGTGAAACTTTGAACTTTTCTTATAAACAACTAAAGTACTTTATACATCAATTTGGAAAGTTAATTTGCTTTTTATTTCTCACTCATCCTTTTTTAAAATTAAATGAATGAGAAAGGGGCAACAAGGTCTTTGTGCGTGAAGGTTGCATGTTCTTTCCGTGCTTAATGGATTTCCTCTGGTTGCTGCCGGTTTCGGGTTTCTTCCTACAGCCCAAAGACATGCATTCACTCACTCATCAGCATTACTGCTTAATCCTGTATTCAGGGTCGCCGGGAGCCTGGAGCCTATTCCAGGAGACTTAGGGCACTAGGCAGGGTACACCCTGGACAGGGTGCCAAACCATCACAGAGCACCCACTCATTCACACACTATGGGAACACCAATAAACCTAACCTACATGTCTTTGGACTGTGGGAGGAAACCGGATTACCAGGAGAAAACCCACCAAGCACGGGAAGAACATGCAAACTCCATGCACACAGAAATGGGAATCTAGAATCCAACCCAGACCCTGGAGGTGCAAGACAACGGTGCTAACCACTAAACCACTGTGTTTGTTGTGTTTTAAAAATGCCCGTAGAGTGCGAGTGAATTTGTGAGTGTGTTCAAGCTTGTGCCCTGCAATAGACTGGCACTCCTCCCAGGGTGTACCCCACCTACTGCAGTGCCCTGGGCCTCCAGCAACCCTGTACTAGTTAAGCCGAATAGAGAATAAGTCAGTGAGAGTAATGAGAAAGGGTCATGGCACAGACTCTGGCTGGGCTGGTAAACAATCCACAATCTAAAGGGCAAAATTAGAGTTGCTGGCAGAACTAGCATTAATGTTGGAGATTTAGAAACAAATCATCCGTTATTCATTACAATTGTTTTTTTTCTTTCTTTTACCACAAACTACATCCAATCAGCACTAACCCAGCTCGCCTTGATATACTTTCTTGATATACAGCTAATTGGTTAATTATTCTTCATCAGAATTGAAACAGGACAATTGATTTTGGTTTTGGATAACTGCAGACACTCACTGCAACTAGCACAAAGGCACCACTTGTGTGAATCCATAAGTTTGTTTGTTTGTTTTTTCCACAGACTGATGACTGAAACTATGTTTAGATGCAGGGTTTCCTCTCGATCTGGTCTCATTTGTAGAAAGTCTCGACGTTTCCTATCGCACCTCGCCCACTTACCTCTCATGCTTATCATAGAGCCACATGGTGCCATCACTGGAGTTCCAACAGCTCTTCACAGACTGTGCATTTGTTTGTGGTTGTGTGTGTGTGTGTGTGTGTGTGTGTGTGTGTCTCAACACATCACTGGGTTTAAGCAACCTGTGCACTTTGCTGCTTGCTTTGATCCAGACAGCAGAGGTTCAAACAGCAGTGACACACACTGGCCTTGAGACAGAGTGATATATAGAGAGAAATAAGCAGAAAGAAACCAAACGCTTTCCTGCATTTATCAAGCTAACTTTTAGGACAGCATCAGCCACAGAGATGAGAAGTAACAGCTTTCCATGTGTTGCATTTTATTTTCCATAAAGCGCCTTATAAAATCTTTGTAAACAATGTTTCAAACAACACATTTGAACCTGCTGAAAGGAAGTGTCCTATTTTGAGCTTTGGAAATTACAGATCTTTCATCTTGGACTGTTCTCTCTTTCTTTTCTTCTTCCTGCCTTCTACCACTTTATGTCTTGGCACTGTTAAGTTGAAAAAAATTTGAGGTCGTCGCCGTAGGGGAGTTTTTTTTACGTTTTTTTTTTTTTTTTAATGCATTTTACTGTGAGATGTCACTTGGTGTCAAAATGTTTCCATGCAGTGTCAGTCCTGACCTAGCAGAATTACGTTCCCCCTACCTGTGCCATATACATAAAAGCTCTTTCACTATAATAGCTGTAGGAAATGCTTTCAACCCCTGCCTTATGAGAATTTGCCTTACTGTGTGGTTCTGTTTGAGCCCGAAGCATACAGATGGACCTGGGGTCGAACATCATTTTAGTCATTTTGTACACATATACTGTATATATATTCCGTTTTGTCTTAAACCTCTTCACTTTTACCACTTCAGCAAAAAAAGAAGATCCTGATGGAAATTTTGTTTTGTCTTAAACCACTTCACTTATACTGTAACATTTCAGTGTTGAAAACTGTATCTAATCTGAGTAAAAATATTCAGTTTGAATTTTCTAATTAATATCTATTGGTGCAGGTGTTTGTTTACATTAAGCAAGTAGCTTATTGGTAGCTTATATTAAAGTAGATTATTAAATCTGGCACATAACTGTTAATAATATCGCATTTACTTAACATTTAGATTTCAAATTCTGTATGCAGCGAGTTAAACTTCAGGCAGATATCTAAGCACAGGTAAAGTTTCATTAAATTCGGTCCAGTGAGTTTTGCGTGATGCTGTAACACTGTGACACAGACAGAAAATCCAGACTGGTTTCAGTGTATAACTTGTAAAAAATATCATTAAAAGAGCAAGTTCTGATTAATGTACTGTACAGGCAAAACCTTTCTTTTATTTGTATGGATATTGTTTTAGAGTCGATTTTGCAACATTGTTTTAGGTGCGTTTGTTCAGAGTTATCCCATTATGACGTAATCAACCTTACTTCAAAGTAATTCTTACTTTTAAAAACAACATGACACCACTGTTATTGCAACATCTGTAATGTTGCCAAATTAATATCATCACAACTTTTTGACAAGCAAAAAATTCTGGCTTGGCTGTTAGTTCAGTTCCAGTGGTGTTGAGCACAACTACTCATACCTCATCATCTGTGTGTCTCCTTTCCTTCTCCCTCCCCCTCTCTCTCATAGTGGTACTGATTTCTTCTCCCCTTAAGACCTGCCTGGTGTGCTACATCTGCCCTTTAAGCCTCCTTCACTTAAAATTTATTAACCACTGCTGAAGATGCCCATGCATGGAGATCCTAAAGATCACGTAATGTCTTGTATGAAAGCTTAAAGATCTCATATGAGAATTTTTACAAGCACTTCTCTAGTGACAGCTCAATGGTGTCTGCATGATCACTAAACAAGGGATTTGCCCCATTTTAGACTCTATAATTCATCACAAAGAGGCACAAGCCTCACCACGATTCACTTTCAAATAACTTTATAAAGGCTACGGTTGTTTGTTTATATTAAATGACAACATTTCAATATTTCTTTTTACTCAACAGGTAATAGCAACTTGAATATTCTTATTTGGTTTTCTCAACGTCTTCTGTTGTTTAACAGCGGTTGGAATCCAGTAGGTCCTGCCAACAGTAGATCTCTTTCTCCCTTGTCTTCACAGCCTCTAAAAGCCATTTTTTTCAAACTAGCCTTCCTTAAAACACCTAATGCATCCTTTCCTGATCGTGTCATGACTTGTTCTGTGTCTTGTGAATTCAGAATGCTCTTGATGCTCAATTTCAACACATATTGGGACAACACTGCTGGATTTTATGATATACAGTAATACTACTTCACAATCACAATATCCAGTCACCTACAGTAGATAAGAATGGGTTTCCTTTTGAGTCAGGTTTCTTTGTGGGTACCAAATTGAAATACTGTATATATTTAGATTTACGTAAAGCTGTTTTGTGACGATTTTCATTGTTAAAAGCACTTTGTAAAATAAACATAACTGAATTAAACTGAACTTCACTTCATTCCACTTCAGCATCAGCGATCATCAGCTTCCACCCTTATTTTTAATAGTCAGCTCGGTAGCAAGCTGCTACTAGTAAGCAGGACCTTTTGGAAATCTTGTGAGGCTTGAACATTCTGAAGGCTTATGTAAGAGATAGAACAAGCAGCTGCATTTTTTTCTCATCTTAGGTGACTGTCATTTCCTTATGGTTAGACTCCACCTGGATTCCATTTTGTCTAACTCTGTATGGATGATAAAAAAAAAAGTTGTCATCATTATATTTTGCACTTTATCAGTCAGTTTCTACAGAACACATTATTTCTACTATAGGTACAGTATAGCTATTTTGGTATTAGTCTATTAATCCTACAAATTAATGACAGCAGTACAATTCATAACATCCTAAAGTAAACCTACAAGGCTTCCTTTTATGTATAATTATCTTTTTCTCTCTGTTCTGTTTTTTTATAATCCTTTTTTCCCATGGATTAGGACAAAGCATTAGAAAAAAACATGCTTTGAATGTGTGCTTTGTTTTGTTTTGTTTTTTTTTCTTCTTCTTTTTTTTTTCACCACCTTGAACCACTGCCAATGTAGAATTTGGCTGCCATCCAGAGCAAAATACAAAATGAATATTGGAAAGCGTAACTATCCCTGATATGATGAAACAAAAGAGAAATAAACTGAAATATTGGTCCAGGAGGTGCCACTGATCCATTAGCATTGCAATTAATTGATTCAGTAATTCCCGTAAATTGCAGTTGTGTGAGAGCCACGGATGAGTGAAACTTTGGGATTTGATATGTGTGACACTTCATATTAACCTCCCGTTTCTGTTTTAATGTTGGCGAGGCATTAAACATTTATACGTTCTTCATTCTCGCCTGCTTCCTCAGGGGTTTTCCGACATCAAGCAAGAATCCAGCAACTGAGCTTTGGATGAGGCAGATGAAGGGATAGCATGAGAAAAGCGAGGGAACCAATTTTAGAAGCTGCACATCAGTGTGCTGAGTGGGTGGATCAGTCTTTTTTACATTACAGCATATGGCTGTGTAGCAACACTACAGCATTTTGTTGCTAGCAGCAATTCATAACCGAGTTAAAGCAGAATGTACCTATATCTTTGTGTTTATTGTGTGTTGGTTTGATATCTTTTTGTTTTTCTTTTTTTTATCTTTAATCTTTTTTAGATTGTTTTTGATCATTGCTACCTGTTTGTTTCCTATCATGTCACAGTCACTTCGGAACTAAAATCTCAAATGACTTTAATTTGTGTCAGTAATGAATAGGTAAAATAAAAAAGGCTAATTTAAAATCTACAACATTAAACAATTTAAATCACAAAAAAAAAATATATATATACTGTATTTCTGGTTGCAACATGTTGATTTTATTTTTAAAATGCTTTTTCTGAAAGCAAAATGTCCCAGAATACAGAATAATCAGAAGATAAGTCAGAGAACAGAATACTTCTACTTTCAGACTTGTACTGACATTGTGAAATGTACTGTAGTGAGCTTTTTTTTTTTCCATATTTTGGTTCATGAATATTTGATTTCCAGACTTTCCTTGGTAACACAAGTAGGAAAAGTTAAAAATAAGTAATCTTATTTTTTTAAAATATATTTTTATGTAAATGTGAATATGTGAATACATTTCCCTATTTTAATGTGTGCCAAAAAATAAAATTCGCGCACACACACACACACACACACACACACACACACACACACTGGCCTGGTTTACTGTATTTTTTATATTTATTATTTTATTTCTCTTATACTATGAATTATTTAGTAACCACTGTTAAACTAATATGAAAAATGTGTGAACAGAGGAGTGCAAATTATGAACTGGCAAAAAAGCCAAAAAGTTTAAGAAGTCTAGGTCTAGATCTACAGTTCAGAATGTTATGGTTTACATTTTCAAGACTACTGACAAGCCAAATGACAATTGATTATCTCTGAGCTTGTATTCAAAATTGCTTCAGATATAAGGTACAACAAATAAATAAATTAAATTTGACCACAGTGCAGTTTCATTCTCACATCTACAGAAATTGGCCAGGTAAGATTACATAATTTTTTTTTTATATATATATTGCTATAAGTCAGATCACAGGTCCTGTTTTAATGAGATCATTTTAATTTATTATTATTTTTACAAAAGGCATCCAAGTCAAACCGTGACCTGTGGTGGCACACTGCAGTCAATGCTGTTACATTCAGCATGTGGAACACCTGATCCTTGAAAATCAACAGATAACTTGTCGCCAAGTTGTGGAAGAGATCCATCTCTCTATTGGAACTGTACACACAATCATTCACCAACAGCACTTGCACATGACTGGGATTTGGCTGGGAGTTATTGTCACATTGCCCTTACTGTCCTCACCCTGCTTGAAGCCATTTCCACATGTTTGGGCCATTATGGTAGTTCCTGGGAGGCCAGTGTTTTAGACATGAAGCAGACAATCCAATCATGGCTCCAGGATACTAAGAAAACTTCCTACCTTGATGGAATCCCAACACTAAGATAAGTGCATTAGGGTAACAGGGGATTATATAGAGACAAATGAAAGTTTTTACACATAACTCATATCTGTGTTCTCTTATTCTACACAACTACAAGTCCCAGTTTGACTTGAATGCTTTTTGTATAGTAGCAGCTTAAATGGGAACTGGTATGGCTTTGGTCTTGTAGGACCTCAAATAATCAAGCTTAAAACATATAGTTATTAATATATATATATATATATATATATATATATATATATATATATATATATATATATATATATATATATTTATGATAAGATGTCTTTGGTATTTTGTAAGGAGTCTCCAGTGCTAGTCCTTTGAAACAGGGATAAGAGAATTAAAACACTATTGCATAAGTTGTAGGAAAATAGTCAGATTGAGAATTAAAACAGCAAAGCTGCTTCGCATTAACGGCAGCCTACTGATTAATTTACTCTAACAGCATGTCACTAAGCTTTTGATTATTAAAATATTGGTCTTTGTAGGTACAATTTATAAGAATTTACAGAAGCTCTTGGATAAAACATGCATTATACATCAGCCTCTCAGGTTTCAGGGGCCACTCATGCTTTTACAAAATGTAAAAAAAATATATATATTTGCCTTGCCTGTTATCATGGTCACCAGACTTACACCTCTGTAACAATTCATGGTACTCAGTTTATATTTTAAATGTTGAGAAGCTTAAGGCAATGATTGGTTTATCATTCATACCTCTTCATTCTTTTTTTATATATAGTTGAAAAAAAATTCCAACCAAATCTTTCATTCTCAGCTGAATACGATACAATTTCTTATGAAATTAAATTTGCTGACTGATAAAATTCTAAGTAATTATCATTAGGTTAAGGACAGCTGGGGTTAGCTGTTTTTTTGTTGTTGTTTTTGTTGTTGTTATTATACATTGTGACATTTTTGTTATGTTCTGGGGTAAGTGGAAAGAATGAAAAGCAGGCTTGTGAGTCTTTTTATGATGTAAAAGGGTCTCTCACATGCTGAATAAAAATGATGCTTTTCAGCGCACACATACATTACATGTACATACACATACACACGCTTTTTCTCAGCACAGTGCACCAGCTCACTGAGACACTCTCTATCTGTCCTGCCAACACAAAGAAACACACATAAATACATTAACCAGACACCGGTGGAAAGCATTATGTACCTGATGACTTTACCTGCCTCTCTTCATCTGCAGGTGATGGTTAACCACACCCCTGCTGCCTCTTAAACTTAAAATAATAAGAAGAAGAAGAAGAAGAAAAAAAGAAGGCATAGGCAAGAATGTTTTTTTTTATTCTTTTTATGCTGTTTTATAATTTCTGTTTGACAATATCAATCACATAAAATAACTAGTAATATGTACGTGTGTAAACTGACATTGTATTTGTGAGTAGTGTATACATCTTGTTTATGGGCAATTCCATACAACAGCCAATTTTACCATAGGAAAAAAGTAGGAATAATTTAAAAGGTTCTTACGAAACCATAAATTACTAGACAGCTATGGATGTTTATATTAAAAATGTTTCCTTGTAAATTTAACATCACTATATGTAGTTTAGGTAGTAGTTAAGTCCAATTCTAAACACCAAAATGCACAATGAGACAAAGAAAAAAAGGGACAAAGGGATAAAAAAAAAAAGCCAGCAGTTAGTAATGATTTAATAATTTCCTAATTAATTTTATAATTGATATTTTAAATGTTAAAATTAACTGTTTAAGCATGCCCTTTACTGGATATAGTAAGTAAAGGACTGATTTAAACATTTTTTGCATAACGCAAAAAACGCCACACCCATAGATATGGTCAATTAATTCTAAATCTTTTACTCTAAAAATGAGTAACAAATATAAATCTACACTTTTTATATTTAGAAAAGTCTCTTTTAAGTGTAATGCTGTCTGTGTTTGTCTTTAAAATGTACAGCATTTGTAGAAAACCTATAGGCTCTCGCATGAATGTTTGTCCATTTAATGTCACATTCATAACACTTTTAAAAATGCTATATATTTTCAGGATGTAGATGATCATATAAAATCTATATTTTAGCAGCAATGCCAGTTTTTACAGTGCATCTAAATAATACAGGACCTGCTCCACTCAAAGCCAAGGAGGAGTATCTGTGTCAGCGCTGTCAGATCCAGAGTAGGTCGACCCATCATTCATGTCAAACATCAGCTTTTCCCTGCTGCTCTCTGGTCCAGCCTTCTCCATCACCTCATAGCCTGGCACTGAACATGGAATAAACTTGTTCTGTCACAACATCTCAGGATTAAAGCTGCTGTAGCTATGTGTCTGTGTTACATTAGCGTGCAAAAATGGTGGAGCGCTACACTTGTCATTCTTCTGACAGTTAAAGATTTGAAGGCTCCAATGAAATATGTATGTGCAGAATAGCCTCACCACTGGCTCCAACTGGTGTGGAAGGATTAGGCCGGACCTTGGACGTTTACTCCTTTCATAAATGTTAAATAAACATCTCTCTAAAAAAACACAATAATTATTTAAACAATATCAATACTGTATGTATCAGTATTTTACATTACTGATTTTACATTACTGATTTTACAATATAACAAATTCAATCAAACAAAGTCCTATGCATTTTAACATTTCTCTGCCAATCATAATAGTTTTTAAATGCTTTCGATTGTTTAAATATTATGTGGATTATACTTGCTGAATTAAAAATCCTTGTGTGTGAGCTATTACTGCAGAAAAGTGTTAGAATGAGCACAGTTAACATACATCTTGGGCTATTATACTGGGATAATGCATACCTACTGACCAGATAAGATATGATATGATATGATATGATATGATATGATATGATATGATATGATATGATATGATATGATATGATATGATAAATCCACCACCTAGATTTATCTAAGCAAAACACACTATTACAACCTAGAAGGTTAGTGGTGAACCATCATCTTTGAGGACGAATTGTGGATGGAAAATATCCTGAATGAGCATGATGGGAAATCAATTAATTGCTTAGTCAAATTAAAGTGTAAAAATACAACAGAGCTCATGTTCCAGAGGGATGAGTGCATCAGGATAAGAATAGAGGAGGATAAAGTGAAGCACCCATCATACCTTAACCATACAAGCCTGTAGGGGCAGTGTCATGATCTGGGGTTGCTTCTGTTGGTCAGGTCTAGGTTCAGCACCATTATACAGTATATTATACAGTATTCCCAAATAATGAAGTCAAATGACTATCAGAATCTACGGAATAACAAGGTTTTTCCATCAATCAATGTTTTCTTCTCTGGTGGCATGGGCCAAGATGATAATGCCAGAATTTATCAGGTTCAAATTGAATGAGTGGTTTAGAAAGCATGTGATATCAGAGATCACCAACAACAAGAAGCTGTATCCCTGTGGTTGAAAAGAATTATGTCATATGTTACCAGGAATTGTTGGCAATAAAGCTAGGAGGAATAGAAGCACTGGCTCGAGGGGACGGAGGTTCTGATCCTCATCCACAAACCTTGAGTATCTCAAGTCATCTAAATGTCTAAACTCGTGGCAGGCCACATGGTGACTTTATTATTCCTATTTCAACTTTTCTTTATCGACCCAGATCCTAAAACAAAGATCCTATGTGAATTTCCTGTCTTTTTGGATTTCTTTTCTTCACCTTTCAAATATCTTCTTTGTCTTGATCTAGCTCTGTGCAAAACCAGACTCTGAACTTTCTCCATAATAGATAACCTGTTTATGACTCAGAACTGTTTAATTGACTTTTTTTTCCTCTGGATAAACCCAGCTATTGACCTCGCCTGTCTCACGATCATCACCTTGTTGCACATATTTGAGCGACAGAATTAATTGTGTTGTTACAATGTTCATTTCACAAATAATTATTTGACTATCTATATATTCTTTGTGATATAAATGACTTATATAAACAACTTATATCAAATACTTACAGTACTATGAAAAGAATTTAACAATCATTTACCATTCTCAATTTTTTGAAATTTATAGTCCTCTAAAAAAAGGGGAAACATCATGAAAGTTAATTTTTTTTCACAGTTTAATTTCAAAAACTGAAAAATATATGGTCTAGAATCATTACAAGTAAAGTGAATATTTAAATTTACTTTCTGTTTATTTATGCTCTCCGTGCTTGGCAAGACAATATTAAAGACCAGGTCACTTTGATAGCAGCTTTCAGCTCATCTGTTTTGTTGGGTCAGGTGTTTATCATCTTTAATCTTTACGATATCCCAGAGAGAATCAGGTCAGATGAGTTGGCTTTCCAATCAAGTACAGTAATATCATGGTCAGAAAATCAGTTAGTGGTCATTTTGGCCCTGTGGGCAGGTCCTGCTGGAAAGATAAAATCAGCATCCCCCTAAAGTTTGTCAGCAGATAGAGGCATGATGTACTCAAAAATATCCTGGTAGATGGCTGTGTTGACTTTGGACTTGATAAACACAGTGACTAACACCCGCTGACGACATGGCGCCCCAAATCATCGGCTGCTGTGTAAACTACACAGTAGGATTCACACTTAAATTATGAGCCTCTTCACTCTTTCTCCAGACTCTAGGACCTTAATTTTTAAATAAAATGCAAATTTTACTTTCACTTAAAAAGGGCACTTAGGACAACTGTGAAACAGTCCAGTTCTTTTTCTCCACAACCTAGGTAAAGTAAGATGCATCTGAGATTGTCTCTGGTTCAAAAGTGGCTCAATACTAGGAAAGTATTACTGTAGTTGTAGCTTATGCACTGACACCAGCCTTACGCCACTTCTTATAGAGCTTTTGTGATTTTTTTTAAGCCTGCAGTCATCCCTGTTGCTTGGACACCCTTTCTACCGCATTTTCCCTTTAAGTAAACGTTCCATGAATATGCTTCAATGCTGCACCTTCTGTGGCTTTCCCTTCTTGTAGAGCATCTTATTGATCACCTTATGGACAAATGTCAAGTCAGCATTCTTCCCCATATGTGTACTGAGCTAGACAAGACATAAACTATATTCTGTTTGAATAGTTATTAACTCAAACTTTAAATATTTTGAGGTACAGTACTAGATTTTTAACAATGAGATGGCCTATGTGGAAGAAATAAAAAAATCTGAAAAACTGGTGTCAGACGTACAACTGTAATTCAGTACAAAGCAGGAGAGGAAGTTACCAGGCGCCTGTCATCAACAAGAGCCTAGCTTTAGATACCTCAGTGTTCACATCATGTCAGGAAAGGACTTCCACTCCCTGAAGGCCAACACAGAGAAACTGAGGAGAAGCCTATTTTTATCTTCTTATATGGACTCTTAACCAGAGCACCACATAAGACTAAACATTCAGCTTTGCTCTCTTTGTTCTTCCAAACACTCATACACTACTTATCATGTTGCACATTTACACACATTTGCATTTGATTGCATATTGATTGACACCAGCATCTCATGGACAATATAAACAACACATGAGCAGTTCTAATGCTAGAAAAGTGTGGAAAAATGACATTACAGAGCATCTTCTATGCTTTTGTTTTTATACATGAGTTTTGAGTGTTGCGTGGTTTGTTGGTGTATACGGTATAGTATTAAGCATGGTGGTCTTACAATCCAGAAGCTAAGGTAGTTTAGGTAACTTAATAAACATTCCTCAACTTAAATATGTCTCTTTTTTTTCATTTAAGTGTTTTCTGAGACTCTTAATAACAAATGTAGAACAAAATCCGATTAAATAAATGCGTAACCCTTATGCCTATTCACTATTGACTAAATGCTTCATTATCTTGAACTTGTGTGCAGTTCTACCGCACAAGGACGTAGGCCACTAATTTGTCTAATGTGGGGTTACACCTTTCTATTTATTAGTCATGTTACCTGTACAAAAACAAATTAAGCCAAAGGCAATTAACACTATGTTAATGAAAATATATTTATATCAGACTATAAAAATTAGCAAGAAAAATGTAGAATAAGAATTTTTGTTGAAGTAAAATATTTTATTCATGTGAAACTGATGTAGACATTTAATTTAGGTAAATTTAATATAAAGTGCCAATGAAAAGTTTTAACACCCTTTCAAGGTTACATTAAACATAAAATGGTTTAAAATCTTTTTTTGTTTTCATCATTTTACACACTCCACAATGACAAAGTAAAGGTGTTTAGAGAGGATTGGTAAAAAAAAAAAGTCAGAAATATATAATTTACATATAAATTCAGACCCATTGCTTAGTACTTGGTTAAAACATTTTTAAGTCTGCCTGCTTCTCAAAACCCAGATTATAGATTAGTGTTACTACTGTTCAGTAGTAACACTAATCTATATGTTATCAGCTCTAACATTTGATTTTCTCTTTTGGCTGCTGCAGATCATGTAATCCACACATCAACCAATCCTGATGCAATACCTCTGTTTTTTTTTTTTATCTAGCCGTGACACCAGCACTGAAGTTGCTCTGCATTCTGCTCTCCCTTGGGTGGGGTTTCACATCAGGGAATCAAACCCAGGTCTCACTGTTTCCTTCTTTATTATGTAGCCCTTCCAATTTGTTGATTACGCTTGGCATATCATCTAATATTCATAAATCATTTTATCTGTGGTCATATTCATCTATTAAATTTACCTACAGACAGTGAATCAATTGTTTGTCTATTGACTTGTGCAGGCTTTTGAGCAAATTTCGGCTGGATGGCGACAACAAGGGACTACCTACAAATCACTTGTCAAATCTCCAACAAAGGCTTCCAGGAAACATCCACAAAACAGGGTTGATTGTTACATAAACTGTGTCCGTCTTTAAGGGTAAACCCAAGCCTAATCAATAAGGCATCACACTGCAATGTTTAGAAACATCATGGATATTTTGTCTGCCTTAAATATTTAAAATAAGATTAAATTTAAAATTGTATAGTAATTAAAAATTATACATTTAGGCATTTGGCAGACACTCTCATCCAGAGCGACTTACATTTTTTTTTATCTCATTGCACACCTGAGCCGTTGAGGGTTGAGGGCCTTGCTCAAGGGCCCAACAGTGGCAACTTGGTGGTTGTGGGGTTTGAACCTGGGATCTTCTGAACCGTAGTCCGTTGCCTTAACCACTGAGCTGAACCACTGAGCAGGAACGAAGTTAGTCTAGTTTCCTTGTTTGGAAAAGGCCAGTCATTCTCTTTAGTACTTTGGTACCAAACTAGTTGAAAAAAAAAGAGAAGTAAGAAATACCTCTAATGGGAAATTTTATATTTTGCTTTCTTTTGCAGTAAGTTGTGAATTCACCTCAGAAGCTATACATCAAATAAACCTTACAAACACATGCTATAGAAACTTGACACCAGTATTGCTACTAAATTAAACCAGTATGGTTACAGTAAGTGCACAGTTCAAAGTAATCAGTAGTGCCATGTAACATTTTTTAGCCCTCTTGTTCCTGCTTGCTGCCTTGTGCTGCTAGCAATGTGTTCCTCATACTGGGATTTATGTTTAACTCATTAAATAATGATGGGTCGTTCATGAACAATTCATCTTTTTGAACAAGGCTTTAACGTGACTCAGAAGAACGAGTAGTCTCAGAGTGTTTCCTTAATTTTCCACCTGGCACGCATTGCGCATCGCATCGCAAAACCTCCATAGGTTATGTACAGGAAACAGAAATGAGTACAGTAGTTACCTTTGAGTCTTCTAGTTCGAATAGTTTATTCTTTTGTCACGTGACTCTGATAAACGCTACGCAGTGCATTTCACAGGAGTCGTTCGTTTTTTTGAATCTATTGCACTGCATAACGTCTCTGGGAGTCACATGGTATTATTTGTTTGTTTGTTTGTTTATTTGTTTGTTTGTTATAGTCACCTGAAAACAACCATAAGAAATAGTTGCATTGATGATGATCGGCGATGGCCCAAGCACCTGTACCATTGCCGCCCAGGTGCACCAGAAAAGCAGCAGGCAAATGCATTTAAAGGGCAAATGTGCAAATTTTTATGACTTTTTCAGCATGGTAAGACCCCCAGAAAGCCCCAGATCCTGAAAAAAATCTTAGAACAACAAGAGTGCCCTTCACACAATATGATGTCACATGTCTGCTGTCATAGGGCTTGGGCAATAAAATAAAAAAAACATGGTTACACATGATTGTCTATGATATTTCTTTGCCAATGTGGCTGTTTTTCATTATTTATGTATTTGCTCATTTATGTTTAAATAGTTGGTTAAAATGAAATAACATTGTATACTATTGCCTAGGCTGTGCTGGAAAAAACTGGAGACAACACTACATTGCACAAGCCTGTACATATGCATTATAACATGGTAATGCATGTTACAATTTTTGTTGCATTATGGTGGATTTTTAACTAAGAGTAAGGGAAGTTTAGTGCAAGAAACACTACCACAAGTAAGCTTACCTGCACTTTTTATCACTGTAAAGACTTTAAAATCCATATCAGATTACATAAACCGTATGAAGATGTTGTATAAGCTCTCTTTATTTATTTATTTATTTATTTATTTATTTATCTATTCCTCACTGTTTGTAAGCAGATTTAATTACCATCATTTATCATCAAATACCCCCAAGTCATTATTGTGACATCTGTTTATTAGTGCAACAATGGACATGCTAGGATTATATCACATAGTAACATGTGACATCAAATAAATTTTTTACAAGTTTAAGTATTGAAAATAAAAGGACAGCATTGGACCGATATTCAAACACGCCATTGGTATCAATGGATCCCTAGTAAAAACATATTATTATTAAAATTAAGAAGGTGAGTTGCCTGATTCATACAGTAAGTGACTATAGTCCCCTGTATTGTGTAGCATAGAAAACATATTGTGAATTATCTCTATCAATCTTATATGACATAAAATCATAAATAAAGCATGAGTATTAAAGATAAATATATTTTCAGACCAGCTGGTCACAGATATTAAAGCTCTAAAGATACTTATCATTACTTCTCAGAAGTTGGTAGTGTCAGCATTATTTTTATCCCCAGATGTTTAGATAATGACTGATAGAATTGTGGATATTTAAAACATGTAATTTGATAAAATAATTGAACTAAAACTTATTTATTTATTAATTGGTAAAAAAGCAGCATGAATAGCGTGGAGTTATTTCAGTGACCGCTGTAAAAAAACATATGGCACCTGTGACCCAGGAGCTCTTCGGGGTTCTGGCCAGCCCTGCCATATACAATGCCTCATATGGAAATAAATGCATCCTATTTATTGACTCTCTGTCAATCAAAGAATGAGCAAGGTAAGGTGAGGAAAAGGTGTGAACATCTAGATGCAAAACTAGCTGGAGACTAATAACGAGAAAAAAAAGTGCAACCACAATCATTAATAAATCTAGTGGAAAATCATAACCAGTTAAATTTGGTTATAAGTAAAACAATAAAACAATCACACAATCCTGGGAACACCTTTTAAAACATATTAACACAGTTTTATTTACCAGGATGCAGCTCGGAACAACAGTTAGCCTTGCATGCAAACTGCACTAAGCCTCCCAGTACACCTCATGCACATCTCAAAATCAAAGCATTGGACTATTACTACACTGGCTAAAGGTGTCACCCAACAAACTCACAAAAAATAAAATGACCTTAAATTTTTGTTTGTTTTAAAAAAATCCAATTGTCCTTTATTGCATGCTAAAATGTAATCACTTATTTTTTATGTTGTACTTTAATCAGGAAATAAAACTGAAATTTGTTGATGAAATAAAGCAAGTTTTCTCTAAATGAAAGCAAAAGTTACCTACTGTATGAACAAACAAAAGCTTAAAGTACTATAAAAAAAGTGTTCCTCATCTGCCAGCAAAACAAAAGATTACAGTTCTCACTAATTATCATTAACCTTGGGGTGTAAATTTGAAAAGTTGCTCTCATTTGCCAAAAATCTTGAAAAGAACCTTTGGGCATCTCTTAAATATGGTGCTTGCCCCTTGCCAATACTGTGATCACAGCATCTTTCTTGTCCTTCTTGACCACCTGCCTGCTTCATGTCACAGTGTTGCTATGTTGCTGTGGATACCACTCATTTATACTTGTACCAGTAGCTGAAATCAATCATCAGTAACAAAACAGTGTCAGTGGATCTTGTTATATTGAAAAGTTCATGACGTGAACATGGGATATTTTTCCTCATGTTTCGTAAGACTATGTTTTTAAAGAAAACACATTAGTTAGATCACTGTAATGTCATGGGCAGACAAGTAATCTCAAGTGTAATATGTGAATTGCATATTGAAATTGTAATAATTTGATGTTAAGTTGTGTCATTTCGTACTAGTGATTTCAGTTCAGTTAGTAAATCATTTTTGGGTAATATGTTCTTTTACAAGCTAGTTGAAAAGTGTTGTGAAAAGCGTGTATTATGATCCTCAGGTGGGAGTTTTGTGTGTAGTGATTTAAAAAATGACATTAAGGTTCTGCAACTAGTGCCAAAAATACTGTTAATTAAAAAATTATATATATATATTTTTTTTTTTTGCATATACAATCATTCTGAAATTTGATGAAAAAATCCTTACAATGCTTTATTTATCCCTAAAGATCTTTCACAGTAAGGAGGAAGAAAATGTAAGATTATCCTCAAATGTACCTCAAACCCCTCAGTGGGGACATGGGCGTGGTGAAATACCATACTCTCCATACAAGTATGAATTATGGTGCACAAGATCTTCTAGAGGTTTTGCATTATTTAGAGTACTAAAATAAAATGAAATTCCGTCATGTGCCCTTGCATAATACCAAATCTTACCTGCTGCTTTGCTGAAAGATTTGAACAAAACATCTTGCACTGTAACTGCACTGCGCTGCAGATTAGGCTGTACCCTCAGTCCAGCCTCTTCTATGAAGGGACCATGGTTTATCGTACAAACAAAGATTTTAGCCTCATCTGGTACAGATTACTGATCTTGGTTTGTCCTTTGCAGTCTTCCAACACAGCTACACCCACCTTCCGCTTTCTCACTCCCTTTCCTAACCACTCTAGCACCCATTATTTTTTTGGCCATTTTTGTACAGATGATCACATGAGTGAAGACAAAACACTGTGGTACAGTAGATACTTATCTAAAAGAGGGTCACCTGTGGCTAATTTACTGGTCTGATTTTAAATTTATATTCTTTTACTTTTACATTTTAAATATATGTCATAATGACATTTACATTGATATGAATTAAATTGCTACCTAACTTGTTTTTGCCATGTTTTGAACTAATTTTAAACACTACCATATTAAGTTTAACAATAAAAGTACTGTAGATACAGTACATAGTTTTGCTTATGGTTGTATGTGACTAAGAAAGGATTAAACAAATTTCGGAAGATGTTGATGCTGTATTTAATGTCTTTTGTGACTATGCAACTTACAGCATAAATCAAATGCAGGTGATGACAGATAATTAGTACTCTGGTAATGCTAAATACTGAGTAGTTAGAGCAGATGAGAAGGAAAATGAGGTTGTTGCAGAGGTTTTTGCATAAATAACCAACATTTAACTAATTTGAATTAGTATAATATGAAGAAATGGCTGGCTCAAGCCCTTTGCACAGTACTGTACTGTACATCCACATCAGCCTAGAAATGAACAAAAACATAGTCCATATTTATTCATTAAAGAAGCATGTGTTAAATGTGATCATAAAATTAGCACAACCAAATTTTACCAACATTTTCCCTATTTAGCAATTTTATTGTTGACATATTTGTAATGCCATAATAATATAACAACCTAAAAAATTGATTTGCAGTTAAATAAGCAAAAATAAATATCAGTACTTTTAATAAGCAAGTGCGGGCTACAGCAGCAATTGTGCAGTATAAGTAATAGGAAAAAATGAAAATAACCATAATGACATTTGCACACACAGGAACCTCATAGTAAAATTAAGGAAATTAAGTTTAATGTCAACCTGTAATTTATAAATGAGAATGAAAGGCTCAGGCGTTGATTGTTATCAGCTCATTAGTCCGAAAAGAGGCACCATGAAACGTTGACCTGTATGTGGTCTTGGGCAGATGTGCCATTCAAAGACATTTGGAGATTATTCCATGTTTATGAGGTCATTAATTCATATCAACATTAAAACACACCAGCCATGACTTTTATTGTAGTTTGACTGTCAGTGCTTGATTAAGTTCTTTTAATGTTTTATTTATTTATAATGCTTTTTTTTTTTTTGGCTCACCTACGGAACATTAAATCTGACTTTAGTCAGAGGTGACTGATTCTAAATCCTAAAATGAATAAAAAATTCAGCTTTATTTAAATAAAATATACCCCTACATTATATTTTCAATATAAAATATAATGTAGATGGTTCTTTCTTTACTTAAATCCTATTAACCTACTGAAAGGCTCACATATGGACATATAAGGTTGTATTTTATGCAAATTAGAAGTATATGAATTTGTGCATATGAAATCTAAATATGAAATTAGTGCAGTGGAGCATGAATCCATCAAGCTGATGCTGATTCATCATTTGCACAAAAAATAACTGCGCATTTTAATGTTGATGTATAACATTTTCATTTATAAGACATAGACGTGCTTTAGTGTCATTTTGTACGTCTTTTGTAAGGCATAGTATACAGTATTCAAGGTCTTACCGGAATGAATTCAGCCATTGTTAATATACGGTTTGCATGACATCAGCGTGACCTGGGAGCCAAGGAGAGTAGACTGGAATGCACTTCTGTGAACAATGACAACATCACTGTACTAATCAGTGGGGATCTAGACTGTGTTGAATGAGCGTGTGTATTGTGTGGCGGTCAAGTACAGTAGAGCAATGAATCTGCATCAAATTTTGTGTTAGCTTCAACATTCCTTTGCAGAAATGATTCAGATAATTCAGAAGGCTTTCTGGGAAGATGCAATAAGTGCAACCAATCACCGAGGTGACTCATCCCCCCTGCAGCCAGGATTTGGCACTTTGTGACTTTTTGCCTTTCCTAAATCTAAAATCACCTTTGCAAGGGAAGAGATTTCAGACCGTCAATGAGATTCAGGAAACACTGTGTTTCAGCTGATGGCCATTCCAAGAAAGGATTTTGCAGAGGATATTAAACAGTAGAAGGGATGCTGTGAGAAGTGTGAGGTCCCAAGGTGACTACTTTGAAGGGGACTGAGGCACCGTTGTCCTCTGTACAATGTTTCTTGTATCTTTTTTAGTAACTGTCTCTATTTCTCATATGACATGGCTGGATACTTTCCAGACAGACCTCATACAGTACATTATCAGATTATCGATTGTTACGAAAGTTACAGTTAAAGGGGTTGGGTTAGTATTCGTACCTTTTCTTACAACCTCATGATTGTAAAATCCAAAAACAGTAAATATATAAAATCTAACCACATCTCATTCACACATTTAAGGCTATAGTAAGAGAGGTTTCTCATAGCATGTTAAAAAGCCATTCTCTACACGGTGTCTGAGATCCTCATGGAGAATGGTCTATGTGTTTGTTTGGTTGGTTGGTTGGTTGGTTGGTTGTCTTTTGTTCAACTGTTTGTTCCCTCCAATTATAAAATGTACATCCCAAAATTTTTACAGTCATTATACCTATAAAACATGTCAAGTAAAGTATGTACCATGTAAAAAGAACAGGGTTCCATGGGTGGAAAATAATAAAAAATTGACAGACAGACAGACAGACAGACAGATGAATAAATAAATAGGCAGTTGTAATAATTAGACAGACAGACAGACAGACAGACAGACAGATGAATGAATAAATAAATAAATAAATAAATAAATAAATATGCAGTTATAATAATTGGTACTGTCTAATTAAAGTTAAACTTATAAGTATAAAACCTTTAACAATGGACATTTTCAGGAGGCAGATAATAATAATAATAATAATAATAATAATAATAATAATAATAAATGTCTACAGGTTTATATTAATGGGATTTACCAAATATATTTTCCAAAGCAACTTACTCAGGCTATTGTGTGAGTTCAGAAATTTATAAAAAAAAAAATAATAATAAAAATTAGAGTACCTTGAAGTTGACTTTTGATAAATAAAATACTCTATACCTCCTGGATATTTTATTTATTTCATAGATAAAAGAGATGCTGACTATACATTTTTAAGAAGCCATGCTTTATAGAATAAAGACCTGCATACTCTGGGCCCCAAACCTCTTTTTCTTTCTGCGTTCACTAGTAAAAAAATTTGTTATTTTCCAATCACTCAAAAATAAATCTTTTATATAATATATATTTTTTTTTTGTTGTTGTTGTTTTTTCTTGTTTTTTGAGGGGTTTTTTTGTTAGCGGTAACACAAGAGGAAAAATCATGGACAAGTTTGCAAGTTTTTGTACAACCTTGACAATCCATTTCATATCTACAGAAATGTTAACTGAACAGATGTATTATTAGGAAGAATAACAAAGCAAAGAAAATGTGACATTTTGTACAAACCAATATCATAATTTTGCGTTAATTTAAATAGTGATGTACAGTAGAAATAGGGCACTCAATTATGCACTATTTAATATGTTAAAATGTTTGTTTTAAATTAAAAGTCTCATTTAAAGAAAATAATAATAAATGAATAATAAATAGATAGCAGACTTCTGCGACCCTCCGCATACAGTATACTCCACACGGTCTTCCAAAAACTTGACTCTATCAATTAGCCTTCATTCCTGAGGTGAATTTTAATCCGAACAATTCAGCACTAAAAGCTTCTCGTCTTTTGTACTGAAACAGTGTTTGTCCGCCTTTACAGGATTATAGAGAGCTTTTATTTGATTTGCAAGCAAGTTGCAGCTCAACGAACCATTTGTTTAACACAGACGCACTGCTATGTGTGTCAATGTGTCAGCTCTAAGCACACAAATGTGTTAACAGCTGAACTGGAATTCCTTCTAGCGTCAATCATTCTGAGGATAAAACGGCATCGGCTCACTGAACTGCCTCTTTGAAACTGAATCAGGTCTTTGAGTCTCTAAATCAAATATAGGAAGGTTGGATTAGAAAGTACAGGCGGCACAGTGGTGTAGTGGTTCGATTCCTGGCCAGGCTTGATTCCCATCTCTGTGTGCATAGAGTTTACATGTTTTCCCTGTGCTTTGTGGGTTTCCTCTGGGTACTTAGTTTCCCTCCCACAGTCCAAAAATAGGCAGGTTAGGCTAATTGGCATTCCCAAATTGCTCGTAGTATGTGTGTGTGCCCTGTGATGGATTGGCACCCTGTCCAGGGTGTACCCTGCCTTGTGCCCTAAGCCTCTTGTGATAGGCTTCAGGTCCCTGTGACCCTGAATACAGGATAACGAATAAACGACAGAATAGAAGATGAGTAAGTCAGTGATTAGAAAGTGGGAAAGCTATCAACATTTTTAAATACTAAATAAATATACACTTTACATACAATGTCAAAGGTATCCTGATCTGATCTGAATGAAAGTAAATACTACGTGGATAAATTATTTGTCCAGAACGTCTGCTATGTGAATGATGTATAACTCATTAAAGAAATTTCATGCCATGTGCGCAAGTGATTTGCTTATTCTCTCTTTTTGTTTCTGATTGGTGTCCATTGATACTGTTATGGTAGTGACGACCCACATACCAATTACCTCTTTACACCCTACTTATTCTCACATACCAAGCATCCTACCCTGAACTGTCATATATCAATGCAGTTGAAAATGCCCCATTGGACTAATTATCACAGAATAATTAAAGATATGACCCCTGTGGCAGAGAGGGGGTGGGGGACCAGGCAAAGAGGAAAAGGTGGTTAACAAGAGCTGGATAAAGGATGTGGGGTAGAATAAAAGGGGAACAACAGAAGAAAAAAAGGATGAATCTAGAATTAAAGCTGGAGGAATAGAAGGACAAAAAGAAAGAAAAACAAGAAGATAAGGATGGGGAGAAAAGGGTGGACATTGAGAGAGGGAGGGACGAGTCGACAGAGCAGAACGTGAAAGAAAAAAGAGCAAGCAGGACAAGAGAATATGAAGTAAAAGCAGCAAGAGAGTTGAATAGGATAAGTAACAGAGGGCAGTAAGACAAATAGAGTGCAAGAGCAAAAATAGAGGGATAAAGGGATAAAGATTAATAGATAGAAGGAAATCAGAGTGCGATTGAAGGAGAGATGAGTGCAAGGAGAATTGATGAAGAATGCATACTATATTGGAATGAAGGAGGGACAGATGGAGGGAGAGGAATAGAGGGTAAGATCAGGAACATGGGGATGAGAGATGATGGGGAGGAAGAGCAAGAGAAGAAATATAAATGATGGGGAAAAGCAAGAGAAGCAAAGGATGAGACAGGGATAAAGAGTAAGTCATGGAGGACAGTAAGAATGGGCCTAAGAGCTTGTTTTAAAAGTATATGCTTCTTTCATAGTGAGTCTTTCATAATGATAAATAGAGGCATCCATATGGGCAGGAGGACAGATCCTCAACCTTAGACTATGTTCTTGTATTATAGCTATCAAGATCAAACACAAGGAAAAATACAGGTGCAAGTCTCTAAAGGAGAGGTGAGGCCTACGAGGCAGTGCTGCCTCAAACAGTTCCTCTTAACCAGCACAACTTATTATTTAATTGTAAATTCCAAAAAAGCTATTTCTATGGCAATGTATGTCCAACTCTTCCAAGTCTTCAGATACCCAGTTGTGAGACAGCCAGGGAATTTGTATCTTCGAAGACACCAGAAGCACTACAGATGGTGGTACAAAGGTACACACCATGGCACCAAGTGGCTCTTTAGTCTCAGGGTGGCATCATGTCTTGCATCAAGACAACAGCTAGGCAAGTGGCATGGGGTAAATGTCTGGCAGACAGTACATCTGCACTTTCCTTAAGCTCCAATATAAAGACAGACCACATTTACTTACCGACCAGTGCACATCAGTTGTCTGTGGTTCTGGGGAAGGATGAACCTGGGAGGCCTTCCAGAACCCAATGGAGGAAGTCCTCTTTCTATACTTGGGGAGTTGCTACCTTTTGCTTCCCTTGTTGTTTAATGTCTTCTGAATTTCCATCCAGCAATCTCTACAGGTTAGGGTGATGATATATGTCTTTCAACACTTCACACCAACTGGAATCAAGCCACATTTGAATTAAGCAAAGTTTTTCTCCCTGTTCTCTCAATTCTGGGATGTTACTTGTAATGTTCATATGCCTCTCCTCTTATTAGCCAGGAGCATGACAACAAGTAGCATGGCAGAAGCCCTGTCCTTGAAATATCATATGAGAAAGGTTTTAATGAACAAAAAACAGTCGAAAGAGAGAAACCAAGTGTGGAACCAGAGAAGGGTGATAGATGAAAAGGGAAGAAAAGATGGGTGCATGAGGAAAAAAGAATGAGCAATTAAGAAAAGAATGTTATAGAAAAGGAGAAAGGAGAAAGGAATTGAGAACAAAAGATAATAGTAGAGAATGAGACAGACAGAAGGTAAAAGGAATGGATAAAGAAAGAAACAGAAGCAGGGAGGGAGGTAAATATGGGTGGTTGGAGAAAAGGATAAAAAACAAGTGCAGGAAGGGGGGAAGAAGGACGCTAGAACACGGAGTGATGTGAGAGCAGGACGAGGTCTTGTCTAGAGGTGATCCTTATGATGGAGTAAACAAGCAGTGTGTGTGCAGCCTCCAGGAAATGATTATGTAGCAAAAGGTCAGAGCTTATTTACAGAGAGAGAGAGAGAGAGAGAGAGAGAGAGAGAGAGAGAGAGAGAGAACAAATCTCCTGCAGGCTCTGAATATTCAAATAATCGAAGACCAGCCACTTGACCACAGGACAGGAAAATCGCCAGTGCTTTGCATGTCTGTGATAAAGTCTTAAAAATAAGGGAATTACTGTATATGCGTATGATGGAGCCATTGAGTCTGTAATCACACATTACGTGCTATGCCTTTCTTTCTTTTTTTTTTTTTTAGAAGAATGATGCTGTAAGATGCAACACTATCATTCTTTGCTGTATTCTTAATCTGGCTCCCATGGCGAATGCATGGTGTTTTTTTTTTTGTTTTTGTTTTTTCGGTGACACACCATTTTTGATTAGTCCATTAGTCATTAAGAAAGTCACAAATTGCAATTGGCTCTGATGCCACATCCTTCATAAAGAGCATGCTATAGTATAAGACAGAAGTGTCCAGAGATTCACCCTTTAAGCATATTTTCCAGTCATTCAAAGCACAACATTATGCACTAAAAAGTATGCATGTGGGAATAATAAATTACAACCAATACAAGTGTATGACAACTTATTTATTTCCACCTTGAGTTATATCTAGACTTATGATAAAGTTAAAAATATATAAATGACTACTATGCAGTTTTTACTTTGTATACCACTACACATTTGGCAGTATTTGTTTTTACCACCATCCTGTTGAATTCCCAAATCTGATTGTCTAGAAGTTTTTTTTTATACATTTTCTATAATAGTATATTCTTTTAGCTATTCTAAGGTTAATCAAGTTTATATTGCTATATTTATTTAAATATAGTAAAAAAAATAATAATAATCTAGAACCAGGTCCAACACTAGTAATGGCTTTAGGGAAGAAATTACTGCTTAGGCTGCGTTTACATTTCCAGCCTAAAGTGATTTACACTAAAGATCTGATTTTTAGGGCTGTCTGAACACACAGATCTAATGTTTTTTAAATTGGATCTAAGGCAATTTCGTGCAAGGTTCTAGATCTGCTCCGATATGTGCTCATACAACTTTATGATTTAATGCAACTTTTTGCAACAAATGCAGCCGACTAACTGCCTGCCATCTTTCAAAACAAGAAGAATATATATTTTTTGTTAAAATTGCATCCATTTATCTATTGCATCCACAAATATGATGTGTTTTAACCCAGATGACATAAGCAATAACCTATTGATGTGCGCATCCATGCCGATTCAGAGGACAGTGGCGTCTACATTGGAATCAGATAACTTCATTTATAATTATGAACCTTCATGATATGCAAATCTGATCTGACCCTAAGAAGTGGAATTGAACAAGGTGGCTTGTAACCATTAATACGTGTTCCATCCTGGGACCATTATTATGCTTTCCAGGTACGTGATGTTTCGTTGGTGTTGTTGAACAGTTCTTAAACCGGTAATGTAACTTTTGTAGGCTAATTGTAGGAGTTTAGTTATTTTGTTTTGTTTTGTTTTTTGTAAATTAATGTGGTATAAGAAGCATAAAACCTCTAACAATCTGGTTTTACAATCTGATCACAAAAAAATTAATATATTTCAAGGTGGTAACAGTAATCACTTCATTGTTGAATATTTTACTTAAACAGCACACTGTGTTTTTTGTGTTTTTTTATTTTTCTTTCATTCCCTATTTGTTGCTTTCAGACAGCCAAAACCTGCCTCCAGAGAGCAAGTGGTTGGGTTAAAAGCGGCGTGTGGTAAAACGGGCCTCCTGGGGAAAGAGGTGTGGAAGCAGGGCTGCTGGAAGCTAAAAATCCTATATAGCTCACAAATGCACACACAGATCTGTGAGCAAATGCACACATAACTAAACCTCAGCTGCACACACTTCCCTATAATCAGCATGTGTTGAGGTACTTTCTAACAGGTGCAAGATCATGTTTGGCCACACTATCTTGCTTTTGGGAAGCGTTTATGCCTTTTACATCACACTGTTTAAGCCATGTCAGCATTTAACGTCATTGTATGCCAGGTGTGCTGGACTGTAGCATGGAAAATGTGTTCGAGAGTGATGGAAAATGCTTTTAAAACGATGCCTTTTTTTATGCACCTCATCACATTTTTAATGCTTGTCTACCTCTTGACTAAAATGAACCGCTTTCGAATGGGAAGCTTGATCCGTGTTTTCTCAGTAAGAGGGTCCACTGCTCTCGCTTCCCAAAAAGAGATTATGCTCTGAGTGTCATTAGATTGAGACTGAGGCTACATGGCTAGTGCCGATACTTGTGCATGACCGGAATAAAAATCCTGAGCAGAGAGTGAAGTTCATGTATGAGGTTTGTCAACAGGTTACTGATGACGGTCTTAACTGCACTAGAAGCTGCAGCGTGCAATTAAGAAAAATCATTTTAAGGTTAATTATGAAGTCAAAACTGATACATGATGTCCACTCAGCATAACAACAGAACCCATGGTAAGTTCAAAAACGGAATAAATGGCAAAGATGAACAAAAAAAGATGAGTCTTAAAGAGCATGAGTCGTAAAGTTAAGCATTTATTGAAGAAAAAGCAAACATGAAACTTTTTTAAAGACATCAAAACTTCAAATCTGAAACACTCAACACCCGATGACGACTTTTACGTTGTGTACGTTGATATTACATTTTCATATCACAGTTTTATCGTTTTATCACAAGTGGACAGTAGTACTTGACATGCTTTTCTAAATCAGTAACTTTAAGTAATGGTCACCAAGATGTTCCCTTTTAATAACACTATATGGTTATACCTGAGGTATGATTTAACTGACTTGCATGCCATGACCATACACAATGTATTATTAATGCATATAAATGGTTCAATGTTAGAGACTTTATGAATGAAAACCACAATGAAAGATGAAATAAATAAATCAATAATCTACCATTAATCTCTTTTTTACCCGCAGATGATTTTTGGATAGTCAGAATAGTTACCCCTAAAAATACCTTAAATTTTTGCTTTCTTTTTGATGTAAATGCAAAGTAAGTAAGTAAGTGGATACAGAGCCATTCACTCAAACACTGTATATAAACAGTGTGCTGATAGAGAAGTTGTCAAAAATTGTTAAATCAATTTTTGTGCAATTAGCCCTGAGTAAAATGAAGTCTATCAGAAATATCGACATCTGTATTAAAAATTCATCAACGTGCTCCAATCGCTGTGCTCGAACGCTTTTCAAGCAATTGATTCTACTTCACTGCATTTCTATTCAAAAAGCCTAATAATATCCTAACAATGCTTTAAATTTCATCAGTGGAAAAAGCCAGAGTGGTGCTTTTACCCTGCAAAAAAAAAATAATAATAATAATGAATTTTTTTTTTTTTTTAAATACTGTGATAATTATTCACTAGAGAACTCTACCTTCAATCTATATCTCACCCTGCACTCAGAAAGCAGCTAATTATGTTCTGAATGCTTTTTATTACTAGCTTATGGACAAATCTGTGGAAAATATGAAAGCAGTTTCTTGAATGTATTTATGGTTCATCTGCAGTTTTGCACTCTAAGAACCGAGAACAAATCCCATTAATGAACAGTCTGTGCTATAAGACTTTTTGAATCACATTATAAGGTAAAAGCTATAAATCTGTTTCTTGGTCCAATCCTATTTTTTTTTCTTTTCATTTCTTTTTATGCCTGAGTTAAGAAAGATGGTTGCGACACTTTGGCTGCACAAAATACTGTAGGAAGAGACAAACTGTAAAATGCTGGTAAGACTATGTAACTGGTTTTAAGGATTTTTCTTACACTGTATTATGATTAAAACATTGGATCTTTGCCCACTGTATTTGTCATGTTGAATAATAAGACTACAGCAGCTTTCCACTGCCTTTCACAGCTTAATGAATTAAATCTCCAGTTTCATGCAGAACACCTGCATTTCATTTTTATCCTAAACAGGTGAACTATAAATAATCTGAATGGGAAAAAAAATAAGAAATTAAAAAGCATTCCTTTTTAATGAAGGCTGTGATTCCGTCTGCTACAGTATAATTAATAACAAATAAGGACTATTGATATAAGTAAGATGCAACACTTCCACATTATTTGATTGAGTGTAATGAATCGCTGCTCTTTGGTTAATATATTATGCTTTTGAAGATGAATGCGATGGCATTTAAATGGGCCGACTGTATGGAAAGTGATGGTCATTATCATGTGGCACAGGCTTCACTGGGCTTCAGAAACTCACGTCAGACGTTTGGCGAGCATCATTAAAATGTAATTAGTGTTTTTACAGAGCACATCATTTCGCGAAAAAAAAGGCTCTTTATCAGTAGGAGGAAAGCCGTTCAAGACATTTCAGCTGTATAGAGGCAGTCTCAAGGGACTGTGTGAAGAATGCTAGATAGACTACGCTATGCGTCTGGATTTCTTGAGCGGAATATGGTGTGTTGCTACTTCTCATGCAGTGCTATAAGGAAATAGCTTCCTTTCCCCGTCTAAATGAAGCCTTCATATGCATTTTGTGTCTCGTTTCAGGCCTTCTCGTAATCAGCCCGAGCGTGCACACAGCGTAGTCCAGGGATCTCGCATCCTTTAAAGGCCCACGAATAAAAAGCAAGTGAATGCATTCCCATCAGAGAGGCGAGCAGGCGTGTGCACACTGAAACGCTCCCTGAAGAGAGTAAAGAATAAACAGCCTACCCCCCCCACCACCACACACACCCTACACACCCCACCACCACTATCCCCCCCCCAAGCAAACCAAGCAAATTGTGTGAAATGCAGAATGCAGAGTGGTTGAATAGTGCTACATAAAACATCACTTTGGCAGGATGGATGATAGTGAGATGGTGGGAGAAATATAAATGCACAGCAGATACGGATGAAGTCTCGGCGAGCAGGAAACGCCAGCCTCCTGATACAACTCGCTAGAACGCTGGAGTAATAACAACATGAAGGCTTGCCGTAGAAAAAAATCAATGCAAACGCTGGGGAAATGATTATCTGCTGCACTGATAAATGAACCTCGATAGAAACGTTCACTCTCCCCCCCCCCAACCCCCCTCTTTTTTCCCCCTCCTCTAACAACAGCACTCGGCTAGGACGTCTGGAGAGCGGTTAAGCCGAGGTCAGCTTCCTGAAGGCATGGTCGAAAATGACTCTCCTCAACTACGCGTATTCTTAAGCAATAACAACGTGATCCGTATTATCCACCCAAGAATACCCGTCACCGAAGAGAGCCTCAGAAAGAAGAAGGAGGAGGGAAGTGCCTGACACTTATACATCCACTGTGGCACACAGGCCAACACCAGGGACCTTCTCTCTAGGGGGATTGATTGAAGATGGGGCTTTTTTTCACAAGGCAAGCCAGCCAAAGGTTGTATCTGTAGACAGAAATGAACAGACTTTGGATTTTTTTTTTTTTTTTTTTTTTTTTGTAAGGTGGGACTGATTTATGCTCTTCTTGCAAGGTAAAGCTAGATGAAAGTCTTACCTGAATGGTGAACCGGAGACTCATTTTAGCCATTGTGGGTTTATCCAGATGGTCACAGACGCTCCACATGGAGATACACATGCCAGGATCCAAGGACGCTGAAAATGGCAGAGCAAATTGTAAGTCAGTCTTATTCCACACATGTTTCCGATGTGATACAGAATGATGGATGGACGGCTGAGCAAATGGATGGGTGGATAAAAGTAATGAAGGATGGCAAGTGGACAGAGAAATGGAGAAATGCCCAGGTTTCACATAAATCCACTCAATTACTTTAAAATTCTCTGATTCCTGCCATTCACCCTCAAGCCCTTAACTCCTGCCAGCCACATTAACAGTCAACCGCCGTCAGCCCTCCGAGTCAAACATGTTCATCACACACACACACATTGGGAGACAGTGTGTATGTGTGTGTGAGAGAGAGAGAGAGAGAGAGAGAGAGAGAGAGAGGAGTCATACAGAAAATCCATTAGCAGCAGGAGGCAAATTACAGATCGTTTGGGGGGGGAGGGGGGGAGCAGAATGGAATGACGGCTGTCAGAAAAAAAGGAACAATGACTGTTATTACTCTCATTTTCTAAGGGGTACACCAGCTCCCAGATGGAAGTGAAAAAGGATGGACAGCAACACTGGGCTTTTCTTTTCTTCTTTTTTTTTTTTTTGGTAAGTCTAGTGGAATCTGCTCAAATACACCTCAATCTAGCTACAAAAATGTGCATTTTTTATCTTAAAGGGATATTTCACCCTTATGTTTAATCAAAATCTACAAGCAGCTTTAAAGATGATTCTCACCCAGTAGTCACACCTACTGTAGCATCACCATGCTGTACTACAAATTATTTCGGAAAAGTTGTCAAAGGAAACAGGCCATAGAATATTACTCCATCCCAATATAATGCCATCACACATCACATTTTTTTTAACTTGTTTTTTTTTTGGTACTAAGAAACATTGGCACACCTGGGGCTTAGCTATAAACAACCTTTTCTCATTGTTCAAATGGTGCAGTCTAATCTGAAATCTAAATTCAGCTGCCCTGACAGTTCTTCACGCTACAAGCCTCATCAGGCCAGGAACAGATGCTGAGGCTTCGTAGGATCAACTCAAGTGCCCAAGCTGTCCTGTAGCGGTTTTCACTTAGTATCAATGTGAAGATATCAAGTAAGTTGACATGCTCAATCGTTAATCCTTTTCCTGCACTGACTTACAGTATCAACCGCAAGAATATTAGCAACAACAGCAACCTGTAGGAAAATAACAGACAAACTGACATGCATTGAAGAGGAAAGTACACATCCTAAAAGCTCTTTTCCTAGTTCCTCCAGGCTTCTAAGGATCACTGTTCAACTGAAGAGGCAAGAATCCCATGAATATGTTAATACAGGAAACACAGCTGACAAATCCAGAAAAAAAAAAAAAGAATCCACCACCCCGATTACACAAATCTGCGGCAGTCGACTCACACAATACCCACCGGCACGAGACCCCCCTACCACCACCCCACTATAGTGGGACTCTTCACAAAGGAACAAAAGACAAAGTGGTGAAAAGAGAACTGGCTCAGATCCCCAGTCCACGGAAGCGTCTTACCCTGTCAGGCTCTCCCTGTTACTCTGTTCCTCGTTTCTCCGCAGCTCTCAACACGAGCACAAAGCCGCAACCTTCTCTTCTTCCTCTCGAGCAGCGGACTGAGCGGGAGACTGAAGGATGCGCTGCCTCTTCTGTCGTCCCTCCCGCCTCTGCTGCTGCTGCTGCTGCCGTCTCTGCTGCTGATGCTGATGATAATGCCCGGAAAGACGCTCTAAACCTTGTGGCTTCCTCTTGCCTCCTTGGCTTGCACCCAAAAACCACAGGAACCCCCCACCCTCCCCACTTTGCACTCCAACACCCTTCGAAGCACAGGTGCTGGAGGATAAGCAGACCTTCCACAGACAAGAAGAGAGGAGGAGAAGGAGGAGGAGAAAAGGGGGGAGAGCTACCAGTTGTTGCGCATGAAGAGAAAACTCTCATGAGGAGAGTAGCAATGAGAGAGGATAGAAGAGGAATGAGAAAAAAACAGAGATGGACTGAAAGGGAGTAGACGTGTGTGAGAGAGAAAAAGAAGCAAAGAGAGAAAGAGAGAGAGAGACAGAAACAGAGAGAGAGGGACAAAGAGAGAGAGAAGAGAGAATACCTAATGCACCTAACTACACAGCTGCGAAAAGGGAACTGGCTCTAAAGACTGATGGAGAGAGAGATAAAGAAAGCGAGCATGTGGAGTAAGAGAGAGAGAGAGAGAGAGAGAGAGAGAGAGAGAGAGAGAGAGACTTCCAGAATGGTGGCTCCATTTGTGGTGGATCTGACGTGGGCTCCACAGTCTCGTCCCTCGTGACATCCTATTGGAGGGACTCTCCGTCTCCAGGGACTCTCTGAATTCCTGTGTCGCTTCGCACAATGCCATTAATTTTACAGCTGAAAGAAATGATTCATAAATAAATTATTAATAAGTCTAATAAAATACTCTTTTCTTCTCGAGGACCATCTAATATCTACACAGACTGCATTGCAATCTACTTTGCCTATGTTGTGTTTGGGTCCATCACCCCCGTGACATTAGGACTACTCACTCTGACCGTAAATCGTTCATACAGTTTCATCCATGTTAAGTTCTCGCTTTGTTCATTTCTCCCTGTTTAAGCTCCAGGCTGTGTTTCAATCACTCTTACAAGCTCCTTATACGGAATGTTCAAATTCACAGACAATTCACTTTATAGAGACATAAATCCAGCAGCGCCTCTGTCTCGACTGATGGACGATGTGATGACGGAGAAACGATGATGAATTGATAAAGCAATTGATAAACAACGCTGAAGAGGTTAAGAAATGCAAGTCCATTTTCACAAGCCTCATGTCTTGGCTCTGTTACAAATCAGATTGCGCGTTTATTGTGTCTCCCTTATTGCAGCCCGTGTTTGTTTCTGAAATAAGTAATATCTCAGAAGTGACAGCTTTACCGGCCGGAACTGAAATGAAGCTCTGTAATATTTGACACAAACCTTGTCGACTCATAATTCAGCGCATTTTTACATGGAAAAATAAGTCAAGCTGTGACTTTAACACCAAATAAAATGATTTTACTCTTTGCTCCCAATGCTTTATTCACGGCTATTAGGTTTTATGAATTTTGCATTAAGGAAACACATCACTGAGTAGGGAAAACAATTTAAACATTACAATCTCCAGAATAAATAGAAAATATTAAAGCATATAAAACATCTTAGATGGCTTTTAAGGCTGCAGGGATTAAGGCTTGCTTCTCGGTTTAGTTTTTTTTTTGCGACGATGTAGTGCCCCCTGTTGGTCAGTCAGGGGGTTTATTAGATGGGTGACAATTTATTGGATCTGATTAAAAACATAATAATGAAATTACCACAAATTGAACTTTTTTTTAGTCATTTTCTAAACAGAAATTTTTGATATTTAATTACAAACTTTAAAGCTCACCACATATCAAAATTCACACGACAAATACTGTATATTACATTTCCAATGCTAGGAAAGATAGTGTATACTGTACATATTGTCTTAATGTCTCATTGTCCCTTAATGTGTCAGTGTCTTATTCACTAAACGAGACAACTACTGACCCTTTTTTTTTTTTAATCACTTCTTATTTTACTTAGTTACAACTAGATCCACCTTCCACTCTGAAAATTCTTGGATCTAGTGGAGTTTATGTAGGCGGAGGATAAATCAGAAAATCTTAAAAGGCAGAGCAGTTGTACATAAAACTATATATCGTATGGTATAGCTTGATGAACTGAAAATTAATAACTTGAATCGTCATAGTTTGTAAAATATGGGATTCTTCTCGTTTGTTTGTTTGTTTGTTTGTTTGTTTGTTTGTTTGTTTGTTTTGTTTTTTGGATAATGCTAAGTGTCAAGGTAACATTCCTGGCATTGCCATCACCAACATGTTTTGGTATATATTCCTCCTTTCATGTTTTTTTTCTATTTAATTTCACATGGTGATAATAATAATGGAAAGCATTTATGTAGTTGTGCATTTCGATAACTAACAATCTTAAAAGTTACAATAGCACTGATAATTTACATGAAGGCCAAAAATTTTAAGATTCTCTAAGATCTTATACATTTGTTTTAAAGTTGTATGGCACCTAATTTATTTTAAATGTATGCAGTAAAGGTCCATTTCAATTCTTCTGGAGTCTTTTTTTACATAGCTGGAAGCAAGTAGTGCTGTTTGCTTTAGTTAAAAGAACTGTCATTGTCCTATTTTAAAAAAACATTATCCTTTAAATCCTGACATGAACACCTAGTCAAATTAAGAAAATCCAAAATAGTATGTTGTCATATTTATGATTAAAGAATGTTGGTTTGTTTTAATAGATTTGTGTTTATTTATATCATTTATTTAAAAGAAATAACGAATTAAATGTACATCCAACTAAATATCAAATCGACAATATGCAGTTTAGTATATTTAAAACTCGCCGCTGCCTTTGTAATGAAAACACAGACAACAATGTGTCTTTCCTCCAACTGACACCCTGAAATCTATAAATTGTTTTGACTGGTGGTGGAGCTAATGTCCCTGGATGAAAGAAAAATATAAAGAGACTCTTTACAAAAAATGTACTGCGTACTACAGGCTCAGAAACATTTTTATTCATTATAAACTGCATTTCTTCAATTGATCCCATATTAGATAGATAATGGTAACTATAGTGGCACACAGCCTAGCTGTTAAATATTCCTGTGTGCACAACACATATTGAGTGGTGATGAAGATCGAGCCATGCTGCAAAGTGCAAGCAAAAAAAAAATATGACAAAACAAGCAAAAATGCATAGTGTACAGTCTATTTATGTCTGATTCCATACGTTCCATAGAGGATAACAGCACTGAGATGTTTATGTATCACCATGATGTTCCACATCAAAGGTGCTCTAAATTGTTAATCGCACTAACTATCGAAAGCCAGCGTGGGTGAAATTTAGGTCTGTACATTTGCAGTGATGGAAAGAGGGGAGACCAGCTGCCTGCCAAAATTCACATTAAAATCCAGATATTGTTAAACTTTACTTGGGGTGCTCTTTTTTTTAGGGACCAAGAAATCACATGTGGTGTTTATATAACTGTTGTATAAAAGCAATATCACATTTGATGCTGTGCTGTTGTACTGAATATCAGCATGGTTGTGATATATTGAGCACTCAGGCTGTGCCATTATGCCTGTTGCTGCATGACAAATGTGCTGATATCAATACAACAACACTCCATGTGTAATATTTCTTAATTATATAATGATGATCAGAAGCATTTATAAGGTAGGTACTGTAGGTATGCATGTACTGTACATACATACAGTATATTTAGTGAGTGTGAAAGCATATAAAATTAGCTGTTGAATGATGATTAAGTCTTAAATTCCTATGCAATTATT
Source organism: Clarias gariepinus (assembly GCF_024256425.1). Taxonomy (NCBI): domain Eukaryota; kingdom Metazoa; phylum Chordata; class Actinopteri; order Siluriformes; family Clariidae; genus Clarias; species Clarias gariepinus. The sequence continues at coordinate 10,021,968 of NC_071110.1, forward strand.
CTGAACAGTGAACAGGAATGCCTGGCACACACACACACACACAACAGCTTAGCTATTAAATATTCCAGCGTGCACAACACATACTACACAGTGATAAAGTCCTTGGCGCTCTGCAAAAGTGCAAAGCAACAAACCCCAGTATATCATTGGGTGCACTATTGCATTTGCACAGAGAACAAGACCAATTCAGACTGCAGCGTTGCCTGACAGGGGGGCTGTGTGCATGAAATCATGCAAAACATGAGCTCTTGATTGGATGTCCACTCCAGCGTGAGATCCACATCACTCCGTGCGTTCGTGTTCGTGTATGTGTGTGCGTCTCCGGGTGTGTATGTGTGTGCGCGTGTGTGTGTGTGTGCTGGACTGCTAGCTGACAGCCTGTTGACACGTTCTCATTATGCCATGCTCATGTTGCTTCTGGCCCTGAGCGCCTGGCTCCGGTTCCTGCACCTCATACACACACACGCACACAGTCCCACACACACATACTATTATGAATGTCCCACAGGCTGTTGGATCATGGCCTCCAGTCGGCAGGTTTTTATTTTTCTTAAGCTTCACGGGTCCTCAGAGGAATCTGGCTTTTGTTTTTTTGTATTACTTGACTTAGCTTGGCCAACACATTTTCCATATCATGACAGGCGATGCAATATCACTGATGCTCCATGCAATGACTCTTAAGCAGTCTAAATTTAAGGTTTTATTTCAAACATATCACTGTAAAAGAAGCTGTCATACAATAACAACTGACCAGAAAAAATACAAATCCAGAGCCCTTGGTTTGGTTCTGAGCTTTAGTTAGGGTTTTTCATCTTTCTACTGTGTTTGTTCAGGTTTGCCCTGATTTGTCTAGTTTTTGTTGTTTTGTTTTGTTTTTCACCATATAAGTGTAAATTGGGTCCTGTAAATTACCTAGACACAACTGAGGTTTAAGTTGTAGGTTTATAGTCTCCTTTAAATTACGGACATTGTACTGAAGGTGTCTTTGCACACGTACAAATTAAACTGTATTTTTTTACATCATAAAATGATCGGTTACTGGCGCTACGAGGTTGGTTAATGAATTAAAAAAACAACTAAGCGTATATACTGATGTTACAGTATATGTGTTATCTTATCCAATACTGTATACTGTACTGTATGACTGTTGGCTCAGTCACAAACAGCTGGTAAATTCATCATTATTTATACAAGCCTAAGATGAACTATAGAGCTAACTAGCTTCTATCACAAGGGTGAATCGCATATATCGCTCTAACCTTTAATTAACAGCACTATTTGGTGTGTGGAACAAGGGATTAGACACCTTAACAGTCTAGCACACTAGCCTTTGATTGTTGGCTATTTGGGATTCAAACCCTGAAGATTAGCTGAAGTGGAACAAGTGGAAATACTGTAAAAAGAGAAACTTACATAATATACAGAACCGTCCACCACCTCCATGGTTTATTGTCCTTTCCTTTTGCCTACATACTGTAGTACGTGTAAGAATTTAAACCTACTTTTTAAACTGTTGATCACTAACTGGCAGTCGCCGGCTCCCCCAGTCACAGTTAGTTTGTTTTGCATTCACAAAGGATACGTTTTGGTGGAGCAAAATAACTGCTTAAATAAATAAACAAATCATAATCTGTTGATAAACAAATTGTGTTTTATGGAACTGTTGAATAAAACAGCTGAGCTGAATATCAGCATGACTTCATTACAGCCATGCTGATATTGAGCACAACTGCACTCCATTCTATTGTTTCAGTAAATTACTGCCAGTAAAAGTGCTCAGTAGCTCAACTCACACCCTTTCTGTGCCTTTGCACAAGGCTCTGTATTGTACTTTTCTTCTTAATATAATCAATATTAATTGTATATAGTTGCAAAAGCTGCTACTGAAAATCTTATTGGTTGGTTATCATATTTAATTGATAAATACATTGTAAAAAGTCTTTTTTTTAAACAATCCTAAACAATGAATTTGATAAAAATAAAAAATATAAATAAATAAATAAAATAACAATCACTCACTTATTCTCATTCACAATACCACTTATTTTGTACAAGGGGCCTGAAGCCTATCTCAGGAGACACAGAGCACTACACTGTACTGTAGGTCAGGTACACCATGGACAGGTTGCCAGACTATTACAGGGCACAATGCTCATCTGCATTAAAAAGCAACCAAACTGTGGAAGAAAACTTAATTTACAGTAAGCTAAGCATGCGGGGAAAAAGCAAACTCTGTGCACACAGACCTGAAAGCAGGACTTGAACCTTTATCCCTGGATGTCCAAGACTAGAGATTATTAAGACCAAGAGTATGAACTAAGTAATTGTGGCCTCCATTTATTAATCTATTAGGGAAGAACCCAGAAAGGCATTGCTACCATTATGGATCAATCACATTTGATCAGGGTAGGCAGGGTACACCCTGAACAGGATGCCAATCCATTGCAGGGCATACACACACCCTTATTCACACACTACGTGCAATTTGGGAACACCAATTAGCCTAATCGGCATGTCTTTGAACTGTAGGAGGAAACTTACAGTACCAAGCACACGTAAACGCCATGCTTACAGAGGTCGGAATCGGACTTGGCCAGGAGGTGCAGGGCAACAGTGCTAATCACCAAGCCACCGTGCCGCCCATGACAATAACATTTTCACTAAAAGAGTCTTCTACCACACAACGTAGCTTTGCTTACTAAGTAGCATAACAGAAAGGGATCAGAGTATTCTATAAATACGTAGAGCAACAGCTAAAGTGTGGTGAAGTGATTTTATTCGATTAGAACCTTGCACATGAATAGTGACTTTAACTATGATGAGGTCAGAATTGTATGAATATTAAGGTTATACAACAGCTTAGAACGAGACAACTCTAGTTTAGAACCTAAATTAAATTTATACATTTATAATCAATAATATCACATTAGCTGTACAGAAAGGACAATCAATTTAGTGTTATCTAACAGTTATGTATTTTTTTCTTTTTCTGAATATCAGACCTTCATATACTGTTCAGTGTGCAGCATGAAAATAATTAAACTGGTTGAAAAACAGTAAATACGTATTGATAGAGATTATAGAACTAGGTTACAATGCAGATAATGTGGCTGCTTTTATTATTATTGTTACACTTGGTATATGTCATGTCAATGTCTTCTTCTAGTCCTTGCCAGGTTTTCCAGCTCTCCTTTTCACAGACTTACTAACCACAATGAATGACTGAGCGTCACCTGGGACTCATTAACCCGAGGATATATATATATATATATCCTCTAGTTGCTCTATCATTGCATCGTCTTGCAACTTGACTTGAGTGTAATGCCATGTCTTATTGTCTTATTCTGTTACAACTGAATTATATTTGAAACACTCACCATTTGCTTCCTCTAATTCAATCTCATGTGCCGGTGAATCTAATGGTGTTTTTAGCTCAATAATTATTTCAATTATGAGCTAATATTTCCCAGATGCACTATATGGCCAAGGGTTTGTGGTAAGCTGACTATCTCACTCATATGTAGTTCTCTTGTGGTGGGAGACATCTCCGACATGGAGCATCCAGCACAGAACCCATGACATCAAGTCCTCACAATCGTCAGAGCCATGTTTCAAAATCTATTGGAGCACCTTGCCATAAGAGAAGATGTTAATATAGATGAAAGGATCTGACCAAATGTATTGTAGCATGAGACTCTTAACATGGGCCTGATGATCAGGGGTGCACCTTCATTTTTACCATAGGGTAGTACAGAGCAAGGGATGTTTGAGAGGGGAGCTGAATTTATATATATATATATATATATATATATATATATATTTTTGGATATGTGAAAATTATATATAGTAAAATTATTTCTTTATTCCTGATTAGACAAGGCAGGGGCATTCTATGCGTACCGATATCCTGGCATAACCACATTCAGACTCAGTCCATTTTGCATATGCTGGTCCTGTTGATTTGTATCTGGAAATAGTGATTTGGAAATGTTTCATTGGACAATTGTTGAGTCAGCAAATGAATGAGGTCGGACTGAACATGAAACACTGCCTTCACTTGAGTCTACAAATTAATGAACAAACAGCCTCTCAGTCTGCTTCGAAGTAAATGTTCGTTGCTTGGCAACGTTTGATTCTAAACCCTGTACGAACTATTTTTTATTTTTTATTTGGACGTATAATCGTAATACACAAACATAAAAACACAGCCTGGTGCCTTCTGATACATTTTTTTTTTCAGTAGTAGAACTGTTGTATAAAAGCAATATAACACTATGTTTGTGGTGTTTCCCCCACTTTAGATTCCTAATAATATGAGGACATTTTATTTATTTTGTAATGATAGCCTTGTACAGCGTAAACATGAAAGCCATGCAATTATACGCTTAAATCCTCTTTACTTATAAGCAGAAGGAATGACATAATGCTATACTGATGTAAAGAATAAAGAATTTAGAGAAAACACGTTACAGTTATGATGTTTTACAACCGTGCCAGCTTTTTCCTACTCTGTGACTATTTCCATCCACTCCCACTGCCAACAAATCCTGCACTGGTCTTTCTGTAGTCTTTTATAAACTCTTTGTATTGTTTTTTCATTGGCATGTGCACAGAGGATTTATTTATAAAGGTGTATATAAGTGAGACCTCAATGTTAATCAAAACCAATCAGTGGAGATAAATCAATTAATTGAATTCACTCACAGTAGGTGAAAGTAAAAAAAAATGATGCAAGTTCTATTATTAAATTTGCAACTACTACTATTGATGTTTTTGTTGGTGGTGATGCTGATTATTTATTATTAAACAAAAGTAAGAATAATTAGCCTCTTAAATTTAATTTCATTAAATATAGAAATTAATTGCTCCAAAATGACCAATTAAGAGGCAGCACCTCAGATTAAAGCCGTTATAAAGGCTTTAGAAAGCATAAGTGCAGAAGTAGACACATCTCAATATCAACTGTTCAGAGGAGATCTTTGCATATTTTGGATGCATTCAGAATTGTTTGTATTGTAATAATGGTGCCAAAATCATAAGAATATTAGCTGGCATTAGGTTATTATTCAGATATCCTGCTCTTTTCTTTATTTAGATTTTTTTTTCAACCATGTACTTCTAACACACACAATGATCTTTCGCCTTTTATCTTTATATTGATTCCATACACTCATTCATTCACAGTGTTATCTGTTTTTCTTTTCTCTTGCCTTTAGCCACTAAGCTCACACTTGTTCAGAAGTATATCATTAAAAAAATGGCAAAATCAATTTTTAAAAGCCATAGTGTAATAAAATATCTCTATTGTTGTAGATATACTACCCAAAAAAAAAAAAAAAAAAGGCAATTTTTGTTGGGGCACTTTTAGACTTTTAGAGCATACCCTGAGTTGAAAAAGACCTGCTGCTTCATCAGCCTCGACATCCAGTGGCATTTGGAGAGAGCTCCAAAAAAGCCTGATCCAATAAGGCTTTGTGGACACTGAGCCCTGCAAATGTTACGTAAGCCTCCATTACTCGCAGATTTCCGTTAAGATCGACTGGACGATCGACCCCAGGAGGATGTGGCAAAGGGTCATCCGCCAGAAATACCGATATGTTAAGAAAAAGCTCATTTAGACCCAAATAGAAATTATTGACCTGGAAGTGGCTGCTGCTTGCAGCTTGATTTGTTGCTGGTTACAGCAAGAGCAATTACTTCTGTGGCACCATGACTGTGTGTGTGTGTGTGTGTGTGCGTGTGTGTGTGTGTGTGTGCGTGTGTGTGTGTGTGTGTGTGTGTGTAAGCATATCAGTAAGAGACTTACAGCTAAACACACTGCTAAGAGTCTATTTGGTTCACTATGATTTGCAATAATTAACAGTCCAAGATTATGTAAAACATTGCATATGCATGCAAAGGCATGTGGACTAATCAGTGTGTGTTTTCTGCTCCTAGAGAGACCGTTTTTGTGCACATAAAGGCACATCAAGTAATTTCCTCATCCTAGGCATGAGGTATGGCCACTTTGTAAGAGCCAGCTAATGGACTTGGTAAATTATCCAAATGGAAAATGAACGAGACTGAATTGGGCAATAAGCGCCGGCTGATTTGGTCTAGACTTCATACGCCATTGTTCCATAATATTGTAATCCTGATTTATTATGTATACTTCCAGAGCATGTCTCTATGTCTCTGTGAGTGTGTGTGTGTGTGTGTGTGTGTGTGTGTCTCTGTGTGTGTGTGTGCGCGTATGTGTGAGCAGGCTGTATGTGATTGATCCACTTTGTTTTATCACCTCTAATTAAAGACTGATAACTACGTGCCCGTTTCGACAAACAATTCAATTTCCTCCAAGTCTGAGTCTAAAAACATGCCGCAATCTCATCTGACTGGCAATAAACAGGCTGTGATAATGCACAAATAGGATTAAATGATCCATTTACCATATTGAAGCTCGGCTGAGTATTATATACCAGCTTAAAGACAAAACAGAAGCGGATAAACAACAGATTTATGATCATCACCGAGTTAAATAAAGTTATTATTGCTATCCAGGGAATAAGTTACTATAATAAGCTACTGGATATGTAACTGAAGAAGAAGAAGAAGAAGAAGAAGAAGAAGAAGATGATGATGATGATGATGATGATGATCGGTACCACTCCTCTCTCAGGGCTCTGGGGTTCCTTGTTTATTCCAGAGCCAGAGGTACTAAAGTTTTGCATGTTCTCATGATGTTTATGTGGGCTACCTCTGGGTTCTTTGGCTTTTATGGACTGTCAAAAAAATAGATGCTAATTGCAGGACAACAGCAACATCATTAACCAGGTACAGAAACTGTTCCTCACGTCGAAAACCATATCACTAATGGAACCAATTTGATACTAAATGTAAACATAATATAAAAATACAAAGGCAATAAAATAAAATAAAAAAGACAATACAAAAATAAAATGCAGTGGTTGCTAGACCGACAGACATGTCTCTATTTCAATACACACAAACGATGGGCTGTAAATATGGAACAAGCAATACAGTACATCATAGTCTTTATAACTCAGACATGTTGCACTAATATATAACCATCATTTAAGTAAAGGGTACTAACTGCGTGGGAATCATTTGTACCACAACACAATCTTTTATTTTTTCATGATTCACACTACCTCCTTTCTCAGTGTTCATCAAACAATTGACATTTCATGTCAAAGCCACATCTATAGCAATGATGAAATACAAACTTTTCATGGTTAAGGTCAGTTTATTCGCTGAAATTGAGCTGGAAGAACACAGCTGGGTTTTCATAATATGGAATATCCACTGCTGTTCATAGATCCACCCGATCGATCGTTAGCTTCCTCCCAGCTCACTGATTTGTGCCTGATGGCTCTGTTTGGTGAACCAGGGAATTCCAATAGCTACTTAAAAGCACATAAAGCAAAGCGAGACTGGAGGCGGAGGAGGAGGATAGATACTGTTAGAGGCAAAGATACTGTTAATATAGAAGCTGATAATAAGCAATGCACTGATAGAGTGTGTGTGTGTGTGTGTGTGCTGTCTGATCTGTAGGTAATGTGACAAAATGTGTTTTGCCTGAGTTGTGTTAAAGTGTTGTTCTGGGAGAACTGAAGCTTGTGTAATAAGGGTGGACGCTCTGCGGGTGTCCTTTGGCCTGCATCTTCTGCAGTTATCTTCAAAGCCTAGGACCACCATGGAGAAAAACACCCACCAACATAACCAGCCAGCACAGGCTCCCCTAAATTGTCACAAAAACACAGATGACAGGAAAAGGGTTTTTATAGCTATATCTTTTTTTTCTGGATGTTGCAATCTCTTTGAATAATTGACACCACTATTCTGGTCCATTTGAATCCTGAAAATTGAACATAATGTCCTTCCTAATCGACTCTGTCTATGTGTGACGTCTGTACTGCTGCAGTTCCATTTAAAATTAATCTCCACCAGACATGCCATTCTGACCCAATAAATCATGAGTGTGTGTTTTTATTATTTTTACTAATGCTCTCACAAGCTACTTTAATAGGAACACCTGTACCCCTGCTCGTTCATGCAATTATCCGATCAGCCAATCATGTGGCAGCAGCATAATGCGTAATATCGGGCACGATACAGGTCACAAGGTTCAGTTGGAGATTGGAAAATCATCGCCTGGTCTTTTTCCAATCTTCACTTTTCCGGTTTCACGCAGACCGTGCCCAATGTAGACTCAGATTTAGTTTTTGGCTGACAGCAGTGCTTTTGTAGCTCATCCACCTCAAGGTTCATCAGGTTGTGCATTTTGAGAGAATCTTTCCTTAAGACAGTTTGATTATTGGAGATACTATAAGTTTGAACAACAAATCATTTCTGTCCACATAATTCCTGTTAACTAACTTTTTTTTATTTTCATACCATTCTGTGTAACTTGCATAGAGGTTTGTGTTCACGAAATTCCCTTCTATTTAAAATGTCTTTTGTCTTTATTTTATATGCACAACAACACCGTGATCCTGAATCAGATATAAAGACCTTTATTATATTTTGCTCTTTAAGGCCCATTTGGTCGATAAATGATTTTCCTACAGGAAATTCAGAGGTAATATTTAAACAGCAGCGAGGCTGTCGCAACCCTGTCAAACACTCAAGCTTCCTCAAAAGCCCCCTGTCCATGTATTCCACAGGTTGTTGGTATTGATGTCCCCGTGTCTGGCAGGTTCCAGCAGCTCTCTTAGCTGTTTAGAAATCATTAATGCTTTTCCAAAAGTCCCGGTGTGCCTGTAGCCCACAGAGCAAGCCGGCCTAGAACAGATCGCCTACAGAGAGAGAGAGAGAGAGAGAGAGAGAGAGAGAGAGAGAGAGAGAGAGAGAGCGCTTTCTGAAATAGAATCAAAGTCCAGCTTCAAAAGGTCAGCCTCAGATTGTTCCCTTTGCCTTATGAAGCTGTGAGAAAGGGGAGGATGTGTGTGAGGCAGTAGAGATATGGATGGAAATGCTGCTGTCACAAAAGTGCTACAGCCCTCTCTTAAATGCAAATTCATTACGGGCCCAGGAAAACAGCCAGACAGAGAGCACGGAGACACTTTTTTTTTTTTTTCTTGCTCAAAACTCCACACACAGATGGACGTCCAAATGTTTCGGGGGAGGTTCTCGTTCTCTCTTTCGCTCCTGCTCTCAGTCATGGCTCCATGAGTATATTTGGAAACCCAACAAACCAAGGGACATGAAACAGTCAGCATGCTAGCAGCATGATGAATAGCTGGATAGCTGTTAGAAAGAGAAGAAAATCTCTATTGGAGATGTCAGGCTTCGATGTAAATCTCAAATCTGAGATCAATATAAAATGTTAAGGCCAAATTTTACTTGATTTTAGATGCTATGGTGGAACTGATGGATGTCGAGCTTGGGTAATGCATACTGTATTATGAAAGATCTGAGGTTCATGTCAGCTTTTTTTGAAGGTATGGTTTACTTATACTATAATGTATCGAATAGGCTTTAATGCATTTTACAGCATATTGCTGTAGGAAAATAATCAAAGATGTGGTAGTCATGGTGTAACCTTCCAACTGATAAAAGGACAAAATAGTTACCGTGGTGTGATACCTTAAAATAATATAATAACAGCTTACATAAATATGAACACACAAATATAAAAATAAATATGATACCAGAAAAATTAAGTCAACATGTTGTTGATTTTATTTTATTTATTTGTAATGTTTTAATATATAATATTCAAAACATTAAGTGTATTTTCTCCTTGTCCTTGTTCTGGTCTCTCAGGCCATGAATCCACAAGACCTCTAGGGGTGTGCTGCTCCATCTGGCAATGCGACATTAATGGCAAATACTTCTTTGGGTGCTGTGAGTTGCGAGGTGTGCCCAACATGGATCAGACTTATTTGTTCGGCGTATCCCCCAGGATGCTCGGTTGGATTGAGATCTGGAGATTTTGGAGGATGGATCAACAACCATGAACTCTTCACCTGTTAAGCCATACTGTATACTTGGCCGTAATGCATTGGGTGTTCTGATTCTTTTCTACTGTGGGCAGTATTGACTTTTTCAGCAATTTGTGCTACATTGGCTTTGTTTTTGTGGGATCTGACAGACGAGCTACCCACAAACATAGGCTTGGGTGCTGATGATCCTGCCACCAGTTTACTGGTACGTAATTAATAATCAGTATTATTCAGTGTACTATAAATATATATATATATATATAGTACACTGAAATGTGTTAGTCTCTATGTGAAGTCAAATAACTTAAATCATCCCAATTCCATTCAAGACATGGGACTGAAAAAAATTTAAAACAGAGGCCAAGAGAAGACAGCAAGCCAAAGGCCTTTTTTTTCACTCCTTTCTTTTTCCTCTCATGAATAATGCAGTAGTGTTCTCATCATTTCATGCATGCACAATGTTATTAGCTAAACTAATTGTGCTAAACAGGGCAGGGAGTAATTGGGAGAGCAACTCTAATGAGTGACACAGGGTGGATCCCAAATGCTAGTGTTTGATACATGACTTCTTATGAGACTTCATTGTAACAAGCAGCACATGTCAACAGCATTTGTCACTTTATTCTTGGGTTTGCTGATCCAACCTGATCTTAGACCAAAGTGTTGGGAACATAAATGATTCATGGTGACTTTCATATCATATGAATGAACATGTAGGAAATGCAATGCTGACAATGTTATTGTTTCTGATCTTAACCCTTTAAAAGTGCTTTTGTGTGCTGTGCACAAATTGGTTCATGCAAATTGTTGTACATTTTTTATTTTGATTATAAAATATTGAATATGTTCTTTAAGAAGCAGCACCATTTGCCCTGGTAAACTTACCAGCCACTTCATTAGGTACATCTTGCTAGTACTGCATAAAACTCATTTTGCCTGCAGACCTGCCTTACAGTAACTAACCAGGTTCCGCATTCTTCATGGAATGGATTAACATGATGCTAGAAACATTCCTTGGATATTTTAGTCCATATTGACATGATAAAATCACGCAGTTGCTGACGAATTTTTAGATGCAGATTATGCACGGTGGTGGAGTGGTTGGCACTGTTGCTTTGCACCTCCAGGGTCTGGGTTCGATTCACCACCAAGCTTCAGTCCCGTCTCTGTGTGCATGGAGTTTGTATGTTCTCCCCTTGCTTGGTGGGTTTCCTCCCACAGTCCAAAGATATGCAGGTTAGGCTAATTGGCGTTCCCAAAATTGCCTGTGGTGTGTGTGTGTGTGGCCTGCGTTAGATTGGCACCCTGTCCAGGGTGTACCCTGCCTTATGCCCTAAGCCTCCTGGGATAGAAGCCTCCAATATAGATGAGTGAGTGAGTTTGAAAATTACTTTAGCTGTGACATGGCACATTATCCTGTGGTCATAAAGGATTAACATAGTTAGCAACAATACTCAGGCGGGCTCTGGCATTGCTCAATTACAAGGAAAGATGGATTCATGCTTTCACCTTGTTTATGACAAATTCTGCCACTACCATCTAAGTGTCACATCAGAAATCAAGACCCATCAGGACAGGCACCATTTTCAAAATATTACATTGTCCATTTTTGGTCATTTTGGCCATGTGAATTGTAAAACAGGGTGTTCCCAAAAGCTACACTTGATGCTGCGTGAAAACGCTATGGGAACATCTTTCTGTGTTGCCGGTTGTGAAGCATGTGTGTATCAAACACGCCAAATTTTGGCATATATAACCTTGGTCAGGTGACGTCATCTCATGAAGCGCACCTGCAGGTTATAAATAGGAGTGAACCAGGAACATTTTCTCAGATCTTTTTGTCTTCATGACAGCCTAGTTGGGTTTGCGTGTCTTTGTGTAAACCAGCAAAAAAAAGTGTTTAACTCACCGATATGGCAGAGTTTTAAACGAGATGTCCCTCCGTGTGTGATAAATCCATATTGGAGGGCGATCTCCACACTTACTGTTTCGATTAAAGTGCTTCGCGCACGGCTCGCATTCCTTAAGAGAAGCTTTGAGCCACGATGTATTCCTGGGGCTTACGCATGGATCTGGCAGGTGTGCGGAAGACAGATTCACCTTCTTTCTCTCGCGCCCTCGCCAGATCGGGAAATTCCTTCGTCCGCTTTTAAGCGCACCCTGGCGCTTTTTGTAAATGGGCAAGGATAGACATCCTCTCTCGCTTTCGCGGAGATGGAAATAGCCTCCAAGCATTTGACATAAGACGGCAGGTTCTGTCGGGTGGCCGGGGGGCGGAGCCTCAACAACGCTCTCTCCCTTTTCTTAGCAATCTCCATGATGAATTAACCCTTTTATGGAGTAGGCTGTATACATCCCGTGTTTTCGTGCCATCGACTTATTTATTTATTTAAATATAGTTGATGTGGAAGCGCGGGGTTATATGATGACTCCTAGATAGAAGACACACTTCCAGGCTATCTCTCTCCTGGGACATCATTTTCCATGCAAAGCTAATACAACCTTCCAAGCTGTGTAGACTTTCATCTTTCCTGGAGAGAAGAGCTTTTCAGGCAGCAGGTTGGTGCTCCATTGCACACCATGGCGGTTTTGCAGGACTACCAGGCTGACCTGCTGAGAGACTTGAGCACTGGCGGGGCTCTTAAAGCATTCTGGAATTATGACGGGCCACAGACTTGTCTCTTCGTGCAACAAAGCAGACGGCTCGTGCTATTGACCGTTTTATGTATTGACCGTTTTTTATATCTTACCTTCCGGCCTGTTTGGCGATGTTGTTAACTTGGTCACCACTAGGTTTGTGAGGCAAAGTTATATGGAAATTCAGGAAATTCCTTCCCTGCCGTGCTCAAGAGTCAGGACCCACAGTCTTGAGTCTGACTCTTGCGAGGCGTGAAACACACCCCCTCGTAAAGAGGTCGGACTGGCATACTGTCTTCTTTACAAAAAAGTCCTGAGGCTCATGTGCCCAGGACCATGGGGGTGGCCCCCCAATGGGGAGAGGCACGTAGAATTCCTTTCAAGAATGAAGTGTTCTTCCTGGCACCCCCAGGTGTTCATGCTCCGCCACCACTGGTGTTTTGGGCAACACTCCAATAAAGTGTTTGTTCTTTGTTTTTTTCTGCGATGTTTCAGAATGCCAAACATCTAACATCCCCCCTGTTTAACCAAGCTGCCGAGACGTTTGCCCCTTTCGGAGAAACTGGCAGCGTGGAAGCCAAATATACAGTATCTCCTTGGGTACTAAGCACTGTAGAGAGAAGCTACAGGATTCAGTTCTCACATCACCCTTCGCGTTTCAACAGTGTGGTCTCCACTTCCGTGAAACCGGAAAGGACGCATCTGCTGACAAAAGTTGCTGGGAAAAGGGGCCATAGAACATGTTCCCCTACCAGACAGAGAGTCAGACTACTACAGTCGATATTTCTTGGTTCCCAAGAGGAACGGGGGGCTGCGTCAAAGTTTTTGATTTTCGCGGGCTGTACCCGCTATCTAAAAATAAACAAATACAGCTTCAAAATGTTGACTGTCAAAGTAATTGTTTTCAAATCCTACCAAGCGATTGATTTGTGACAATCAATCTGAAGGATGCAGACTTTCATATAGAAACATGGTCACAACACAGGAGGTTCCTGAGGTTCACTTTTGGGGGCGAAGCTTACCAGTATCGGGTCCTTCCATTTGGTCTAGCTCTCTTACCCCGCACATGCACAAAAGCTCTTACGATTCCAGGGCATCCGTATTTTGAATTACATAAACGACTGGCTGGCCCAGTCTCAGTAGCTAGTGCTTCGACATCAGGATGTCGTCCTAGCTCATCTTTGTTTCTTAGGATTGAGACCCAACGCCATGAAAAGCGTGCTCTTTCCTGTTCAGAGAACAATATATTTGGGTGTCACATGGGATTCTCTCGTGTCGAATCCATTCTCAACACCCTCAAGGAAATCAAGCTAGACCAGAAACTGATTGTTCATCATTTTCATGCAGTTTAGCTCTCATAGCAGCTGCATCCACGGTGATACCTTTGGGCCTTTTGCACATAAGAGCATTTCAGTTGTGGCTTAGAACCAGGGGATATCACTCGAGGGCCATCCCCAATAAGGGGCGTGTAACCCTTTCTATGTGGTTTAGACCCCTCAGGGCGATTCACATTCCAGGGCATATGAATTGAGGAGCAGATGTGCTGTCCAGTCAAGCTCTGACACATGGGGAATGGAAACCCCACCCTGAAGTAGTCAGTCAATCTGGGAGAGATTTCATGTAGCAGAGGTGGACCTCTTTGCCTCGCAAGAAACAGCAAATGTCCCCTTTACTACTCTCTGATTCTTCCAGCTCCTCTGGGTCTGGACGCCTTGGCCCGTACGTGGCCCAGATTACGCCTTTATGTGTTTTTCCCGATAGCTCTGCTCACGGGAGTCTTGGCAACGATCGTCAACAAGGTTTGCACCTCTTACTGATAGCACCCCGTTGGTTTGACCAGAGTGTGGTTCTTAGATCTAATACTGTATCTCTCCTTGACGGCTCACCGTCAAAGATTCCAGTGAGGAGGGATCGGTCTGAGCTCTGGAACCTTCACGTCTGGCCCTTGATCGTGGCCAATTAAACCAGCCAGTGTAATTGAAAATATTTTAAGTGCTAGGGCTCCCTCCTCTAGAAGAACTTATGCCCTCAAATAGAGTGTATTTGAAAGTTGGTGCATGGCAAAACATGTAGACCCAGTCCAATGCCGAATCGTTTCAGTGCTGGAGTTTTTGCAAGAAAAGTTGTTCTCCGGCTTATGCCCTACTTCTCTCAGAACGTACGTAGCCGCTATTTCGGCTTGTCATGGTCTAACTGACAGGGTTTCTGTGGGAAAGCACCCTTTAGTTGCCCATTTTATTCGTGGAGCTAAACGGTTAAGGCCGCTTACTAGAGCCACTGCCCCTTTTGGGGAGCCTATCTATTGTGTCTGATTGACACCCCTTTTGAACCAATAGAGTCAGCACCTGTTAGGTTTCTGACTCCTAAGATGGTTTTTTCATGGCCGTTACTTCTCTGGAGAGAATTGAAGATTTGCAGGCTTTGTCAGTCTCTCCATCCTGCCTAAACTTTGCCCCTGGACTGGTCAAAGCTATTCTGCATCCTCACCCGAACTATCTTCTTAAAGTTCCATTTTTAACCATGCACCCAGTTGTTCTCGAAGCATTCTGTCCTTCGCCTTTTACAGGTCTGTAGCAGGAAAGACTTCACTTACTGTGCCCAGTATGTGCTCTTCAGATTAGCCACTAGCCAGTGGCGTAAGTCAGAACAGCTTTTCATATGTTACAGGGACCGCAACCAGGGGGTGGCCGCCACTACACAAATGTTGTCACATTGGGTGAGAGATGCTATTGCCCTAGCCTATGAGGCGCGTGGTCTCACTTTGCCTTTAGGAATCACATGGTTTACAACCGGCAACACAGAAAGGTGTTCCCATAGCATTTTCACGCACGACGTTCTTTTGCTAGTTAAGCCCACCAGATTAAATGTTTGAAATGTAATGAATTCAGATGTGCTTTTTAGTCTACCATTGAAGCGAAGAGATACTTTCTATCAATTTAAATCAGTCTGGACATTCTCCTCTGATGTCTGGCATCAACAAGGCATTTTCACTCAAACTTCTGCTCACTGTATTTTTTTTCTCTTCAGACAATTCTCTTTAAACCCTATAGATTGTTGTGCATGAAAATTCCAGTAGCATCAACAATTGTGCCATGTTCAAAGTCCCTTAAATTGCCTCAACTGAAAATTACCTTGAATTCATCTTAACCATGTCTACATGGCTAAATGCATTGTGTTGAATAAATGATATACAAGAAGCAATGCACTCGTCATACATAGTGGCCACTGTACAAGCCTCTGGAGGCACAGTTATGATATGGGGTTGCTTCAATTGGTCGGGTCTAGGCTCAGCAACGATATGCTGCAATAAAATAAAGTCAGCAGATGACCTGAGTGTACCAACTGACCAGGTCATCACATCAATGGAGTTTCTGGTACGATGAGGAATCATTTTGACACATGAACTGACCAGCACATTGTGTGCTGTAATGAAAGCTAAAGGTGATTAAATTCATCTTAGAGTGTACGACTTTTTCTTAGCCAGGCAGTGTATTTAACACTATATACATGTGTAGTTAAGGTGAGAAATGTAAGGTGTAGCTTGTGCACATTTCAGTACTCTAGTAGTACAGACTGTGAAAAGCACATTGGCTATAATTATACTGTTATTCAGCTGAAGTGAGGAAACATTCTCCTGCAGCAGTGTTCTGGCTTCAGTAAAGAAACTGTTCAGGTGCCTCTTGGTTTTGTATTAAGCACTTTCAAGTATTTTGGTAGGGGTTCTTCAGAAATAACCACTATAGACATATCACAGAATGTAAACATTGCAAAGGATGTTTGCAAGTTTTTATTTTTTTCCAGACTGTGTAGTGGTCGAGACAAATCAGATAATGAATAAAGAACAAACTACACTTTCAGTGAAGGCTATATTTCATGAGCTGTCTCAAGCATGCACTGCTGTGCCTTCTCATGATTCCATTTGATGGTGCTAGAAATGATATATAATAGTTCTTACAGGATTTATTACACTTACAGCATTTTAAAGACATTGAGGCTTGCAAAAGTGCTTTGTACTGTAGTCTCCATCAAAAAACATATTTTATACCAGTTCATATAGGGCAAAGAGTCAGAATACAAAAAAAAGCAGTTAAAGCATTTACTGTTATTCAGCGCAAGGGACATTCATCTCCTTATATATCTGAGTATGTACGAGTTAAGGGCCTTCCTCAAAGGTCAAACAGTGGGTAGCTTAGTGGTGCTGAAATTTGAACCTGTGACCTGCAGATCAGTAGTCCAACATCTCAAACACTTAGCTTTCACTGCTCTTATGTCTTATAATTCCAGTAGTACAGTAACAAAACCCAAGACATTTTAATGCTTTCCTGCCACATGACCACTGTGATCCTTACTTCCTGTGGGAAATTTTTCAGCTTGTTTCTATTTGATTTTTTTTTTACAAAATCTATTTAGTTTTCGTCACATTTGAATTTTTGTAGGTTTTAGTCTACTTTAATCAACAAGTTTTGTCGTTTTGAAGTGAGAAGAACAATTTGGTTTCACTATGACTGCAGAGGGCTTTGTTCATAACAAGCTCAATAGCAAAACACATCAGAAGAAGACTTACAGATTTCAGAATGGGTTTGTTAAAGAATGGCTGTGAATTTCAGATAAATGCAGGATGCAAAAAACTAATACTTGACTCATTCCTTCTTAAGCAAGAAGGAAAGATGATGACCATGAACTTGTGCACTAAATGAATAATTACATCATACTTAGTAACCTCCTGGCCAGGTTGAGAGTGGACTAAATTCCTCTGGGGGCGAGCTATGGTGTCTGGCTCTGGGAAGTTAGTGGATACTCTGTCAGGTTGAGATCTGGGGAATTTGGAAGCTGGATCAACAACCTTTCCTGCTAAACCCCATACGCAGCAAGATCTTGTGCATTAGGTTTTCTGATACGTTTCTATCGTGGCCAATAAAGAGTTATTATGGCAATTTGTGCTACATTGGCTTTTCTGTTGGATCGGAAAAGACTGGCAAGCCTTTGGTGGCCACAGGAATAAATGAACTTTGGGTCCCCATGATTCTGTCACTGGTTTACTGGTATATATTTGATTATCAATGTTATTCAATTCACCTGGTGGTGGTGGTGGTGTTGGATGTAGTGGTTGATCAGTGTATGCGCAGGTGTTCCTCATGTGAGTCATACAGCCATTTTAATCTAACGTTATTTTGCAGGAAATGATTTGCTTTCCATTTGGTAAAGCTTGGGACCTGTGTTCCTCTTCTTTCGCCCAACCATCGGGGTAAAATGTTGAGCAGAGCACTGATGTCAAGAGTGAACAGGATGATTGCTGTTCTCTTGCACTCCACTTATTCTTTTATGATCCTGTCTGGAGCTTCAGCTGCTATTTTATTATTTGGTCCATTAAAAGTTAACAGTCATGAGGAATCCCGAGTCCATCATTCAAGGGTGAGAATTTTTTATTAACTTTATGCACTGCATAGAATCCCTCGGTCACATAAAGCTTCATATCGCACACTCTACACATTTCATTTTTAGTGTGTTTATACTTGTACTGTTTTGTTTTGTTTTGTTTTGGCCTGTTACATACCACAGATATTGACTTGCTTATTCTAACCCTGGTTATGTGTATTCTGTGACCCCTGCTATGGATTTTGGCTATGGTTTTTAAAAAGCCTGAAAAAAAAAATGCTCTTAGCAATGTAGAGCTCTTTTCAAATCAGTCTCTCGTTTCTCAGCCCCACAGCCAGAGACCTCAGGATGGATTTATTTAGTATGGATTTCAAATAAAAAAATAAAGAAACTTTTTTTTTCCCCCAGCTTTGTGGAATAAAATATTTATTTGGTGTATTTTATTAGTAGAGCGAGGCATTCAGGAGGCACCCAGTCCACAGCTGTTCTGTCACGTTTCTGCACCTCGTTTGTAGTCTCCGCTGTGTTTATTGATTTATATGTTTACTTTGCTCACACATGCTCCACATCTAGAAACATGCAGGTAGCACAACTGACGAAGAGCAGGTGACTCGCTCGCTCCTTCACTGACAGATGAGATTCTCTGTAGAAGCGTGGTGAATCAAAGGCCGACAAAGAGCTAGTCCTGGTCCCAAGGCTCTCGTGTGCACTACTGCTGCTTGTTCTCTTTGTTACCTCTCCCAGCTCAGCGACAGCATCGACACGATGACGGCTGTTTAGGGCCTGTGTGATTTGACAAGAGCGTAAGCCTGAGTATTTTTTATCTGCCTGTCAAAAAAAAACAAAGAAAAAAATAGGATAAAAGAAAAAGAGATATTATATTAGCAACAGAGGAACCTGGTTACAGTTATGTGTAAAAGTGAGTGCCCCCTCACCTGATTTAATTCCATGCTTCTTTGTTTTTTGTGTGTTAAACTATAATCATGTTCAAAGAGGGTCTTAGTATTAGGCAAATGCAACCTCAGACGAACAACAAATTATAACCTTTCTTCACTGTGCCATTAATTATGTAACAATAATGAAGCAAAAAGAAAAAAAAGCATGTGGGGAATACTGAGCCATGATTCGATAGCTTGTCCTGCCACAGCATTTCAGTCGGGTTGAGGTCTGGACTCCGACTAGGCCATTATAAATCCTTTTTATCCATTCTGATGTAGATTTACTGTTGTGCTTTGTATCATTGTCCCGTGCATAATCGAATTTCCAACAAGTTTTAGATGTCAGACAGATGATCTCACATTTACCTCTAGACTACTGTAGTATGCAGTATAGAGGAGTTTATGCTCAAATCAATGACTTAAATGTGTCTGTCCTGTGGCCAAACTGTTAAGGATATAAGTTGTTTCTTTCAATTCAATTCAATTTTATTTGTATAGCGTTTTTAACAATTGTCATTGTCGCAAAGCAGCTTTACACAATCAAAAGAATTATTTAAGTTTGTATGGAATGTAAGTGTGCATGAATCAAAATGGTCAGATATCCCTGGTGAGCAAGCCGAAGGCGACAATGGCAAGGAAAAACTCCCTGAGATGGTAATAGGAAGAAACCTTGAGAGGAACCAGACTCAACAGGGAACCCATCCTCATTTGGGTGAAACAGAAAGCAGGAATTGATCTTCAGTCATACTGTATGTTAGATGGCAGGCAGTTCAGCTATAACAGTTGATGTTAATATGGAGTCCAGGTACTGTAGTTATTATGAAATGCTGTTCCGCAGAAACTGTTTGTTTGTCCTCAAACATAGTGCTGGACAATAAAATCAAACAGCTCCAATTTGGTCTCATTTGTCAATAGGACATTGTTCCAGAAGCAGTTTGCCAAACCTCAGTCGTGCTTCCATGTTTTTTTAGACAGAAGAGGTTTCTAATGGCACCATTTCAAGCAAACCGTACTTGTTCAGTCTTCTTCTCATTGTGCTGTCATGGACTTTTAACATGCTCAGTGAGGCCTGTAGAAACTGATAGGGACTGTAGCTCTTTGTTTTTTTGTTTTTTTTTTGTACCTCTCTGAGCATTGCACAGTCTGACCCTGGGGTGAAAGTGCTGGGATGTCCACTCCTGGGAAGATTGCCAACTGTCTTGAATGCTTTTCAATTGTGAATAATTTTTTTTCACTGTAGACTGTTGAATTTCACAATTGCGTCTTTAAGAAATTTGTCTTTCCCTCTTAGCATTGTATTCACACACCTGAATGCCCCAGAGCTGCAAACTGCCAAAACATCTGATTTTATAGAGGTCTACACACCTGTTGATGCTGCGTTAACCAGGGGCTAATAATTAGCAGCACCTGGCAGCAACTTACCCTCTTAAATCCTGTGAAAGCAGGGAGGGGTACTTAATTTTGCCTGCATCTTTTTATATTTTTGTCTTAAGTTTTTAAAAAATGATAATGGCACCGTGAAAAATAGATGTTGTTGTATTTGCCTAATGCAGAGACCTGCTATAATTAGATGATTTTTATCATACATTTACACAATAAAAAATAATTAATTACATTAAGAGACGGGTTCATTTTTTTTTACACATGACTTTATATGTGGCTCATCTGCTTCCTGTACTAGCTCACTGAGCCCCTCTATTACCTGTCTCTCAATCACCATCTGAAACTTTACTATGCAAAAACTATAGCATATAATACAGTTTCAGCTCAGACAGAAACTGACTCTCATGAGGAAAGGAAAGCCAAGGGCTATATCTTCTGCAAGTTTCCCTATTTTTAACTTTTACACATGATTAATTATTATCAAATATAAGCATTAGATTAATTCTAAATTGGGTCCACATTAGCTGAATTGTTGATTAATGCAACCATGGGGGGCGCAATCCAGTGTCTTCTTGTGCCAGTCCCAAGTCTGGATAAATGCAGAGGGTTGTGTCAGGAAGGGCATCCGACGTAAAAACATTTGCCAAATCAATGATGCGAATCACAAATATCATTTCCATACCAGATCGGTTGCGGCCCGGGTTAACAACGACCGCCACCGGTGCTGTTGACCTACAGGGTGCCAGTGGAAATTGGGCTACTGTTGGTCGAAAAAGGAGAGGAGGAAGGTGTGTTTGAAAGCAAAGAGAGAAAAGGAAAGGCAAGAGTTAAGGAGTGATAGTAGGGACTTTGAATGTTGGGACTATGACAGGGAAGGCAAGAGAGTTGGTTGATATGATGCAGAGAAGGAAGGTGGATATACTGTGTGTACAGGAGACCAGGTGGAAAGGTAGCAAGGCTAGAAGCTTAGGATCAGGGTTCAAATAGTTTTACCATGGTGTGAATAGGAAAATAAATGGAGTAGGAGTTATTCTGAAAGAGGAGTTTGTTAGGAATGTTCTAGAGGTGAAAAGAGTATCAGATAGGGTGATGAGTCTGAAGCTGGATATTGAAGGGGTGATGTCAAATGTTGTTAGTGGCTATGCCCAACAGGTAGGATGTAAGTTAGAAGAGAAGGAGACATTCTGGAGTGAGTTAGATGAAGTGATGCAGAGCGTCCCCAGAGGTGAGAGAGTGGTGATTGGTGCAGACTTCAATGGACATGTTGGGGAAGGGAACAGAGGTGATGAAAATGTGATGGGCAGGTTTGGTCTTCAGGACAGGAACATAGGGTGACATATAAGAGAGGAGGCAGAAACACTCAGGTGGACTACATCTTGTGTCGACGTTGTAATCTGAAAGAGATCAGTGACTGCAAAGTGTTGTTAGGGGAGAGTGTAGCCAGACAACACAGAATGGTGGTGTGTAAAATTACCCTGGTGGTGAGGAAGATGAAGAGGACAAAGGCAGAGCAGAGGACAAAGTGGTGGAAGCTGAGAAAGGAAGAATGTTGTGTAGTCTTCAGGGAGGAGTTGAGACAGGCTATAGGTGGTCAGGAGGTGCTTTCAGTTGACTGGACAACTACAGCCAATGTGATCAGGGAGACAGGAAGGAGGGTACTTGGTGTATCATCAGGTAAGGCAAAAGTGGACAAGGTGACTTGGTGGTGGAACGAGGAAGTCCAGGGAGATGGTGAATATACAGTATCGGTAGAAGGATGCTGAGGTTGGAAATGCCAGGCATTAGGTCGAGAGGAAAACCAAAGAGGAGATTTATGGATGCAGTGAGAGAGGACATGAAGTTAGTTGGTGTGAGAGAAGAGGATGCAGAGGATAGGGTTAGATTGAGGCAGATGATTCGCTGTGGTGACCCCAGAAAGAGAACAGCCGAAAGACAAAGAAGAAGTTAATTAAATTTTCTTTTCTCTCTTCCTTCAGATCCTGAGTTGGCTAAGACAAGATACAGCTGCCTCCATGGATGTCGTATAAGCACATTCATGGTGCTCAATATAATTAAGATTCAGGGAATTTAGAGGCTGGATCAAGAACCTTAAACTCTTTGCCTGCAAAGCCTCATCCGCAGCAAGTTGTGAAGCACTGAGTGTTCTAATACCTTTCTCTCATGGCCAGAACTGACTTTTTTCAGCAATTTGAACTACATACATTAGCTTTCTGTTGGATCGGACCAGATGAACTTGGCTTTGCCCCCACAGGCATAGATAAGCCTTCAGTGCCCATGCTCCTGTCACCAGCTTACTAATATATAATTGATAATCAAAGTTATTCAGCTCACTGGGCAGTGGTGTTAGTGCTATGGATAACTGGTAATGATGATTTGCAAAGTAAATATTTTAAGCAGCAGTTTAAACTAATGTTTGATAGGGGAAGGTGATGTAGGCACATATAATTATATGAAGTACTATTCAAATTAGGGCTGTGTATTGGCAAGGGCCTCACGATACGATACGTATCACGATACATGGGTCACGATACGATAAATCACGATATATTGCGATACAATACATATTGTGATATATTGCAATAGTTTGTATTAGTATGTGTGTCACATTATATTGACAACTTGATAAAGTAGGCAGACGAATTATAATTCCAATTCCAATTTATTTTCCATCCATTCCAATTCATTAGAACAGCACAGTGTGATTGAAGTCCATATTGTTATAAAACACTTAACACTTAAACATTCAACTAAAATGTATATGCCACTAAAGTTACATATAAATTAAATAAACAATTTATAAAACTAAAATAAATTTAAGCAAAAAAAATTAAGTTCATCAAGTAAACATAAAACTGGAACATAATGCTCTAATATGAGGTATTCATTGTCACCAAACTGTTAGACCAAAAATTCTCTTGCCTCCAAACTATTAGAAACTTAAGTGTAGTATCGATACTTGAGGTTTGACTATCGATACACTATCGTAAAAGAAATTATCGCGATAGTTAGATGTATCAATATTTTTGCACAGCCCTAATTCAAATGTGATAAGATCAAATATTTATCAAACAAATAAATAAAAAGCATATTTGTAAATATGAACCCAATACAGAGGTCAGTAAATGTGTAAAAGGTTTGAAGAAAGGATGCTTCCAATGAGCTGCTTGATAAAAATATGTTTTCATTTCATTAAGATGGGGCTCACACAGAGCAGCTTGATCTGTCCTTTCTCAGAGCAAGTTAGATGTTCACTGAGGTACCATTTAAGACTGCAGATGTGACTATGGTTGAGAATCTGTGAGGACAGCCAGCCATGTCACAGCCACCATAGTAGTTAGGGACTAAGGCTTTTTACTAACACCAGATTACCTGAAAGAAAAGGATGATTTGGCTTGTCTGTGAGAAAAGGGAGAGAGAAGAACAGATAGTTCAATTTTTCAACCATGGTTTGTACATAATCACTAAGAGCAGCATCCAGGTCTTAAGTAAAATAGATACCAGGTTAACCTTTTGTCCATGGGGATTGAAATGGTCTACTCATAATCTCAAAAGGAGATTGAGATTGATTGAGAATATAAATAAGAGAATATGCGTGTGGAGTCATTTTGATTTCATGTACAGTAGGACCAATGGCAGAAGCTCAAGGCAGGAGTTACCGAAATTGAAAAATTGAGAAATTGGCTTACTGTCTGCAGATTTTAACCTGCCCTTTCTTTACATGGTGAGAATAGGATGCAGGAAGTTAGAGTAAATCTGTGAAAATAGTAATTTATGAAAATCTTGAGTAAGAGCAACAAGCTCAGCTGCTTGTGCCGATTTGTATTTGTAGGGTAATTAGTGTGCTTCAACTATTACATTGAGAAGTTCACAAACAGACTAACCACAAAGTGTAGTTGAGTCATTGGGTTTTAAACATGGACCATCACCATATGCATGTACACCAAACTGTGATAAGAGTTCAGTGTACATGGAAAATATTGTGGACATTTCATGTAAGTAATATCTATGCTCTATAATGCTCTATCAAGTCCACTTGGGCATCTTCTGCCTAGCATGTGTTAAGAAGATCTTAACAAGATGTGTGGATGTAGATGTGTATGTTGAGTGGCAAAATAAGTATAAAGGTAAAGTTCTGGATAGCATTGATAGTTTGCCTCAGAACCTGATTGCCACTGTGCAGTCACGTGTTATGTCTGAATGAGTAGAATTGAAGTTACCTCTCTAGAATTGAGAGTTATACTCTCTCAGTATTTGTGACCAACAAAGCAGATACAGCTACAGCCCTTAAAAAGGCAGGCACACCTTATACTTACAAATCAAGAGATTGTGAAAGATTTGCAACAGGGCAGAAATCTCCCGTGGTCTTGGACCAGAACCCCTGCTTCTGCATATTGGAAATTAAAAAACTTTAAGCTGGAACAGAGCTTAGAGATTACTTTAGGTAACAAAACAACTTAATCATTTCTTTAGTCCACTGGAAAATGGGGGGCTGTTATTATTTACAACATTATCAGAGAATATTATCATGATGGGAGTTGTCCAGTATGTACTGATCTCAAAAGTTTAAGCAAACACAGATGTGGCACAGATGTGTTTGTTTAATGTTGATTATTCACGAGTGACAAAGCTGGCGAATTTGTCAGTGTATGAAGGACCATATGACCCTGGTCAAAAGAGAGAGCATGGCAACATGGCAATTTACATTTACGTCATCCCCCAACAGATTAAAAAGTGACATAGGAATGACAACAAATCCGTGCAAGTAATAATAAAAAAAGCAAATAGTATGATCATCTGGAGAGCACAGCATCAATGGAAATATTTTAGACAGGTTATACTGTAGGAACACAGTTTATTCCCTTAGGGTCAAGACTGGTGCCAGAAATTGGTACTGAATATTTTTTTTTATATTAAATGAAATGCACATAGCACCAATGTCTACCATGAATAACTGGCAACAAATGCGAATCAGTAGAAAGAGCAAATGTTAACATGAAGGTGTTCTGTGAAGTCTGAGGACAGCCTTATGGTGGATATTGCTGAAATTCATACAGGGTGGAGACATTACATCTGGGATTTAAATATTTTTCTTGCTGGTTTATCCTAATTTGCATTGACATTCTGATCTCACGACAGTCACCATGCCAGTGCCCCCTAATACCACAACAATGTTATTTACCTGATCTTTTAACACCATGGTGTGTTATAGAGTTTTGATAGCTCTGATAGCAGCCAAAACGAATTTCGGGTTTAACAGCTTTAGATGGCAATTTAGATTTGGGGCAATTGTAATTAGAATCCCAAGTGAGAGCTCCATATTGTTCATTAATTAAAAGATTGGTGGTAGTTAAATCAGCCTCATAATAAGAACCTACTCTAGGGAAGGCATGCTACTGAGGTGTGCCTTCTGTCCGTTCAGCCAAATTATCTACAAATGGTTATACAAAAATACCATAGTCATTAATAAATATCTATTCATTGAGGGTTTGTGATGTTTTGGACTGACCACTTCTATCAATTTTACATTCCACTTTACAAAATGCAAAGAGAGTAAGAGATTATAGGAAAAATTGCATACCATGGTACAGATAAAAATGTTCGAAACATGTCACATATTAGTTTAGAGGTGCTTAAAAAGCAAGTACACAGCCATAATCATGTAATATTTATTCTCCAGACTGAGCTGAGGCAAAGAAACTTCAGATGAACCTTATAAAAATACCATAAAGAAATGATGCTCTAGACATTTGTTCTCATCTGTACCACAGAATTTATTATGTCTGAAAACATGCGCTCTAAGCTGGATTTAACATAATCTAATAATTACATTTGTCCCAATTGGACTTACCAGGTTTTCTGTTTTGAGGGGGGAAAGAGAGAAAAAAAGAATATACATAGAAATACTACTTCTTGACACAAAGCAGGTTCACAGGTCAAATAATCACAAAAAAGCGTTATATAGACTAAATGGATAAATGGATGGATGGATACCCACCACCATGAAGTTTTTTTCAACAAATGTAAAGAAACAGACTTGCTTTTCTCTATAACTATGAAGGTCAAATGACGTGAACAAAGCAGCCAGTGATTTAAATATTACTGTCATATATTCTTACAATGTCTATAAAAAATATCCTTATCTACAGCTATTTAGCCATTGCTTAAGCTAAGCTACAAAAGATATTACTATCACTAGCTGCATTTTAAATTAATTCAATACATTTCACTACTTAACAATTTTTATACTACAGTATGGAACACAAACTCCCTCAACTCCAGTTAAGGCCCCCTGTAGTACTGTGCACAAAATCCCCTTAGTGAGTGCTTTCCCAAATTTTAAGTATTAGGTAAAATATATACAGCAAATGACCATATACAGTACTTCAACTGTTGAAACTGGTTAAAACTGTCATTGACCAATTTTTTTTGTTATAAAGAATTGTTATAAAGAATATTGTATTGCATTTAGTAGAGAAAATAGAACCTGATTTTTTTTTCTGATAATGAATTCAAAATCAAATTTGCTAAATTCTGTGTTGCTATGAATAAAAATTTAACTTGACTGTAATTATCATGAACATAGTTTCAACATGTTCATGTGTCTTCTGACACCCTGTGTATCTTCTGTAATGAACCCATTTAACTTCTGATATAAAGCACCTTCACTGAGTATTTTATTACACTGAATTATCTATTATTATTCCAGCAGAAAAAAAGAGAAAAAAAGAACTTTTATTTAATTCAGCTGTCATAACTAATTTGATAAGACCGTTTCTGGGAACTGAGACAGTATATACATCTAAATTTAACTCCAAGCAATTTTATCTCCAATTATCCTGTACATGGGGGAGGCAAAGCATCCGTGTGATTAAAAACTAAGACAAATTTGTAAATGTTCTAAATATGACAAAGCCAGAAAAAAAGGCAAAAAAATAGCTTAGCACAATGGATGTGCTTTAGATCCTTTCTTATATGAGGCGAACACAGGCTAAAGTATTTTTCCTCAACGATCACAAGCTGGTTTTGTTTATAAATTCTCTGTCTTACTAGCTAGTATGTTCCCAAGGCTACATAACCTGCAAGATTTTCTTGAGGATTTTCTTTTCCATATGTTAGCTAGCTAGCTTTTTTATCTAGGATAATTTCTAGGAATTCGCTTTTTTCTTTCTTCGTAGACAAAATGTAGTAAACCTTAGCTTTGTGTGACTATGCTCTTTAATAAGCTAGCTTGTGGTTGTTGTTTTTTGTTGTTGTTTTTTTTTTTCTGGAATTCAATATGGTGGTGATGTACTTTAATCCATGCCAAAAAAATAAAAAATAAAATAAAAAACAGTATATAAAGTCATATCATCGCTCTGAGCAGAAACAAGAGGGCACTAGTGCTGAACGAATCAATCTAATGTCACAGAACATAACCTTAGTTGGCTACATTCTTTTATTTTCTAAGATGTTACTTAGCTTAATTAGACAGATTGCTAATGTTACTAAGCGCAAACTTAGTTTGTTGAAATTAGCCAGATTGGTTTAATGTTCATTGGTTACAAAAGTCAAGTAAATAGCTGGACTTGTAGAACTATTGATTTTTGTTTCAATTGTTTGAATTATTGTTTTAACACACTTCATTCATTTAGAAATTTTTCTTATTACATATCCTGTGAAGTAGGGTCACTGAAGTGCTTAGGCCTTTACAGTACCAGGAACTTTAGGGTAGAAGGTGGTCCACTTCTTGGATGGAAGGCTTACCCATTACAGTGCAAAAGAAGACACTCACTCACTCACACACAAGTCACACACTGCACCCAGTCTGAAACACCAATCAGTATGCAATACTGATGAACTGTGGGGGAAACCAAAATACCCAGAAGAAACCCACCAAGCACTGGGAAAACATGAAAACATGCACCCCATTGAGTTTAATGCATCTAGCGAGGATTGATATTATAATTCTGTCTATTAGTATTCAGACCTCAGACATAACTATGGGGGAAGTGCTAGTCAATATTTACACAAGAATAGCACACGGGGGCTGATACAGGCTTGAATGAAAAGCAGGATTAAACCTGACATGACAGTCAGTTAAGTTCAGAATAATATAAAATATACAGACTTCATATTATGTATTAATTAATTATATGAGTTTATAAATTGTGGTACACAAAATAGTATAATAAAGGCATGGAAAAAGTACATAATGTGTCCATATCACTGTATTTCACTATCACATCCAAAATTATCCAATACTATGTTGGCAGCAGAAAAAAATGAAGAATAATATTATTTTTTATATTATAAAAAAATTATTATTAATAATGTGCAGCTTAATTACTTCACATTCCAGCCTTTCTGCCATAACAAGTGTAAAATATTACTTTATTTTTAGTACCTTAAAATCATGATCCCTTGACTATAAGGCTGTTTCTAGTTCAATGTACAGAAATATATGATTGGCTGCATCATGTGTTACTTTATAAACTGCCAGCGAGTAATCATAGATGCAATCCATGAAGTTATACTGAGAAATTTGTAGTGCTTGCGTGAATCATGTGAAGCTGCCTTGTCAGTTAACATTTTCCTGGTTTCTTTTTTTCTCCAGGCTTAAAGGAAAATATTTGTGTTTCAAGGCAGTTGTCTAGGCACAACTAAAAAAAAAACGAAAAAAAGCCTCTATCCAGAAATCCAAGTTAAGCGTCTGCATAAGCTGACTCTGAAAGACCAGAAATATCTCAGTGTAAATATTGATGTAACTTTTGAACTTAAGCTGGCAATTCTGAATACTGTCCTAAGAGACCTGGGCCACTGTAAGGAAGTGAGAGCTTGTCGCCGTGGTAACTACAGGCTGGTCAGTATGTGTATGTGAGCGAGGTGCTGAAGCAAGAGCGACTCAGCTCAAGTGTCTGATAGAGGGAGATGAGGATTAGGAGGATATGTTCAGGGGAAATGAAGTAAGGGATCGCAGATGATGAGGAACTGAAGAAGGGTAAGGAAGGCAGTCATGAAATTAGCAGAGCAGAAAACACACACTGGGTAGCTGGAAAGAATACTGTGGAAATGTAGTAATGTATTATTCAATAGAAACTTTTTGTGTAATGCAATGTAAATTATTTGAAGTGGGTTATATAATGCAACCACTTATAGTAAACACTATGTTATTAGTCATTACCCAGTTCTAAAATCGATGGATGGTTGTATTGTAGCAACACAGCCTACAGATTTAGTTTGAACTTCCTGTAGGATGTGCAGCTTTTGGGGCTAACAAAAATTCTACACATACACGTATTTTAGGATGTAAAAAAAAATAATAATAATAAAAGATATAAAGAGACATTTATTATATTAATTTAGATTAAATTAGGTTAAGATTTAGATTATAGCTGTAATGTGTTTTAACACTTTATCAAGATATTCAACCAACTGGAAGTACAGTAGTCACCAAAATATACAGTACTGAAATGAAAAGATGAACAATATTAATGTACCTTGTTGTTATCTGTGAGTTAATTTCTCCTGACATACACACTATTATCGTGTTGATTTACCACAGTACTGTATGTGCATCATAAGTGTTCGAAGTGTGTGTGCACCGCCTCGCTGTGTTCATGTGATTCACGCCGATTCTCAACCCGGATTCCCGGAACAAGGATTGCTGCAGACTCCTGCAAAAGAAGATGATTTGCTCTTGGCGGATCTTCACAGTTGAATACAATGTCCTTTAACATTCCTCACAAGTAGTCATCAGCTGATGTAACATCAGGGGGATTGGGATGGGTATGGGTTTAGGAAGGAATTGGTTTGCTACCTTTTTTTAACTCAATCCCCATTTACGACCACTTCCATATGAGCGGAAATAATTCTCAACTATGAATACTTTTTTCTTTGTCAAGAGAACCATATCTGCACAACACAACTTTCTTTTCACTATTGAGAATGAGTGTCTGGAGCTATGCCTTATTGGCAAACACAAATACTGTACTTGTCCGAGATGCTGGAGTTTAAAGATTTTGGTGCATACAGTATTTGTTCACTGAAGGAATATTATTTACAGTGTCGCAATGGTAGTTCTTACTGGCTATTTTTGTCACCAGGTCAAGCAACCAGCAACATTGCACAAGAAAAATGTTTTTTTGAAAAACATATTTTTTTTCATTATCCATTGATCCACCGATGAACATCTGTTGTCTAATAGGGAGCATGGAGGCCAAAGGCAACAATTGCAGGACCTCTGGTCAACATTCACATGCACATTTACACACTACAGGCAATTTGGGAGCACCAGTTAGTCTAATCTGCATGCCTTCGGACTGTGGAAGGTAACCGGAGTAACCAGAAGAAACCCACCAACCAGAGGAAGAACACGGAAACTCCATGCACACAAATCCTGAGGCATTGGTTTGAACCCGGACCATAGAGGTTGAATGCGACAGTGCTAGTCACTAAGCCACCATGCTACTAAAATTTTATAATTTTTAACCGGTGCTACATATTTTTTAATCCTTCTCTTAAAACCAATTAAATCAGTAAATTTAATGAAAATTCATAATGCGTAAAAAAAATCTGCATTCTAAACCAGTACTCCTTACTCTTGCAGCGTAAGACAGTCATGTGTGAAATTTTATATGTGATGCTGAGCGTTGCCTCTTGCTAAACACTGCTCTTGGCTCTGTGATGGCATAAACAACAAAACTGTCAAAACAAGATATTTCTCTTCATTATCTGTAGCAGCTTTAAGAAGGTGTTAATGCTAATAACATAGCAACAAGAACTTTAAAGACCAGTGGAGTTTTAGTGCAAGGTGTAGATACTGTAGATTTTTTATTTATTTTTTCATTTTCCAGGGTGGCGTAATTTATTATATTTTTTATAGTAATTTAGGAAATAAAAAAATCTTTAATAGTTTTGCTCTTTTCTCCCAGTAGATAATCAATCTGATCAATAAAAAGCAGCTTTAAAAGAGCATTTACAAAACAGCAACAGAGAGAAACATTACTTCACATTTCTTTCAAAGATCCATGTAGGTACTTGCCAATAAAGGATTACAGAGTCATGGCAGTGGATGTTCAATGTTTCGCTTCTCTAGGGGATTTATTTAGAGTCATGTTAAGTGAACATAATGAGCATTTAATACTTATATTCCACGCACGGGTATTCAAACCTCATGACTATAAACTTAATCCCTGTTCAGAATTGTACACACGGAACAGAGTTCGCAAAAGCATGTCCCCAGTTCTGAAACTGATTGCCTTTTTTTATATGATATAGGCCTGGGTGAGAGTAGGCTGATAAAGTCCAGTACTGCATTTCACTGAAAGATTTAGTGGTGGTCCACCATACTGGAAATAGGGGAGAGCAGCTGGCTGCTGAAAACATACATTCAAAACCTGTCACAGAAGCACTTTCAGTTTAAAAATGTAAAGGAGGGCCTGGAGCCTATCCCAGGAGACGTAGGGCACGAGGCGGTGTACACTCTATACAGGGTGCCAACCTATCACAGGTCATACACAAATACACACACTCATTCAAACACTACTGACAATTTGGGAATGCCAATTAGCCCATTCTGCATGTCTTTGGAATGTGAGAGGAAACCCACCAAGAACAGGGAGAACATGCACACTTCATGCAGGCAGAAGCGGGAATCGAACCTGCCTGGGAATGAAACTCTTAAGATGCAAGGTGATAGTGTTACCAATAAGCCTTTGCCAGAAACTTTGTTATTTTTCATTACTGTTCACGGCTAATGAAAGCTACAAAGCTAATGCAAGACCGAATCCAAAATCCACTACTAGGATATATGTGGACCAAAGGATAGTACACCTTTCTGTTTTACACTATTTGGGATTAGACCCTGGAAATTTTTACTTTTTGACATTTGACATTAACAGTCATTCTTTACCAAGTGATGAGTTCGAAAAAATGTTACTCAGCTACATTTGTTAGTTAAAGCCCTCAATGCTACTAATGATCTATGTAATAATTTGTCTACGAAGTAAATTATAATATTTTGAATAAACATGGTTAACAGAATCCAGAGTGAGTGGTTCAGCATTTATCTTACTTTTCAGAATACATCTCGGTTCCCGTTTAGTAACATTTGAAAGATGTTTTGCTCAGCTTTGCATTATTTAAGATAAAGTAATGATGAAAAAGAAATAATACAAATGATGGTATTAAACATTTGGCACACTGATAGAACTGGTTCTTAACACTACCTGATACTGTAGGCTGCTTATCAAATGTTCATACATTCTATGTAAATGAAAATGTTCAACAAAGCATAATTTAAGCACTTCATTCGGATTGACAAAAACATTTTAAGACAAGCTACATCTTTAGAGCCACTGCTTTTTACGCTCAAACCTGAATGAGCCGTAATATAGATAAAAAGCACTTCACTCCCAATAATTGGTCATTCCTGCAAATCCCCTATAATCGTGGCCTCCGATCCAGCAGGCATAATAGTGTCTAATGCATCCGTCCACTGCAGTGTGGCCGAGTACAGCAAGGCAGTCTGCTCTGGCCGCGCTAATGGACCAAATGGACGGAAATGCCATGTGAAAGGGCCTGATGTATGGGAGCTGCTGTTGAGGGGGAGGTTAGTCTTGATCTAATTACACACTGGCAGTGATGGAGCAGGGCCTAGCATTGAGGTCTGACTCACGCTAGAGCTGGGAAAACGCCACCGGGCTCAATTGGGCCCACGATGCATGGCTCTGCTTCCCACTATTGGCATGTGCAAGACGGCGACCCGGGAAACATTAGTCTTAATATTTTTCTGCTCGGAGCATCGTGTCCCCGACTCGTTCGACAGGACGTCTTCTATTCATCGTAAATGCATTAGGCTCCTTCAGGGCTTGACTTCTTTTTGTTGCCCTACAAAATGCTACAATATATTTCTGGACAGCATCTCGGATCAATTCGATTAGAGGTCACAACAGGGAATTTCATATGCGAATACATTCACTTGTCTCAGATTTATTTATTCATCGCAGTGATGCATATGCATCAATTGTCAAGATGAACAAAAGCAGGTTAAATCAATCCGAAAGAAGAAAATCTATTCAAAGTGTGTTAGACGACATGATTGGTTTATGACGACCTTTCTAGTACTCTCTTTCATCCGGCATGGCCTAACTAGTTTTAGATATGATCTCTGTGGAGCCTTGCCAAGACTTACCAATCAAATGTAGAGAGAATGTAAGGTCATTTAGATCAGACAATGAGGAAATTCTAAAACAATAAAGTGATTAAAAGGAATATGATCACAAGACGTCTGATTGTACAGCTGGTCTGAAAAGATTAGTGTCAGTCTGGAGCGTTTTCCTGCCATAAGATTCCTGATTTATCTCAAGTAGAGCTTCAAACACGTACAGAACAATTGTAAATTACTTGAGCTATAGGGAGAAAAGACAGGATGGAGTAAGGGGCAAACATCTGGAGGGTTATAAGCAAGATTGATGATGATGATGATAGATACATTTTATTTTTTAATTTTTAGGTGCTTTTTATCCAAATTACGAAAACATTTTCTTTTGATTTGATGGATTTTAACATTGGGTGTTGTTAATATTTGGTTTAATGACTACAGTTTAGCCATAAAGACTAGAAATTTTCTTTAAAGCAGACATGTTACTGATAGCTGTTAGAATGACATGAAGACATAAAGATTATAAGTTCAGAAAAGTGATACTTTACCCATTTGGAAAATGCTCAAGTTTAGTTTCCAGTGGCCTCAGAGTTCTGCTTTTGGTTGACAGAAACAAAACTTGATGTGGTTTTCTGGTGGTGCAGCCCATCAGCCTCATACTGTACTTTCACATGTCCAAGGTTTGACATGTTGGCATTCTGAGACAATTTTCTGCTTACAATGGTTGCAAATAGCAGTTATCCGAGTCACCATAGCCTTGTGGACAGCTTAAATCAGACTGGCCAATCTCCTCTGATCTCTGTCATCAACATGGCACATACATCCTGCAGAACTGCTACTGATGCATGTTTTTTTCTTTTCTCACTGCCCTGTGCAAACTCTCCCAGGAGATTTTGTTTATTTTCAAATACTTAAACCATCACTTTTGGCACAAGCATCCATGCTAGGCTCAATGTCAATCAGTTCAGTTCTTTTTTTTTCTTTCTTTGCTTTACTATTTTTGTCAAATGACTGGCTGAGTTGGATAATTGCATGCATGTGCAGGTGCTCAGGTGGATCTATGGAATGAGCATCATGTTTTGAAAGCTGCTATTATATCATCACCCTTTTCCAATATCTACTGCTTTCACCTCCTACAGCATCAGAAGCATTTTGTTCGCACAGCTGATGAAAGACATTTTTTCCCCCGAAACATCCCGTTTCTTTGGAAACATTGTTTACGTCACTTATTATACCATAGGTGATCTGTTTTATTGTTCTATTGTTGTGAGACGGAAGTCATGCAGCGGTGAGTTTGTGAGGAACCCAGTTTCGAGGGTGTTCTGAGGGTTTTATTGTGCTCTGATCAAATAACGTTTCAGCCTTCATTCTGTTGCAATATTATTGAGAAATTCAAACAATAAATTGGAATACAATTGGAAGATTCTAAACGATGATGCATTTGCTTTCAAGAGAAAGTTGCATTAGGCTGCAAGTGAAAGCAAGCGAACTGTGCAATACATCTCTGTCTCTCAATCTGTTCCCACACTTATTCCTCCTCCTCTTTTGTTACAATAATAAAAAAGAAACTCTCTGAAAAATTTGCTATAATCTCTTTCAGTATCAGTCAATCGATCAGATGAAGATGTCACTGGCCTCCAATTTGCATGTGCATTTATTTTTTTAATAGGAAAAAATGGAATTAAGCCTATTTTTCTTATAAACTACAGTAGGTTGGATAAGAGTCAACATTTAAATAAATAAAATAATTTATGCTGAAGCAAACAAGATGTGGTGAACATTTATTCATTTAATAAGACGTATATCAAAGAAAACCAGACACATTATTAAACTGGCCTTGTCTGCAATACAAAGCAGTGGGCACAAAGTCGATGTGTTTGTGGGAAGAGATGAGAATTTGGCAGAGAATATAGATAATGTTTTTATGTCAGAGCTGTTAAATTTCTTGCACCCACTCACATACAGTACAGTACATACTGATCATTAAACTATACACTGTTCCGGTTTGTTATATATTCAACCACTTGTTATGCATTCACTCATCACACACTTACTGATACTATCACTTCCTCTGCCTATACACTATTTCTCAGCTTCAAAATTATTGACACCCTTTATTGAAATAAGCGAAAATCTGCTCGGAAAAAAAACACACACGCAGTGGTTGATATTTTGAGCTTGAAAACAGGACAGTCACTGTGCATGTTCGTTTTAATACAAATGTTTGTTCAACCATTATACAGTACCAGAAGCAGTGCAATTGTTTTCCACACAAAGCTGCTTTCAAAACTATCAGCACCCCCGCGATTATTATTTGGCGACAGAATCTACTGGGGAGAATAACAGCACAGAGGCTCTTTCTTTATCGTTTAATAATGTTGAAAAAGCTTGTAGACGATCATATAGGGAATGCTCTCTTTATTCCAACTACATGTACTTTAGAGTTAAGTTTATGAGGTGCGTTTAAGTCAAAGCGGGACTTTTGATTGCACAGAATAACAGAATTCAGTTATGGAAGCTAAATTTTGGAAATTTATTCTTAAAATCTGTTCTGTGTTTATTCAGGGTGAATGAACACAGAAAATAGGGTGGTGCTGTGACTAATCTTCCTTGCCAAGGCAACTAGTATTAAACTATCTAAATAAGTATTTCCACAATTTAGCATTTTGTATGATGCTATCAATCCATCAACATGAGCTGCCAAACATCTCAAAGGATCATTAGGCCTATATTTACTATGCATTTATATGTTTAATATACATTTCACATTAAAAAAAAAATGCTCTAAATGTATTGATTGATTGATTGATTGATTGATTGATTGATTGATTGATTGATTAATTGATTGAATTCGGTGATGCAGTTTATGATCCCAGCATTGGCAATACTTTTACAATTTCTTTTCATACCATACTGTATGTACTGTATTTATTTAAACTGAACTGTAGTGCATGTTTCACTATTTGAAGTCTTGTTGAGGCTGGCAGATGGCATATGTGGGCATTTTATGGTAGACAACACTGACATCTCCTGGGCAAAATATAAACTAGGACACAAAAAAAATAAAAAGATAAATAAACAAAAAGACAAATAAAAATAAGAATTTCCATAAATTCTCCAAATAAGTATAGATACCAATTATTTTGCAGCTGTATGAAATGGATTTTTAAGCTATACCAAGGCATGAATAAATAAATAAAACTTAATCATCTGAATGCTGTGTAAAGGTAACGTCTTGTGGTTAATCCTTAATGTCAAATTTAAAATTCAAGTTTTATTTGTCACATACACAGTCATACGCAGTACGATATGTCCTGTGTATTATAATCCCTGATTATGTCATAATATAAACAGACCTTCTTAAAGTTCTGTTAGTAAAGTGTGATACAAGTTTGTTTTAAATTAAAATTTCTAGCCTTTTTTAACTGATGGGATAAAATTAGTTTCTTATCATGAAGTCAGACTAGAATAGAATAGAAAATAAGTTGCACGATGGCATAGTGGTACAGTAAGTACTGTTGCCTCGCACCTCTAGGGTCAAGGCTTTGAGTCCTGCCTTCAGGTATGTGTGTATGGAGCTTGCATGCAAAACAGCATGCAAAAAAACATGCAACAGCCCAAAGACATGCAGAGGAAACCAACTGGCATTTTTAAATTGCCTGTAGTGGTAGTGTGTGATTGAGTGTGTACGTGTTTGGCACAGGGTGTAGACTGTATGTGTCTAGTTCCCTGAGACCCCAGGGATAAGCTCCTATGGCCCTGCACAATGCATGCAGTATAGAGAATGAGAGAGAAAGAGAGAATAAAATAGATCTTTTAGAAATGTAACTTACTTTGTGCCATTTGTACAGTATATTTAACACTCCGGTAATGGCTTCACTCAGACCAGTTATAAGAATCATATTTTTAGGGTTTTCTACAGTATGTGGAAGTCATTTTGTTCCACATATATAAGATGAAAAATGAGGGTGTTTAAGTGGAACACTTTGTGTGTCTCTTTTTTTTTTTTTTTATTGCTGGTTATAGGCAACCAAATGACAGTTAGAAGTTTAAAACACATCTATCCATTTGACAAAAGTCTGAGCAATTTCAGGCTCATTACAGGCACTTATTGGCTAAATGGGTTCACACTTTGTCAAAGGGAAAAAAAAAATATCCTTCTTTTTCTTACAAAAAAAGTTTTTTGGTATATTGTCTTATTATTGTCCTGTCGACTTCTGATTAAACTTTGTGACATTAAAAATACAAAATATTTTTTTAACCAAAGTAGCAACTCAATAGAAAGACGAAAAACATGAAAGTGAAGTGAATAATCTGAATGACAGTTAACTCCTTGTTCTGGCATTTTATTTAAGTTTAAACAGCTGGCAAGTCTACACTATGAAGTATTTATCACTGTTGCTGTAAAGTTGTAACATACATTAAATTAGGTAAAGTAAGTTGCTAACACAAGTCACTTTGTTTGATGAATGTGCCACATGATCTTACAGTATTATGAATACACATGTTAATGGAATGTTTAAAGTTTGCTAACGAGCATACCAAAACTAACATCATCATAGTGACCAGGGAGTTATCAGTGAGAATATCTATTAGGGTTTGGACATTTGAAAAAGCTTTGACCATCTCATGGATCACCATTAGAGCCTCCAAGCAGGTAATGGTAATGCTGAAGGAGCTATTGAGATTTTTTTTTTTCACAAGACAATCATAGTCTGTACACTTTAGGGATTTCTGGATGAGTGATGAAAAAAAAGACATTATTGAAAAAATTACATTCAGATTGGCCTACATATGTAAAAGGTCCTCAGATTTGAAGAGAGCAAACGTTACTGTACTGTCTTGCCTTATAAACTATAATGTTTAAGTAAACACACTATCCTCACATAAAAGCACAATGGTGACAGTATTAGAATATAGTTATAAAAGTTATAACTTGCCAAAATTGCCCACTGTTTTAAATGCATGTATATGCTATTTTAAAGACATTTTTTAAATGCCAGTACCTAAAATTTAAGACAAGAGACACTTTTTGACATT
Organism: Clarias gariepinus; assembly: GCF_024256425.1. Classification (NCBI taxonomy): domain Eukaryota; kingdom Metazoa; phylum Chordata; class Actinopteri; order Siluriformes; family Clariidae; genus Clarias; species Clarias gariepinus. The sequence continues at coordinate 10,060,427 of NC_071110.1, forward strand.
CAATGCCATATGATTTTTATTAGTCACTGAGATGACATGGTATTAACTAAAAATAAATAAATAAATAAATAAATAGCATTTGCACATTTGTACCATTTGGCAGAAACCCTTATCCAAAGCAACTTACATTTATCCACTTACTGTACACATGGTGGTGCTGAGGTTTGAACATGGGGCCTTCTAATCATCACTCCAACACCACTGAGCTTCCCTCTGCCCCAATTATGGCAGATGCATTTATGACCAATTTATGACTGTTTCAGTCAAAATGTCAGGAAGTCCCTTTTGTTATAAATTGTATGCATTGCCATTTTAAAAATGTGCATTTTGTAAGGAGAAGTGGTATTTATTTATTAACAGTCACACAAAGGCACATGCTGTAAAAAGTGTCATGTTTATTCCTAATTTTAAGCAGTACTAACCATACTAAGGTTTTAGTCCTCCTCAATTCACTTGTTTGCCACAAGTGGGACATCAGACTACGAAGATTCAGTGGTCATCAGTCTACCCAGACATATCTAAAAAGCGCTATAGAAAAAAGTTGAATTAAATAGAATTCCTAAAATTATTATTATTATTATTAATGTTAATGTTAATATTAATGTTATTATTGTTTTATTATTATTATTATTATTATTATTATTATTATTATTATTATTATTAATGTTATTATTGTTTTATTATTATTATTATTATTATTATTATTATTAATGTTATTATTATTATTATTTTTATTATTATTATTATTATTATTATTATTATTATTATTATGTTTCTTTTGTAAGCTTTACTCTTCCTTAATATTCTGACCGTGGCTTCACTTAATTTCTTAATTAAGCTTGTCTTCTTTTTTTTTATTTACACGACCAGAAATGGCAGAAACAGTAAAAAATTAAAGGGATTTAATTGTTGGTGTGGGCAAACTGTTTGCACTGGCTGATTGCATCTCTGATTATACCCACTCTAAAAAATGCTGGGTTGTTTTTTTTAACACATTGTTGGGTTGTTTATGCTGGGTCAAAATTCTGGGTTATTTCGGGTACTTTAAACACATTGTTGGGTCGCTCTATGTTGGGTCAAATGAAATGTAGTGCGTCATTTACAAATGAACACCTGGTTGGATTATTTTGACCCAACAACTGGTTGATTCTTTATTCTCTGGTTTCTCCAAATGGCAGCCTGCAAAATGTTTAAAATATCACTGTTATTGTGTCACAAAGTGTAGATTTAAGTTGTTTAAGCGAGAAGGTATGTGTGTACAGCTCAAAACATCAATCGGTCATTGAGTCTATTTTAAAAATTGCAATGATTTCAGAGATTTGAGTTTTAGACAGGCAATACAGGTGCACTGCGCTCAGGTAGCCGCCCAACAGGGCGCACGCCACTTAAGGCTGGCTGTATTTTATGGTAAGTTATAATGTATTTTTACCTAAATTTTAAATGTTGTAGTTGTAGTAGGAGCAAGCGCATTTTTTATGTTCATTCACTTTTCTACATTTTACAGTAAGTCACACGTTTATATGGAGCGGTGGGGGGGTTCATGTATATATGGGGGTCTATTCTGTATATTATGAGAAAAGTGTGTTTGTAGCATACACAAATAAAATAAACATAAATTTACTAAATGTAATCCTAAATGTATTTTTGTTATTTATTTTTTGTTCGTTGTTTATTATTCAAAAAATGAGAATGCGCCATTGTTTAAAACAATCTTTTTCTTTATCCTCATGAAATATTTATTATAAGTTGTAAATTCATCAGTTAAATATCGTATTCATCTACTGTAGGGTTTGTTGTGAATTTGAAAAGGGGTGAATGTTTCGTATTAAATCCAGATGGAGTATCCTGTTATCCCTCACACGTTAAATAGTGAGGTAAATTAATCAGAAATAGACACTAAATTTATGTTCACACAATGTATTTCAAATGTTTTGCACTAAATACATATGTACAGTAACTGTACGTCCTTAACGAAAATGCTTGACGTAAATGTTAGTTATATTGCAACACTAAGTGATGGTGTGTAATCCACAGGTGGGGACCAACATGATGGGAATGAAATCTGCAAAATATGGAGATGTCTGGAGCACTGTTCCATGTTTTGTTCCTGGGGAATGAGACAAGAGGAACCTGACAGACCTTTCCTGTTGTTATTGGCAATGCTATTGATACAGACTCTTTGGTGGAGGCTGTTGATTTGTTTGTTTTTAAAGGTTGTTTTATTTTTGATGTTAGCTACACAAAGCAGTGTCTTCTTATACTGTACCTGCGAGTTTCTCTAGCATACTGTAGATCAGATTGATGGACACAACTACTCATCTGGTAAATTTTTGAGGACAACAGTTTTTTCACCCCACATTTAATTAATAATATCCTTTAAAGGTTTTATTGTTTTTATTTTTAAAGTCATTTTGAAGGAAATGAAATAGTAATAGTTAAATAACTAATAGTTAAAATATTTAGATAGGGAATGTTTGTCATGTGCGCATTATAAGATTTGTATTGAAAACTTCTACAGTATATCAAAAGTGTTTAAACATTGTATTAAATGCAAAAAATGCCATTTAAATCAGATTTACAGGAGCCTCTCGCTTTTGATTGGTTTACAGAGTGTTTATGTTACATTTATTTTATATTTAATAAATGGTCACCTTGGGATTATATGATTTTTGTCAAAATTGAGTTATTCATATTTTCTTATTCTGTTACAATCCATTTACATTATGTGAAGCTGTGTACATTTTGCGTCTTTTTAGAAAATGGAATGTGTCAACCCAGCAAGAGTGATAATTTTACCCACTGGTTGGGTCAGATAAACAACCCAGAATTCTGGGTTAAATGGTTAAAAGGTTGCTTGGGTCAAAACAACCCAGCACATGTTCTGTCCAATAGTGACCCAGCAACTGGGTTATGGATGGTTATTTTTTAACCCAGCAGTTTTTAGAGTGCTGGATGTTTTGTTTTGTTGCTGTCTTGGTATATTACAGTAAATTAAGTCAATGTTCATTTTTTTTTAGAATTCAATGTTTACTAGTACTATTTTATAATGTTATTGAGCCTCATAACAAACTTATATGGTGCCAAAACACTGCCATTTGACACAAGTGAAATTGACATGAACATGATGGTAGAATTGACAAAAGCAGTCCTTATGGTGACACCTATTGGGGGGAAACCGCATTTTAGTTGTTTCTGTAGTTACACATTGTACTGTATATCAGTTGTCATTAACAGTTTTTTAGGCATTGTGTATCCAGTAATCACCAGCTTTAAATGTGTTACCAGCTGTGTTTGGTAGAACAGGGAACAGATTGTTGTTTTTACATCTTTATTTATGCCAGTTTATTTTGGGCATGATGCAACGGTGGAAAGGAGTGTGAACTGACAAGCAAAACACCAGCGTATTGTACCATGTGAAGTGTCAGATCGCTTTGTTTTGAACTGTTAATTTTTTACACACCGGCACAGACATGATATTAGCCAATAATAGCCTAAGGCTATTACAATAAAAATATATATATATATATATTTAAGAAAAATAAATAAATAAATGCATATAATAATAATAATAATAATAATAATAATAATAATAATAATACAAATTAATAATGATTACAATTATAATAATAATGAAATAATGATGATAATGATTGATAATAATAATAATAATAATAATAATAATAATAATATACAACCAAAATAACAATAACCCAAATAATTGTAAATATATAAATAAACAGTAAAAGTTAGGATATATATATATTTTTTTCAAGGGTGTTTATAATATCTAAAGTACCCCCAAATCTACTAAAAGGTCAAAACAATTTGTTAAGTTTTCAGTTAAGTTAGTTAAGCCTTTATTTGTCACGTCAAAATTAGTTCTTTTTCGGATATCCAAGCGTAACTGGGGTCAGAGCACAGGGTCAGTCATGATATAGCGCCCCTGGAGCAGATAGTGTTACAGTAAGTGCTTTGATCAAGGGCCCAACAATGTCAATCTGGTGTAGCTGGGGCTCAAACCACTGACCTTTTGATCAGTAATTAAGTGCCTCAACCCTCTGAGCTACTGTACAGCACCACTGCCCCTTTAACAGTTTCGATGTCACAAATGTTCTTACATATATGTAGAGATCCAGTGCCAAATTTTAAATATTTAATAGTCAAGATATTGAACATCTACTTTCTTTGTTTAAAATTCTAAAATCTCCTGTTCAATTATAATAACATCCTATTCTGTATTTTGAGGTAGAACATCAGCCTGTTATACCAGTTATATCCAATAGATGGAGGCAAAGGTGTAAAATAGAGAGCATTCCTCAGGGTTCTTTATTATATAGGACTATAAAGCTAAAAGCATAAAGCATTGTAGAAGAGAAGTGAGCAGTTGAGCTGTCCCTTCTTTAACACTCTCATCATAAGTCTCCTATACTATATAGAGTACAATATGCTTTATGTTATGTGTAACACTACAGTAAGTATTGATTGAGCTAATGTTCTTCAGTGTATGTACAGTTGCAGCAGCGTTATTGTATATACTGTAATAGCAAGCATCGTTGATGCTGCACAGAGCCAGGGTTCTGGTTTAAGTCTCTTTTAATTTGCTACAGACAGGCGTTTACGCTGTGCACTCATGACCACAACCTTGACAAGAATAAAGAACTGACTGAAGATGATGGAATGTATACATGCAGAGTAGACATATGTTATCTACTGTATGTTATAACTCTCAGCTTGTGATTTATGAGTTGAAATGACATCTAATGGAGAAATGTGGTGTTGGTCTGTTTAGATTTCATTGTCATGCAATATTTATTTATTTATTTATTTTGCTGTTGTTGTTTTTTTTTTTTTGGGGGGGGGGTAAGTAGACACTGTAAGTAGTAGATCCTTGTAGCTTTGTAGCACAGGTCTAAAGAAAACGGTACAATTTTGATGTTATGCCTTTTAATTATTTCTTTGAAAATTAAGCATTGTAGTAAAACATTGTAGTAATTCTGTGTCACTCTGTGAAAAAAGTATAGCATGAAAAGGCACATGAAATTAGAAGGAAGACCAATTAGCACTGGCACCTCAGTTGTGCTCAGTCAAGGAGCAAAATCCAACCAGAGCAATGGTGGAATAGCAGTTTCATTGTTCCTAAACACACATACACACCACACTCAGACATGCATGCACACACACACCCACACACACACACACACGTTTATGTTTATATATTTGCTACTAACCTTTTCAATGTGGAATATAGTAATATTGACCTATAGTAAGAAGAAATCAGTAAAACAAACAAAAAAAAGGCCTCAAAAAAAAGTCTATGGCCTCAGATACTCAGGAGTAGGACCTGATTTGATCTTCTACTGTTATGTCCCATATATCAAGGTTTGCTGCGTTGTGCATATTCAGAAATCCTTTTCATCTCACACTGATTGTAAAGAGTAGTCATTTAACTTTCTGCCAGCTTAAACATGGACAGAAGCCGTTATCCAGCATCCAGTATGACTTACAGAAGTGCATATCAATGTAGATACTGATTCACCAAGTTACTTAGACTCTATGCTTCTCTGACCTATCTTAGCCTCAAAGCATTTCCACCTACAGAACTGCTATTTAATCAATTATTTCTGTTTTTCATATCATTCTGTGTAAAATCTAAAGCTGTTTGTGAACATCAAAGCATACTGTATATATGCTATATATATATATATATATATATATATATATATATATATATATATATATATATATATATATATATAATAAACCCATACTTAACCACTTCCAAATTTAAAATTTCCATCCCCTATCTGCATACAACAGCGACAAGTCCACTATAAACCATGTGCCTCATTCCCTAGCAAGAGCCCTTAGGCCTTATTTCCTTGTTTAAAGTGAAGTTTTAGAAGAGGCTACATTATTAGTCAGTCTTCAAACTATGATGCATAAGTGGAACTGCTTGGAGAATCACTTCATTACATGAGGTTTGGAGGATACAACTTTTGAGGATCCTCCAGCTCTTTCCAACAAACATTTCAAAGGATGTACTTCATCATGAGCTAACACTTGAGAAAAGAGAAAAATATAGTCACCAAAAATGAGTTGTTCTGCTTCAACTTCACATAGAGTTACTCAGCACAAAGACAGGCAGAAAGACAAGATGTCAGACAGGCAACCAAACAGGACGGACAAACAATGGCATTGTGTACAGTATTTTTCTTTTTGAGTACATCCTGTGCAATTGTTACATGTCCAGCTAAATTATTAAATCATTTAAAATGACTCAAACTAACACATTAATGAATATGTGTTTTAAGTGGAGCATTACACTCATCATCTACATCGCTTTATCCTGTACAGTGTCATGTGGGCCTGGATCCTATCCCAGGAGACTTAGGGCATGAGGGTGGGTACACCTGGACAGGGTGCCAAGATATACACACATTCACACACTCTTTCACACACTACAGGAAATTACACCAATTAGCCTAATCTAATTAGCATGTCTTTGGACTGTGGGAGAACACCGGAGCACCAGGAGGAAACCCACTAATCGCGGGGAGAACTCCATGGAGAACTCCATCAAATTCTTGCTTGATAAAAAATTATTTTACTGCTTATATCTTTTTGCTATGCTGCTAAACTTTGTAGTTAAGTAGCTAGTACTTACAGTAAGAAGTTAGTAGTATTGCTGCGTGTAGCTAGCTACCATCAAAACTGCCTGTTTGTAAGCTTGTTAGATTTAATGTCCATATCAGTCCTTGTGCACTTGTTTTTAGTTCAGCGTTTCTTTCTGACAAATTTTCCAAGTCTGTCTTAACTCTAAACCTAATTTCACATTTCTTCAGACCTTATCCATTTTCCCTGTAGTCTTGTAGTAAATGAATCAGGAGTGTCTGAGCTGTCTGAAAAGTGAAACAAAGTGAAACTGTCGCCGCTCTATATGTTCAAAGCAAGCCTTTAAGAAGCGTTGTGCAATCAATGGACCTGAAAGAAAGTAGAGGTCCAGTGCGGCGATCGATACAGATCACATTATCTCTACAGGCAATGTCACATTTCTTGCACAAATTTTGTAATAAATAAGCATGCATTTATAACCATTACAATGTTATGTGATTTATGTCTGAGTGCTATTGAAAACTGAGAAGGGTGTAAATATTGGCAAATTTATTTAGTTGATATTCCACTTACTGTACTGTATATAGATGTTCAAGAAACATTGCTTTTCCATGATCACACTGCAAGATACCAGACAATGCAGGGCTACTGTATACACGACTAAGGATAAAAGTGCACGATCGAGTGTAGCACAATAGAATAAATACACAGTGTGGGCGGCATCAGGAAAGACTAGACAGCATAATTAGCTCTTTTGGTGAGCAAACTGCATTCTAAGTAGACGCATATAAAAAATAAAAAAAAATCTACACTCACAGCCAGGACAAAACATGATTTAACTTGACTTGACTAAGGATTAATTTTCATTTCATTAGTAACCAAAATCTAGCTGATCACATTGACATTTAACATTTGAAATTTTTGTTATTTCAATAGAGCCAGTAGCAATAGTAGCACGAAGGTACCTGACTACTTTTAATAAGTTAAAAAGACATTATGTAAAACTAAAAAAGAAAGTAAAAGGAACAGTGCTTACAGTATAGACGCCAAGGTCTTGGGTCAAGAAAGTGTTGTTTACTCCTACAGTACATACAGTATAACCGTGTACACCTAAGAATGTTCTAATACATTTTCTTCTTTGTTTTTGTTGTTTGATTGATTGATGGGGAGTTGTTACATTCCAAAGACATCAGAAGAGTGTTACATTCCGAAGACATCAGAAGAGTGTTACATTCCAAAGACATCAGAAGAGTGTTACATTCCAAAGACATCAGAAGAGTGTTACATTCCAAAGACATCAGAAGAGTGTTACATTCCAAAGACACACTTTCCTGCTACTGCTGCTAGTCCAAATAGAGAATTCCTTATAATGCCTGAAAGACTTTTCAGGTGGATTTTGATTTGATAATAATAAATAAAATCGATATTATGATATTGTTATTATATAGTACTATACTATATTAACAGTAAAAACATATATATATTTTTTTATTTTGTGCATTGTGATTTTAAATAAATACAATCTAGCTTTAACGAAGGTGATTGGGTCATGTGATTTTCACCTTGATTTACAAAATAAAATTAAAAAAAATTTACACTCACCTTAAGGATTATTAGGAACACCACACTAATACTGTGTTTGACCCCCTTTCGCCTTCAGAACTGCCTTAATTCTACGTGGTATTGATTCAACAAGGTGCTGAAAGCATTCTTTAGAAATAATGGCCCATATAGATAGGATAGCATCTTGCAGTTGATGGAGATTTGTGGGATGCACATCCAGGGCACGAAGCTCCCGTTCCACCCCATCCCAAAGATGCTCTATTGGGTTGAGATCTGGTGACTGTGGGGGCCATTTTAGTATAGTGAACTTATTGTCATGTTCAAGAAACCAATTTGAAATGATTCAAGGTTTTTTGACATGCTGCATTATCCTGCCGGAAGTAGCCATCAGAGGATGGGTACATGGTGGTCATAAAGGGATGGACATAGTCAGAAACAATGCTCAGGCAGCCCTTGGCATTTAAATGATGCCCAATTGGCATTAAGGGGCCCAAAGTGTGCCAAGAAAACATCCCCCACACCATTACACCACCACCAGCAGCCACTGTTGTAGCCCATCCGCCTCAAGGTTGTGTGTGTTGTGGCTTCACAAATGCTTTGCTGCATACCTCGGTTGTACCGAGTGGTTATTTCAGTCAAAGTTGCCTTTCTATCAGCTTGAATCAGTTGGCCTATTCTCCTCTGACCTCTAACATCAACAAGGCATTTTTGCCAACAGGACTGCCGCATACTGGATGTTTTTCCCTTTTCACACCATTCTTTGTAAACCTTAGAAATTGTGGTGTGTAAAAATCCCAGTAACTGAGCGGATTGTGAAATACTCAGACCAGCCCGTCTGGCACCAACAACCATGCCACACTCAAAATTGCTTAAATCACCTTTTTTTTCCATTCTGACTTTCAGTTTGGAGTTCAGGAGATTGTCTTGACCAGGACCACACCCCTTAATGCATTGAAACAACTGCCATGTGATTGGTTGATTAGATAATTGCATGAATGAGAAATTGAACAGGTGTTCCTAATAATACTTTAGGTGAGTATTTAAATATATTCATATTAATAAAAATAATTCTAAACGTTGCCTTCTCAATTTGATAAACCCCACCTACTTTTCCACACTGCACATTAAGATTTAAAAACTAAAAACATGCCAAGATAAATATGTCCCACGTTTAAATATTTAATATAACAGATGTATGGAATTTGTACAGGTTTGAAAAAGTTTTACAGCTTTTTTGTGTTTAAACACTTTTATGTTTGTATTTTTATTTGTAAATTTAATGTTGCAAGTAATTGGCCAATCAGAATTACATAATTTCTAACCTCAGCAGGTTTGACAGACTAAGTGGAAAACTGGATGCCCCATGTCCATGTTTTAAAAGCAAAATGCTAAGCACCTACTCATGTTATTGATGTACGAGAGGCGTTAAAGTTTTTACCATCGAGGTCGAAAGTTTTCTCAGTACGCCGAATCCATGATCGGGCTGTATGCTTCATGTCTAAAAAAATGGCCTCCCAGGAACTCCTTTGATGGCGCAAACATCTGGAAAACTTGGAGTGAGGCCAGGACTTTATGGGGAATCAGCTCTGAGCCACCTGAGCGGGAATCGTCATTAATGGATGTATGACTTTATTTTAAAACGTTGCACCATTCAAATATTTTACAGCAGCTAAGAGTCTCATCACCGTACTGTGCCTGATGTGTTCTGTAAATATATATCAGTTTTAAATCTTTATTAACTGAAGGTTTTGACTTAAAATCCCAGTTTGACTTGAACGCTCCTTTTAATAATTGTACCAACTGTAACAATTGTCTAAGTAATGAATATTTACAGAACAGGGTCTTTAAAACCACATTAACAAATTTTTTTCACACGCATGGTGAAAAACATATGCAAAAAAAGTACATAGTATTTTTTTAAACAATTAAATGCTTTTTTTTAATAACCCGGCAAATATCAGTAAAGTCAATAAATATCATAAAATGTATAAAAAAAAAAGTTTTAACTTTGTAGAATAAGATTTTATTTTAAATCTCATTAAGGTATTGTTTAGATCGGTTTAATGTTGCAAAGCACTGAGGATGTTCACAATGCATTCGTTTATAATGACTAATATTTTGAGATCCAGTTAAAACTCAAATTGTTAGCCAGATTCCATTTGCGTTTTTTTTTTTTACCATTTGTGACAACAGCATTGCACTGTATGACGGATGATGTTTATCGAAATTTATTTTGTGTATTGTTTTAAAATTCTGCTCAGCACTGACCAGACAGCTGGGGCATAACTGATAGTGATGTAGCATTTTAGGAATACAGACAATGTATTTCATTACCGCTGTGCAATGTGTGTGTGTGTGTGTTGTGTGTGTGTGTGGTGTCCTAGCAGCAGCCTACTAACAGCTGTGTGAGGTCCTGCTAATGTGTGGTAATTAGCACTGATCCCAGGGTCCTGCACACAGCAGTGTGTGTGTGTGTGTGTGTGTGTGTGTGTGTGTGTGTGTGTGTGTGAAAGAGAGGGAGAGATAAAGGGACTTCATCATGGGCCAGTCCATTATCCTGAGTGGTCTAACTGCAGGTGTTAAATGCACCATGATCTTTCCTCTGTCACTCTCCCAGCCCGATGAAGTCCAGATCAGGAAGATGTCAGCGCAGCTGCTATCATGATAAATGTTCTAGTTCCAGTTAGAGATAGAAGCTGAAGGACATATTGACGGTTATTTTGAAACGTGTGACATGCTAGACCACTTTACATACAGTAGCTAGCATTACCCAAGTGGTGTGTGCTTGGATCATCAGAGATTCAAGATTAAAAAAAATGGCAAAATACAAAAACACGCTGCATTGTTCTGTTTCACTGTGTACTAAATGAATATTGTTGAAATAACAATAAAAGGCGAAATTAAAGCTAAATTTCTTTGCTTTAAGGTTTTCCCTAAATTAAATACACTGAAATGTTCAAATTAGTTATTGTTGGAGCTATTAGGCTGTATTTCGTGCATAAAAAGAAAATGCACACTATGAACTGTATAAAATCCAGTGTAAAAGTTTAACTGTGCAGTTTATGCAACATTTTAAGTGTGTAACCATCTGTGAGAACATCTGTGTACGGAATTTGATATACTGTAAGAGGGTGAAGAAATAGAAAAAATATTTCATTCTGTTTGATTAACTAAGCTCATATAACTTTGATTTTTGTAATTTATGAAGCAAAATTAAAATTTTGTGTGTTTATGTGGCAAAAAATTCTCAGACATCAGAAAATTTACTCCTAAATGGATTGCTGAGCAGTTTGCTGTTTTCTTCTCATAAATACTGTTTATTCGTCAGAGAATTCTTGCTACATCAGAAGCTTTTTCACGCAGATATGAATGCTAAAATCTTCGAGTGTAATATTTATCTCTGTGATATCAAGTGATTGGCAGATTATTAAAAGCTGGAGGAGAGAAGAGATCTATATTCTTATCTGCCATCTGGATTTTGCCCCCCTGATGGAGCCATCAGCTGTTCCTCCGCTCTCCGCGCCCAAGCAGAGCTACGCGTATGGGGCTGAATGAAACATGCCCCCTGCACGACAGATCGCTTGCACATTTCTCATTATGGATGGATGTGCCTTAGTGAGAGCTGAAAGAAAACAATTTGGCAAGCAAACAATTAACAGACCTGTAAGACAGTTTGATTTGATTTGCATTGGTCAAGAGTATGGGCGAGACTCACGGTCAGAGGAAGCCAACGAATCAGCAGACACCTACACAGAGCAACCACACCAACCTCAGCTCAGGATCAAACTGGAGCTGTGAGGCAGGAAAAGCTATCCACCGCACTATTGCACATATGTGAAATTATTATACGTAATACAATTTCCTATTCAAACTAATAAATACAATCTTTTAAAAGCTTAAAACACTTTGTGTAAATATTTATAATGCAAACATTTCGAAACCCTTTTTTTGTTTTGTTTTTTATGAGAAATTATTTATCTGAAAATCTATTTATCTTCCATCACTACAGAAAAAAATAATGAGCTTTCCAAACAAACAAGAAAAGATGATTGTTTTTAATTAGTATAACAAAATTGTAAAGCTTGTCTTGCTATTGCAACCAGCTTGTTTTGCTGATTGCTTGCTTGTATTGCTCATTACTGAAGTTTGTATTTTGTTTTTGAATTATTATTTGTACACATAAGCTGTTGTAAAAATTAAACACCATTGATGCTATATGTGATGTGATGATGTGAACACTGAACTGAAAGTACTGGTTTATAATTTTTTTTTTTTTAATTTCAAAGCCATCGGGTGTCCACTTTAGGGAAAAAAGGCAAGAAAAAGAAGAGAAATGGGCAAAAGATAAAGGTATGAATCTATCTTATCGCTTTTAAGTATAATGTTATGCTAGTATAAAATGTGTTTGTTAACTTACAGTATGTTGTTACAGTATGTTTCTAGCTTCTATAACATTAGATATAATTTCATACAGTTTCACACAGGAAAATGTGTATAGAATGTGGAAGAAAACATTAGAACAATAAATACATTAGTTATTTTTTTGTAACTTGTTTATAGTTAAGGAAATGCAGATGTTGCAGTTAATAGCAGTCCTTATACAGTATCAAGAACATGTACTGTACAGTGTTACATTTTTAACACTGTACAGTATCATAATTCATGATGAATCAATTATTCAATGAGGAATGATTTATCAGTTATGTTATTATATTATGTGTTGTTATACAGTAGACCAAAAAATTAAAACAAAAATGAAAAGAAATATATATTAAATTCATAAATGCCTCAGAGTGGCGCAGTGGTAAAGTGCTCGCCCTATCATCCGGAGATCGAGCGTTCCCGGGTGATGCTGTAACCTAAGGTAGCGAAGGTATAGAGAGCGCCGATTGGCCGAGCTATCTCAGAGGGGAGGGACAAGAAGTACTTGGTGCTCTCAAATTAATCACGGCTCTACAGCCAATCAGGGGCGTCTGAACGCTCACGCAAGCGGAGCGGATAGCACTGTCCTCCAAGCGTGTTATATAACGATTGGACTTAGGAGCAACAGACAAAAATCATGTGGTCTGATGAGTCCAGACTGATCCCATTTCAGAGTGCTGGGTCTTTCACGGAAAGAAGGGAAGTGCATGAAGCATGACTACACCCCTCCCCATAGGGACCACTGTACAAGCCTCTGGAGCAGAGGTGACAAATTTGTTCCAAAAAGGGCCGGTTTGGGTGCAGACAACAAAGCAGGAGCCACGCCTGATAGTCTATTGAAAGCCAAGAATACAAATTATGACAGGTGGCATCAGGTGTGGCTTCTGCTTGGTTGGAAGGAAAGCCTGCACCCACACCCGCCCATTTGATCGAGTTTAACGCCCGCCTCTCTGGATCCTTGCTTCAACTGGTCCGGACTACGCTCGGCAATGTTATATGACAATAAAATGTCTTTATCAAATCTTTCTGTTATTCCATTTCATGTCTTTGTCGTGTCTCGAATCTCAGCTTGACTGACAAATCACAGAGTATCATTTATGTACTAGCCTGCATCTGCCGAACATTCAAGTCTTCACGGGTGTGCCACTTTTAAAATGTGTGAGATCAGCATGCAGCACAGAATGATGTTTGATTAAAGCTTTGATTCATGACTTTTAAATGTTTTGTTTTAAAGTTTTAATCAAGGCTGTTTATTTCACATTCACTCAGTGAAAATGCAGTCACTTGCTCTAATAAATATGCTTCCTAATTTATTCACAGCATCTGCATTTAAGATTAAATTTTTATTGATGAAGAACAGGATTAGGAAATGAGCTAGTCGGTTAATTCTGGAGCCAGACAGCACGTGTCTAGACTTTAAGAGTGACAGTGGAGCTATTTAAAGCCTGTGCTCTGGCTGCCAGACAGAGTAAAGAGCTATAAATCCGAACATTTGGGACAGTCCCATTCAGATCTTCCCTATGATACACCCATGTGTGTGGCAGTGAATCGTTTCTTTAGTAGTAGATAAGGGAGATGTGGAAACAGTGGTGACAGAGAGACAAGGACTAGTCTAAAGTGACCTGTGTGTACAAGCAGGAGTGATCGAATAGAGTTCTGTGGGAAGGTACACAAGGATCCCTCTCTTTATCTCAGCAGTTATTATAGCGGCCCTAATATTGTATCAAAATCTTCATCTTCATGCACTGTCTATACTTTTACCATCTCTGATGCATTTTAGCTTTTGACACATTAAGACTCAAGTAGAATAAAAGTATGCTAATTATTTCAAATCCTAGCTAGCCAAAGCATACATGCTCCAGACTAATGACTGGTATACTTGAAGTTTGCTATTTTGGAAAAACTAATTTTGTAATTAAATCGTACAAAAGTCATAATTAAATTGTAAAAAAGCACAATTTTAAGTGTATTAAGTATACTTAAATTATTTTTGAAAAGCATCTGATTTGCGGCTGAGCTCTAATTGGATTTTTTCAAATCAGCCTTGGGCGCAGCACTTGTGCGCTCCAAACCCTCCTACTTTTGTTTCTAGCAAATCAATATTGTTTTTAAATATTTGGGCTCATATGATTGGACCATTCTCAACAAATTTTATTCATGAGTTTAACAGATTTCATTTGCACACAGTTACCCCAATGAGAAAAAAATTTATTACTAATATATTGAAATCTTTGATAGTACATTGCAAAAATACTGATGCACCCATCTAACACAAGTATTAGGGAATGCCATGATATTGCAGCCCAAACCATCACTGATCTACCCCCATGACTCACTCAGTCTGAGTGGTCCACACCATACCTGTCCCGAATGTGGGAAAGACAGTGAAGGCTCATAATACACACACACACACTCACACACACACACATGCACACACACACACACACACACACACACACACACACACACACACACATACATATACTGTACATACAGTACATACATTATTCATCCCAAAGGAAATTCCCAGAGGTTCCATATCCATAGAATATACTATTAAAAACTATTTAAAAAAGTACAAACTAACGATAGAAAGCAAAAGAAATTTAGGAAAAAATAGCACACAAACAGAGCTACTGAAGTGCTGCCACTCGCATCGGCACCTGGAAAGATATAATTTACTATAATCACGATTCCCATGAGTCAAACATTTACATTCACACAGTTGACTGTAAACAGGGTTTAAAAATCTTCCAAAATGCTAACTGACCTCATATGTGGTGTATACCTGTGGAAGTTCTTTAAGCCCTACCATTGAACACATTGCTCTTTATTTGACTTTAAGAGAAAATCTAAAGAAATCTGCCAAGGCATAATCATTCTTGGGAACAATTTCCAAATATGTGAATGTACTACATTTATCTGTACAAACAATAATACACAGTATAAACAGTATAAACACCATGGGACCACACAGCCATCAAATCACTTAGAAAGGAGGTATGTATTTTGGTAAAAAAAAAAATGTTAAAAAAATAAATAAATAAATAAATAATAATAATAATAATAATAATAATAATAATAAATAAATAAATAATAATAATAATAATAATAATAATAATAATAATAATAATAAATACAAGTACAAATAAATCACAGAGCAACAGCAAAGACCTTGTAAAGAAACTAGAGGAAACAGGTACAACAGTATCTATATTCACAGTAAGAATACAAACCTGCTCAGCAAGAAAGAAACCACTTATCCAAAACTGCCATAATAAGCCAGAGCACACTTTGCAGCTGCACAAGCAATTAAAATCTTTCTTTCTGGAGAAATGTTCTCTGGTTTCATGAAACAAAAATGTTATTGTCTGTCTGTAATTACCATCATTGTCTAGAAGAAAAAGGGTAAGGCTTGCAAGTTGAAGAACACCATGCGAACCATGAAGCATGGGGGTGGCAGCATCATGTTCAGCAGGTGCTTTTCTTACACCAGTTTTGTCTGGTGGAATGGGCAATAATTCCAGCACCTTATGTAGAAGATTGTAGAAACTTCCGACTCACTGGGAATGTTATAAAAGAAGTAAAACTGAAATAAATCTTTTTCTCTACTAGTATTCTGACAATTCATATTCTTAAAATAAAGTTCTGCATTTAATACCATAATTCCCTCCACACTTACCACCAAGCTGGAGCACCTGGGACTCAGCTCATCTATGTGTGAGTGGATCTCCAACTTCCTAACTGGCAGACCACAGGCAGTAAGGATGGGCGGAAATGTCTCAGCCTCCCTCACTCTCAGCACTGGAGCCCCCCAGGGTTGTGTTCTGAGCCCCCTGCTGTACTCTCTGTACACCCACGACTGCGTGGCCACTACCAGCTCCACCACCATCATCAAGTTTGCTGACGACACTGTTGTGGTAGGCCTGATCACGAACAACGATGAGACGGCCTACCTGGAGGAGGTTGGAAATCTGGAGAACTGGTGCCAGAGAAACAATCTACTCCTGAACGTCAGTAAGACAAAGGAGCTGATAGTGGACTTTAGTACAAAGCAGGTGAGGAACTACCAGACCCCCGTCATCAACAGGAGCCCAGTGGAGAGAGTGGACAGCTTCAGATACCTCGGTGTTCACATCACGCAGGACCTGGCATGGTCCTGTCACATCAACACCGTGGTAAAAAAGGCCCGGCAGCGTCTCTACCACCTTAGACGCTTGAGAGACTTTAGACTGCCCTCCAAGGTGCTCAGGAATTTCTACTCCTGCACCATCGAGAGCATCCTGACGGGAAATATCACGACCTGGTTCGGGAACAGCACCATGCAGGACAGACGAGCTCTACAGAGGGTGGTGCGATCAGCTGAGCGCATCATCCGCATCGAGCTCCCTGACCTGCAATTGATTTACAGCAAGCGATGCTTGACCAAGGCCAGGAAGATCGTGAAGGACCTCAGCCACCCCAATAACGGACTGTTTACTCTGTTGCGGTCTGGGAAGCGATTCCGCTCCTTGAAGGCCAACACAGAGAGACTGAGGAGGAGCTTCTTCCCGCAGGCGTTAAGGTCTCTCAACCACAACCACACCACTATGCAGAACTACACAATATTTTCATAATTGGTCAAATCTATCAATCTTCTTACATCCATGAACACTATGGACAATTACACGCTCACCTTCCTTCATATATACACTACATGTCGTACGTTACATCCTGGACCATTGCACAAAGACACTTTAATAACTTTGCACACCTACCTTCACAACTACACTACATTTTACAGTTTTACGTTTACATCCTGGACCAGTGCACAAAGACACTTTAATAACCTCTGCACTAAGACACTTTGTTCTATGCATATTTGCACACACCGTACAGTATATTTCAATTTGCACAGTATATTTCTATTTTGTACATCATATTTCTATTTTTATTTTTAGTTCTATTTTTTTCCTAGCACA
The DNA here is from genome assembly GCF_024256425.1 of Clarias gariepinus. Classification (NCBI taxonomy): domain Eukaryota; kingdom Metazoa; phylum Chordata; class Actinopteri; order Siluriformes; family Clariidae; genus Clarias; species Clarias gariepinus. The sequence continues at coordinate 10,077,985 of NC_071110.1, forward strand.
TTTCTATTTTTATTTTTAGTTCTATTTTTCCTAGTTTAATTTAATTTTTTAATTTAATTTCTATCGTATTTCTTTTATTCATATTTATTTCTTATTTGTAAAATTTAACTCTCTTTTAGGGTCAATGGCAGTCGTATAATGCATTTCACTACATTTCGTACTGTGTATGTTTGTGTATGTGACAAATAAAATTTGAATTTGAATTTGAAAGTAGTAATCCTAACTGACCTAAAACATGGAATGTTTACTAGGAGTAGTAATGTATTATTGATTTACTGTAGGCACACATGTAACCTGATTGTAAACTGGATGCTATAAGACTTTCCTAAATTTTTACAAAATTACAATTATAGCTTAATGTGCTCAACACATTAAGTCATGAATGTCTGATATTGAGCAAACTAGTTGGAAATAAACTCATTCTTTCATTCATCTGTTCATTCCTTTTTTTATCGCAGGTAGCAGGAGACTTTAGGCATGAGGCAGGGAACACCCTGAACAATGTTTAATGCATTGCAGGGAACACATGTGCATGTATTAGAAACGTAGGAGGAAACTGGAGTACCCAAAGGAAACCCACCATGCACAGGGAGAACATGTAAACTCCCCTCAAACAGACCCGAGTTGAGTAACAAACCCTGGAGGTGCGAGGCTACAGTGCTAATGTGAGAATAAAATGATTAAGGAAATGACATAAAGGTCTATATATCAAAAGATGATGTCACAGTGTTTTATTCTGACAAAATCTAATTCATTTTAAAAATACTATTTTCATTGTCATTGAACCAAAAGCACATTAGATAACATTAGTAGAGCACCTTGCTTTAATCAATAACAGAGGAAGCAATGCTAAAGAAGGCGTGCTAGTCTCTGGAGCTTTCCATTTATCTCCATAGAAATCTATCCATTGTGAAAGCCTGCACTAGGAGCCGCTGTATTTCAGCAGTGAGATTCTCCTGTGATTCAGGACGACAGACAGATAGGATAGCCTCGTTGGACCAGGCTTTCATTCTTTTCTCTGCCTATTTCTCCTCCTGTCCTTCTTTGTCTCTGATGCTCAGGAGTGCCCAGAGAGGTGTGCCACAGTGTGAAAGAAAAAAGCACTCAGCCAGTCAGCCAGCCGCAGGATAAAAATCTATTTTAACATGTCTCCTTGTGCAGACTGGCCCTTTAGGCATGTAAAACTCTCCTCATAAGTGTTTGGCTTGAGGAAGTGTCCTGAGCTATTTTTAGGTCCTAGAAAAACAGCTTTTCTGAGCTAGTTAAAAAGAAAAGAAATGCACAAGTAATGGGTAAATATATTTATTTATTTTATAGAATTCAATGGTACTGTTACACTCCCTTAAATACACACCACATGGAATATTTATAAACGTGACCTACAGTACCTATAGGATGCTCTGTTCGCTCAGCCATTCTCTGCTTTATCTCAGTCAGAACTGATGTCTAGATTCTTTGTTCTGGATGGAAATATTTTGGCTATAATTATGGTCTTGGATGAAGGGCATTTGTCGAGGAGCATAAAAATGAGAACGGAGAAGAAAGTCCATTTATGTGATAGCCTGGTCATTCAGTACATTCAGGTTATCACCTGACTAAATTTTATTTCCACATACTTTAACGTTTTTTTTTTTGCATCTCTCCAAAGTCCAATCTTCATGATATTTAGAAAATTTAAGACTTATTTAGGGATAATAAATAATAATATTTTGTGCAATGGCAGACTTAAGTACAGTAAACTAATGACTGTTTTAACGTTTAATCTGAAGACATAGATCACAGAGACAGTGACGGCGGTATGGGATGAGACCCGGTCGGAGATATCTACAGTATACGTTGGCTTCTTCATAAAAGGCTTCTGATTTTTCCTAATTATTAGGGGGCCCACTGGTGATTAGGCGTGCTCCTGACAGCACTTAAAAGCGTTTTCATGTGGACAAAGATATTTTTAACACATAGCCCTTGTGGACAGTATTATTTTTTAAAAAGTAGAAAAATCTCAGTTTTTTTTAAATCTCCAGGGTGTTAGTTTATATCTGTTCTCTTTATGCTGTTTGTTCCTGGTTGAGTTGTCAGTCTATACAATGTTAGGTTCATGTCAATGTGTTGTTGTTTTTTTTGGTTGGTTGGTCAGTTGTTTGTTTGTGTGTGTTTATGCTCCAGTTTTGTTTGTTTCCAAAAATACATAGCGCTTGCCCCCAAATGCAAATTATGGACCTGTGATCTATGATTCATTATGGATCTCATGTTATATTAATATTTTTGTGAATAGACACTTAATCTACTGGTTGTCACTCTGGGCACACGTCTGTTAATATAAGTTTATTAAATTAATCTGACATTAGTCTGATAAACATTATCATCAGCAGTCAACATGCAGGTGAGTCATTTGCAGTAGGGAGATCTGAGTGGCTGTAAAATAAGATTTATAAAAAGAGAAACTTTGCTTTTAAAGATAAAAATATCAGCTCCTGGCTAGTGTGCTCTGATAAATCAACCTCATTGTTTCATGTGCTTGGGGTGTAATATTGAGATGCACTCAGACACTTGATTGTTTAATAGTTTAGCAGAGGTTATGATATCAGCCAGTGGAGGCTAAAGTTGTAAAATTAGCATTAAACTTTACTCCAGCTGCTAACTTATCAAGCATCATCATTGGCATAAAATTGTTTTATTTACCCCCAAAACTAAGTTCAGCTAATACTGAATGTTTTTTATTTCATGAAATGAGAATGCTCCACTGCAACTCTTTGAACACTACAAACTAATGTGGAACAGCTAGCTAGCTAGCTAGCTAACAGAAACATCAAGTAATTACTAGCTCCAGCCCACATTGCCATTCTTTTCTCAGTGGGTTATGGTGGTAAAACAATGCAATTCTTTTTTTGTTCGAACAGGCCTTTTAACAATTGTCATCGTCACAAAACAATGACAAAATCCAAAAAAAAAAGGGATGAAATGAGAATGAAATGTGTGAGGAAACTATTGTGTAACTGCCGTGTACACAAGCTAATCTTCTTAATGTTAAATTTATTGGAGGGAAAAACATATAAAGTAAAACACACAGGTTTAGGTCTATGTGTTTACTCAAATTTAATGCAGAATTCTTGTACAAAGAAATGATATGGGAATGAGCCAGGAAAAGAAAGCATTTGAAAATAAACAACTCTTTCTTCAGTTTAAAAACTTGTAAATAAGCCAATAGGTGTTAAAGTTGTGAGTTTAAGTCAAAACTTTCTTCTGTCATTTTTTCCAAGTTTTTTTAACTTATTTCGTAATAATACTATAATGTTCTGTGTTTTCGCTACATATATACCTCTAATATGTGCAATAATAAATCAGTCCAAATAAAAAGCACACTGTATCATGATTGAAGTGGTTGATGTGCTTTCATTTTTTTCCACTCATAGACAGAGACATTATTGGACTGCCTGCTTCACGTCTGAAATGCTGGCCTCCCTGAAAATGCTTTAATAACCCAAACATGTGGAGATCGATTAGAGTGAAGTCAGGATCATACAAGGCTATGTGTCAATAACTACTGCAATGTGCAATGTTTTGTTTGTGAATGATTGTGTGCACAGTTCCCATAGACAAATGTGTCTCTTTGAATTTAGTGAATTATTTAATGAATAATGATCTAACTAAGCTTATTTTCAGGTTTTTCTTTTAGATTTAATCATGAACAAAAAGGAAGCAGCATTGCAGTTATTTATCGACAAAAGTCTCTAAAAAAAAAGTGAGAAACTGAGCCTATAGGTGGTTTATGCATATGTTGTACATCAATGGTGTTCCCTGGCAAATGTGCTTTAAGTTTTGAAAAGTGGATTATTACAGAAATTTTATCGTATGAGCAGTGGTACTTTGGTAGTTAATTGCTGTTGCACGAAAGTAGTGAACTGTCAGAATAAATTAGTTTCATAATTAAAAGTGCGCAAATATTTACTCAGATCCATTCGAATAAAGATGTGATTATGTCGGGTTTAGTGTTTACACTTGGAATTTATTTCAGCATTACATTTTTTATCATATTTTAAAATTCATTTGAATTTTTTGTGAGATTAGGCCAAAGAGCCAGTTTTGGGCTTTGAGCAAACCCCTTAATGTTAATCTCAACTCCAGGCTGAAAATGGCCATTGCTCCAATCTAATTAAGTAGCTACTGTACAAATACAAGTAACAGAATATTGAATTCATCATTTTTCAAGATCAACATGACAAATGGAAAATTAAATAGACACTCAAATAAAAAAAACACAATTTTAGAAAAGTTAAACTTCTCAAATGACAAAGCAGGTTTCAACAAATCAAATCATGTTGCGCAAATGTTCTGAGAAAGCAGTGGGTTGTGATTAGTGGTCAAAATTAAAATGAAATGAAAAGGTAAATACTGCAGTCTGGAATACTTTATGACCAGATGTTGTTTGCATACAAGGACGTCAAAGAAAGAAAGCAAGCATGAAGAAAAGTTGCAAAAGTAGTTGATAAATCATATATGCATTTGTGAGATTGTTGAGTTTTTCCCATATACTTTTTAGCCTACAGTATCATGTCATAATACTGCTCAGCTCTGTTTAAATAGAGAGTAATGCATTATCTCACATGCTTTTTGTATCGTTGCTATTAATGTACAAATCCGGTATTCATTTTTTTTGTTTGTTTATCGTCTACTTTCTTTCAATGTTGTATCGTGTTAGCATGTCACACTATAATTATATAGAAATATGAACTTTTGACAGGTTTAAAACCAGGTGGCACAGATCTTTGCCAGCAACACAGCATAGGTCAATGTCTGTCTGTCTGTCTGTCTACTTATCTATCCTTACACAGGTCTCTACAATGCAAATGAAACAGAGGGTGTAGCAGGCATATCAATCACCTAATCAATTTAATTAATTAATCAATTAATTAATTTAAAAGTGCTAATTGTTGCAAATATTTTTAAATCTCATTAAAACGATCTAATACAAATACATTACTTGAACTTCCTTAAAGTGATGCAAAGTGCATTTGAAATTCTAGAACCAGAAGTGGCAGATTAGCAAAAACAAAGAGTTGTAAATCATGGCCTATTAGACTAAACTAGTTCCGTAATTCTAAACTGTTCTCAGAATTGTTTATTTTAGCACATCTTTAACATCAAGTTCAAGAATTTGTCAAATCAGTTTATTGTTATAATGGTGACTATAGTAAGGCAATCAAAGAAGATTGAAGGTCCTGTACTCTTTTCTCATTTTGTTAAAAGCTATAGCAATCCATGCAAATTGCCAAGTTCTTTATTTTAAGGCAAGGCTAAATATTTTATTAGCATTGGACACTCAAAAGCTTCTCTTTCATTACAAGGTCATGTACATGGCGAGCTCCCAGGGAATTTTTAAGTTAAAATATTACAACCAGTAAAGATTCCAGATACTATAAAAAAAAGAATAAATTAAATGAGAAATAAGCATTTAATACCATCAAAGTAGACCATGAGGAAAAAAACACTAGACGATGAATGTAAATTAAATTGGATTGGTATAACTTTAAACTAATTAGAACAACATGGTTTTAAAATAGCAAATCTTGCTTTTGAAAAAACAAGTCTTTAAATTTAATTAATTCATTAATTTATTCTTTCATTCATTCATTTGTCCAAGAACATCACTTTTCCTACATAGTTGCTCAGAAACTCATGCTACTTGATGTGTGCTTTTTTTTTTTTTTTTTTTTTGCCATTTTACTGGCCAAGGTTTTTAGGATCTTGCATGTTCATCCTCAGCTTTTTCATGCTCTTGTTTTCAACAGAGCAATAAACTCCTAAAAATAAAAAACAATAAAGTTTTTAGGGCAAAATAAACTCAATACATTAAAATAAACTTGTTTATGGTGACAAAAAAAGATATCCTTAAATGTTGGATCATACAGCATGAAAGGGCCTGTAGTTGTAACCTGTCAGTCACAAAAGCACTTACTGTAAAGGAAAATGGACAAATTTTATTGATAAAATATCCCATAGTCATAGGGTTTAATATAATGTTGGCCCGCCCTTTGCAGCTATAACAGCTTCAGCTCTTTTGGGATGGCTTTCCACATGGTTTAGGAGTGTGTTTATGGGAATGTATGACCATTCTTCCAGAAGCTTATTTATGAGGTCAAACACTGATGTTGGACAAAAAGGCTTGGCTCACAGTCTCCGCACTAATACATTCCAAAGATGTTCTATCAGGTTGAGGTCAGGACTCAGTTCAGGCCAGGTCAAGTTCTTCCACACCAAACTCGTTTATCCATGTGTTTATGGACTTTGCTTTGCACTGGTCATATTGGAACTGGTGTCGGATTGCTTTTTAGGAGGTAGGCTATGCACCTTACTTCCAGTAAAATAAACTTTTGCAAGACATTTTCACAAGACATTTTGGACAATTTCATGCTCCCAACTTTGTGGGAACAGTTTGGGGATGGCACTTACTTTTCTGAACGAATACTTTGGCAATGTAGTGTGTGTGTGTATACTGTACATATATATATATATATATATATATATATATATATATATATATAATATTGTACAGTATTTTGTGTAGTTAAAAAATTCCTTAAAAAACTGAAGATTTACAGAAAAATTGTTATAGATAGCAAAATGCAATTTGTTATTAATGCACAAACATGACAGATATAGCGGAATGAAACATAATTTATTCATGAATTCAGTAGGAAAATCTCATTGCTGACCTGTGAGAGTTGATCCTCTTTAAAACACAAACAGGGTAACAAAAAACAGGAATATTTTTCTCTAATATACTAAAGTCTATCATACATTATTGTTGGGGTTATAACATTTCTGTCATAAAATCACAACAGTACGCACATATTTCACATATACAGTAGAGTGTGGCAATTTTATGAAGGATAAAAAAAGACAATTCAGGCAGCAATGTACAGCCTACACGTATGTCTAGTGTGGTTGACATCTGTAATGATGTATCTCTAGAATGTATCGAAAAAATCCAGTCTAATTATAGTTGTTGTTTTTTTTGTCTTGATTATTTATTGTTTTTCTTAATGGCTAATGGATCATGTTTATTACCTCTAAGGGGATCCAAGCTGCCAGTCTTACTTGTAACTAACTGATGATTTCAATGTGAGCCTGCAATGAGTCTAGCAAACAGTGACGTGTTAAACAGCCATTCATTTTCTCTTTATGTGACAACACTGAGTTGTCATTTCAGTGTCAAGAAATAAAGCAAAATTGTGACAAGCAACAATTTCAACTGAGATTTTCTCAATTGCGCAAATTTTCATATAACGAGGAAAATAAAAAAAATCAAACTGGCTCAGATGATTCATAGGACCAATCTTACTGCATTTGTGATCCAATATTTTTTTAAATATTTGCTAATTCCCACCCCCAATTAAACCCATGCTTAATGATAATACAGTATAACCACCTATTGAATCAAGTGATTATAAAGAAAGACCAAGCTTGAAAGGATGTAGCAGAGCCCAGAGTTTTTACACGGATTACTACATTATTTCATTAGTTTTTTACTCACGATGCATCCACAAGGCAGAACAAGTAACATGAGACTTGTCACTTGTTGCTATTGTGAACATAAAGTGATATACTCTATATCAAATCAAACAACCAAATCTGACATCATAGAAAAGTTCATCAATGTCCCTTACTTAATGATAATAACACGAGGTTCCATGTAACTAAAATTTCTACACACATTATGGAAATACACACAGCTCCTTGGTCTTTGAGACTATGATCTAAGTACATTGAAACATTTAAACACCTATTGAGATGTTATTATTTGCTAAGGGAATTTTAACATTTATAAAATGAATTACATAAAATTTAACTTTTTAAAATAATGCTTAAGTAAAAACACTAACTATGAATAAATTGCACACAATGAAAATTATATGTTTTTTTTACCAACATACAAACACAATGCATATTGTATTTATTAAACAAATATAAATGTGTGAAATAAATCTACATAAACTAATTAAGTTTAATATATTAGATTTGTTAGACTGATGTTTAATATTTGCATAAATCTTAAATTATTTGTTTTTATATAGATTTAATTTAAGTCAAATTAATAAAAAAAAACAATTCCACCTATATAAGACACAATCAAACGTACGCATAATGTAATAAAAATATATTTTACAATTTTTGTTACTAAATTTATTTAAGTTCAGAGATTTTGAGATCAGACTGCTTGTGTTTCTCTTTTTTGTTCGACCCAATTTACCTGTTTTAAAATATTGATTGTACTATATTAATATATGCCTATTTTTTTAACATGTTCTGTTCATTTTTTCCCCTGAAATGTTTCCTTACAAGGATTTATACGCAAGCTTAGTCTCTAACTCCAACAAGAAACAGACTTGTTAAACTAAGATGACTAACAAAACATGAGCTGGCGTGTAACACATCTGGGGTGAAGAATGATAATAAACACACAGTCACACAAAGGTCTCTCTCTAAGGTAAAGATATAATTTAGAGATAAACTGCAGATTGTCTGACAAGGCTCAACTGATAAAATTATGTTGTCCTATCTTTATTTGAAGCACATAAAGGACATAAACACACACACACACACACACACACACACACACAGAGAGAGAGAGAGTTCAAAGTGACTGGACAGTGTGTACAAAATCTGAGCGTGTCTAATCTTTTGTGAGTTCTTTAATCTCCAGTCAATTAAATGTGTCGGGCCTGGCTTAGCCGCTGTCTCTAACGATGACACCAAAATCAATCTATGTTTATCACCCTCCCGTTTTTTATCACTTTTTTTCCCACTGCATTTCAAAGTGACAAAAAATCTGTATGACAATGTCACTTAGCTGTAAGCACAACTTTGAACACATTAATAAATAGATTATTCAAACTCACAATATGTCTTTATTTAATAATGGTATACAACATTACAGTGTATCCTGTACACCAAAGTGCTGTTAAATACTTAATTCTGATTGGTCGGAGGATGTTTGTAAATCTGCATGTAATTCTGTTAGCAAGGATATTATTACCAAATATCCTATTAGAGTAAGTAACAAATTATACAGGGATTTGTATAACATGTTTTCCATAAACAAAATTTTTATACTTTTTTTATTTAAAAAAAATATGTTTTAGTATTTTAATTAGTATTTAATTATTAAATATGTATAATGTAACTCTTTCTTTGTAACACAACAAGTGTTTTTTTACTTAGCAATTTTAATCTTAGCAATTTTAAGATGAGAAACAGAAAGACTGGTGAATAAACAAATGTTTATAGATGCTATGGCATAAATGGTAACTGTAACAAACTTGGTTCATGGACATTCAATAACAGATGTTACTATAAATAAACAAAGTGTGATGTACAATAATTAATAAAAAAAAAAAAAATTTGGCCCAAACTGTTGTAGGATAGGAGGAATAAATCACTGTGAGACCTGCATTTATTGAAAAATAATAAAACAACTTGGGTTGGTTACAGAAATAAACCGCATCACACACTCTAATAATTTCCTTTAACAGCAAACCCCATCATGTTTTATTCCACACATACCATGTGTTTAATACAATACTGTATTTGTTGTTGATCATTTTAAATCATCAGATATACTAAGAATGTTATAAATAACAATAATCTACAAATTAATGGATTGAAAATAAACTTAGGATTGCTCAGACAATTGGTTGTTTATGTTTAACAATGATTAACTCAACTATTTATTGACATTAAAATGAATTCCTAGAGCACACACTCGTAAACAAATCAACAGATGTAATGTAACACACAACCTATTTTTTACACCTAAGGTCAAAATGTTTCCAATAAAACAACATAAATGCAATAAGCGTACCGTTGCTTGGCAACCTTACCCCCTGACGCTGTATATTCAAGGATGCTGATATAAACTGGTCATCTTTATAAAAATAGGAATATGCACAACATTTTGACAAGTGAAATCTGGGATTATACTAAGTGCTGCGGTAATTTATAGTTAAAAAAAAAAATCCAACATTGCACTTGTTTGTCAACAAGGAGAGCTGCAGCGGATTCCTCAGGTTTTGGGATGTACTGTACTCGTGATATCACTGTCATGTGACCTCAGCATACGTGATAGGAGTCTGAAAATAAGACAAACACAACATTAAAAATTATTATTATTATTATTAGTAGTAGTAGTATTATCAAATTTGATTTTCACCAGCACTGAGCTTACTAATCTAGTTCAGTTGAGTTAAAATTGAAGGGATAGTCCACTGCACTCTTTTCTTTCCCAGGAACTAGCTGTATGGCTAACCAGAACTTTCCACAAAAAATTACATTTATACTAAATATGCCATAACTTTGAACCATACCAGCTTGATTTAGCTTAAGGAACAGATAAACTTTTGTTTTGGGTGATGAACTTTATGGTCAGTGTGCAAAGCAGAAAACAGTAATGACCAAAACATACAGTATGGTAATCTAATTTCATGCACCTCAATACTGTTTTAAGAAAAAACAGACAGACTTTCAAAAAAAACTGAACTATCCCTTTAAATTCCTATTTAGTCCTGTTTTAGTCCTGTTTCTTATTTAGGTTTCATCGACTTAGCCTATTTAAACCACTCTTAAACAGCACTCTTGTTTTCTTGAAGTTTCAGGTTTTGTAAAAACTTTGCCTTTAGTGATGAGATTTGAGTCTGTTTTACCTGCAGTGTTTGTTTGTCCAGTTACTTGACATCTGCCTGATTCTGACCAATGACTGGAATTTGAAAAAATAAAAAGTCCAATGGTGGAGTCAGACTTGATCCAGCTCTTCCTACCTACAGTATACTGTATGCAGAACTGGGTGAGTCAATCCAGGTGTCAACAGGGTATAATATCTTTCAGGCTGAATAGGTGATCCTAATGGATTATTTCATCTTGTACAGCATTTTTTGGCTTTGGGTTAGGAAGTAGGGTAAGACTATCCTCACAGAAGGAGTTGGGTCAGGTCCAGCGCTACCCCCTGGACTTTTGATTCTATGTCTGTTGAGGATCTCCCACTTTGTGACAATTTGATCAAAAAAAAAAAAACAGATTGAGAAAGTAGTGTAATTAATACCTTATTGAATTATTACCCAGCAGGGTAGTTGTATCTAGATATAAATTTTCTACATTAAACACAGGAGTAAGTGCATACAAATTAACTCTATCCGCTTATATTACATTGGCTGAGCAGACACTTATTATACTATTAAAGCTTCCTTATAATTATGTGTAGTTCTTTATCAGTCATCAGTAACAGAGGAAAAAAAGGAATTAATCTAAGTAATGAATTAATTTTAATACAGCATTATCACAGTTTCTAAGTCAAATACCAGACAGAGTCATCCCACACTTTGACAAGCACTATAACAATTTTCAAGATAAACGATGTAGCCTTGACGTAACCCATTACGGAGTGAATTCTGGCCATGCACTGCTGACACACACAGTTTGTCTTTGGCAGTGGGATAATCTTGATAGACTGCCTGTTGCTTCCTCTAAATGCCCTTTCACTCACCCTAATATGAATCCAGAATGAATCTGGGGAAGTCACATTGCTCTATTCATCATACGACTACAGAATAAGCACTGCTTTTTATTATAAGCCTAATGGACAATGCGTTATGAAACCCTCAGGGTAACAAATACGCGCACATCCCTGAGTGGTGATACATTCATTCTACATGAGGATTGTCAAGTTCATGTTTACAGATGATAAATTAGATTTGGCTGTGTAAAAGCAAGTTCACACCCACTAGTCTCTAATTTATAGGTCAAACACATTATATAATTCTCTTTTTGGAATTTTGGGTCCAATGTGATACAGCGTAACACACCTGGGGCAACTGCTATCTACCGTTAGTTGCCTTCACCCTTCGTAGTTATAGGAAGAAGAGTAGGGCTGGCATTATAAATGAGAAGAAATATGGGGGAAACCCCTACAATATGTTCTAGTCTGAAACATTTGGTAGGCATTACTTCTGCAGTCATTATCCCCTGAACATTCAGCGAGTGGAACACCTGATCCTTGAAAATTTGTGGATAACTTGTCGCCAACTTGTGGAAGACATACATCTGTACAGTATGTGAGAAATGTAGACATTATCATTTTCGAAGACCACATAACAACTCAGCTACAGTTGTTGCCACATCCCCTTGTATAGTCCTGACCTCGCTCCAAGCCATTTCTACATGTTTGGAACATTAAAGATGCTCCTGGAAGGCCAGCGTAAAACAAATAGTCCACTCATTAATCCAGTGTCCAGTGGAGAAAACTTTCCACCTTGATGGTAAACAAGCACTAGTGAAACACTGGTATAAGTCTATTAGTGTAGCAGGGGATTACCGTATATAAAGAAATAAAGGTAGTTTTTAATCTCCTAAATATGTTCTGTTATTCAGCACAATAAAAAGCCCCTCGAATTAGTATTACATTAAAAATGGAGTCAACAGCCTTTCAGTTTTCTGCTCTTTTAGGGCTCTTGAGTAAAAAATAAAATAGAACATGAAAAACATAAAACCCATTATCATGTTGTTTAGTCCATTAGACTCATTAAGTAAACCCCTTTATTACCTAACATTTGGAAAGTGTCACTAACTGATTCATAGTGGGTTCGAGGGTTCAAAATATCTTTCAGGGATACGGAAAAAAAAACATGCTGTAGTCTGTAGTGCAGTAGTTTATCAGATTAATGTACATCTCTTAAATTTGTACATATCTATAATTTTTTACCTCTTTATAAAGTATGCCAGACTGATTTAAAATGTCTAAAGGGTTGCACTGTAGCTAGAAGTTTTTTGTTTTGTTTTGTTTGGTTTGTTTTATGTCACAATGTATACCACTTTACACCACAGGGCAAAACTGGTAAAAAGGTTGTGATTAAATTTCTAAAACAGAAGCTTGGGCAGGACTTCTGGCAGATGCGCCACATTCACAGATGGTTTTGTTTCCTGTGAGGAGATGTTTATTTAATAGAGAGGGTGGACAAAAATCTCGATACATATGGGAAATCAAAATATCTTCCAAAGTGTTTTATATAGTATTTGTTTTATATGGGCGTGTGTATAAAATGGCTGTAATTCCTGAACAGTTAATATCAGACTTTTGTCAAAACCCTTGAATTAAAGCTGAAAGCGCCTCAAATTCAGCGGTGACGTGTAAAGATCATCAAATAAATCCAAAGATTATACACCTGAATGTGTATATAGCCTAATTATTTCAGGGATCAATGCATTCAGTATTTAGATTTGCTTAAAGGCTATTTACTGTAGTTCTGTAGAATTATTTTATGCTTTCTTTTTAAAAGGTTATAATAAATATATAAAGCACAGAGCAGGTATTCATTAAGACAAGTAATAATATATTCACATTTTTATTAAAAAAAAAAATGGTTTAAATCCTGGGAAAGAAAAAAAAAACTTAAACAGGTTTATGTCTTCAGATAAAAAAATTACCCCAAATGACTGTTCTAAGCTTTTTTATGTAATAATCACAAAGTTGTTTTCATGCTTTAATGAAATCCTATTATTTGTGTTTTATAGGACTGGGCATCTGCTTAGCGGTTTTTTTTATTTAATAAAATCACAACTGCATATAAGTGTTGGGAGAAAAAAATATTTGAAAATTAAATCCTTTCTGCTTTCGGATCCTTACAAAAGTTTCTGATATGGGCACATAGATGAAAATGGAAGCATACTCAAAATCAGGTGCGAACATGAGAGAGAAAGAGAGAGAGAGGGAGAGAGAGAGAGAGGGAGAGAGAGAGAGAGAGAGACAGAGAGAGAGAGAGAGAGAGAGCATATCTTTATTAAAACTTTGGAGGTAATTCAGATTCAATAACATCTCAAGGAGTCTCCACTTAACGAAAGAACTGCTATATATAAAACACAACCATAAAATATTTTGACAGCACAATAAACCTTGCTGTGTATCTACAAAGACAGCATGGGGTAATATTGCCCAGAGGGGAGCCTAACCAATATACAGGTTCTATACATAATATTAGTTTTAGCAGTTTGGGTTTACATTTACAGCATTAGCCCTTATCCAGAGTGATTTAAATTTTATCTCATCATACATCTGAACAGTTGAGGGTTGAGAGCCTCGCTCAAGGGCCCAACAGTGGCAGCCCTAGTGTCTGAACCAGGGACTTTCTGACCCAGCGTCCAATGCTTTAACCACTGAGCTACCCCTGACCCTGGGTTTCCTTATGTGCCACATCATAAGTGTAACAAAAAAAAGAAACTGTATACACATTGATTTGGCAGCATTTTAGTTAAATATGCATAACAGATAATCCATGTAGTACTAATAAAGACAGTATCTAAATGGTCCTTAAAAATGTTGTTAAAAGTCTGGACAGTGAATGGAAGTGTGCTGAATCCTTACTTCTTTAGCAGTTATATTTTTGGTAATGTATACCACATATCAAATATATTAACATACATATTGTATTATCATAAAGAGACACATTCAAATTTGCAATAATATTTTGAAATGGTTATGAAAGAAAATACACTGAACTTTTTAATTATATACTGGTGTTGTTTTATATCAATACCTTACCTGTGAGACAATGTATTTCTCCATCTTGGGCTCTCCAACATTCCCCTCAGGTGGTATCTCATTCAGCAGAGATTTTCCTTTGAAGTTCTTCACTACACAAACCACCTTCGACAAACAGAGAGAAAGAGAGTGAGAGAGAACAAGCATTTTAAACCTCCAAAGAGACCCAGCAGCAGCCTGTGAGTGAACCTCTTGGCACTGGTTGGCAAAAGCTGTAAATGATGGTTTATGTAACTTTGCATTAAACTTGCTTAGATAGTTGCCCTAAATGAAGCACTATGTGTCCCACAGCATAATCATCCATTATTTGGACAAAAAGACCATTTTCAGTGAGGCAGCGACAATATGGGCAATGTTCCATTAGTAGTAGAGGATGATTGTAAATGGAGCACAGCACAAAGCCCTATGGTCAACTTTATATAGATGGAACAATTTATCAAGCTCTTCAACACACAATCTACAGCTATTTTTGCACATTATAACAGTTTTGCACTCGTCATCTACTTACTTTTTTTACTTTTCCTTTCAGGCTGATTACAGTACATGACCAAAGTAAGACGAGCAATCCAGTACAATATGATACTTTTTTTTTTCATTATAATACAGTTTAAATTTCAGCCTGCAGATCTGGGTCATCAGCCAACAAATTACAGTCTAGATAAAAAAATCAAGTATTTCAAGAAATCAGTCGAAGAACTTGACTAAAATAAATAAATAAATAAATAAATAAACAAACCTGCAGCAGGGTTGATAAACATATAAAAATCTGGCAGTACTTTTACGAACTAGATATGCTTCTATAGCAGGTTAACTGTTACCAGAGGTGGAAAGTAATGAATTACATTTACTCGCATTACTGTAATTGGGTAGATTTTTTGTGTACTTCTACTTTTTAAAGTAGTTTTTAAAATCTGTAATTTTACTTAAGTATGTTTTGTTTAAAGTATTGTACTTCACTACATTTTAAATCATATTCGCAACTGAGTAAAAAATAAATGAATAAAAATGAAAAATAATACAAATAATACAACAGGTAATAAACAATTTGCACCCCGGAAACCACTGCACTGATTGATTGATGGGCGTGGAGAACAAACACGCTAAATTCACAAGAATGATGGAGACGGACAAAAACGATGCAGACACAGCTGAAAGTGAAATGCCAACAAATTCTTATGAAGCAAACCCCTGGTCATAGTTAAGCGACCACTTTGATTTCAAGCCCAACAAAAGCAACAGATTTATTATGCAACGGTGTTCCATTCCCTATCCCACCCTCGCTGTAAAAAAAAAAAAAAAAAAAAGTAACTCAGTAACTTTTACTCTGAGCTAAATTTTTAATGAGCCACTTTTCACTTGTACTTTTTACTAGGAGCTTTTTATAAGGGTAACTTTACTTGTACTTCAGTAAAATTACATAACAGTACTTTTTCTTAAGTACAAATTTTATTACTCTTTCCACCTCTGTCTGTTACAGATTATTCAATCACATCCATTTATGTGGATTTTTTTCATTGTGTTTAGATGTTTCTCATTGTTTTGGGCTACATTCACCTTAACAGCCTAAAATAACTAAAATCTGACCCTTTTTTTACCCACAGATCAGATTTATTTAGAACTGTTTAAATGCACAAATCTGATGTTTTTCAGATCAGATTTGATTCACATTCATATGGGGTCCTTGATTAGGTCCGTGATCGCTAAAGATGCTGATAGACTGTCATGTGCGAATCAGAGAATGAGAATGAGCAGAATGGAATGCATGACACCTTTTTACCTTTGCCCATGCATTTGTGGGGCATTTGTTGAAGTAAGTTAGCACTGGCAGTGTGGGGATTTCATAATAGTGCTGGCAATAGATGGTAAGAGTTAAAGTGAGGCATCTGACTTCTTCCTTCTTCTGCATGCCATGCTTCAGAGCAAAACCCCAAACATACAGTACAGTATTTTAGCTAAAATTGCATCTATTGTTTAAAACGATTGAATGGTCTCATGAACTCATGACATGTTTTATACCAAATAGAGTGAGCAATGACGTATGGATGTGTCCATTCGTGCCGTTTCAGAGGACAGACGTGTCCACATTAGTGTCAGATGAATTTCACTTGTAATTATGAATGTAAACTGTCATGACATGCAAAACCGACCTGACGAAATAAATTTAAGTTGTACAACGTGATTTGTAATGTGAATATAGCCTAGAAATGTAACGAAAAAACAAACAGAGACAAATTACTAATAGTATTAAACATAACTCTTGTCAATATTCATTTAATTTATTAGCTTATGCAAACCAAATTTTATGTAACTGGACCTTATTTAAATTTTAGATGACACCTCTTGCATCAAATTGATACCATGTGGCATTATTATCCTGTAACAGTTGAGTTCCTTCTTCCCTCATTCCCCAACCTCTCATCTCCACATGGAGAAATAGGTCAGCATGCATCACATGCTCGAGGAAACACTTACTTTCTACCCAAAACCAACTGCAATGTTATTTTCTCTCAGCATGAATCAACCAAGCAACAGCTCCCACACTGTACACACACTCTTGAACACTTTAGACACTGACCTTTGGCTGTTTTGGCACCATGGAGCATGGCAGAGCTGAGAAGAATGCTTGGTCAAAGGCAAGACTATTTTCCTTTTCAAAATCGTTGCTTATTAAAGAAGCATGTCATTTTATTTAAATATATCAAAAGCTTATTGCAGTAATTTACTTTTATTTGGGTGTCTTATATGAAACCCCTTCATCCACCTTGACATATTTGACCTTATTATCCCCCCACAATTATAAGGGGGACTGTTCCCTAATGACCATGTGGTCTAAGAGAAGAGGAGGAGCATCAATTAGGCATGTGCTTATCATTTGCATTTATACTGGCTCATTTGGCAACGTGACTTACCAACTGAGGCAAAAGCAAAAGGAGCAATGGTATAAAGAGATGTTTGAAATGTTGTGTGTTTGTTGTATACTTTTATCAAAAAGCAACTTCAGACAGAATCTAATCCAAGCACAGAGTAGTGTTAAGTGCCTTCCTCAAGGGCTTATCACTGATTCTATGGCAGACCTGAGATTTGAACTCATAATCTTCTCAGGAGCTACCACAGTCCTGTAAAGTTCTGTTGCATCAGCGGAATAGTGATAAAACAAGTCCTGAAGCCAGTAATTTAGTATCTAAGAACAAAAGGATCCCAAAAACTGAGCCCTGGGAAATTCCTGTCATGTGGCTCTGTAGTGATGAAATTGAATCCCTCCTGGCCATGTGGTAAGATCAATTCTGCAGATATGATTAAAAAAAATGAGGTCATCTTCGCTTGTTGAAATCAGCAAAAGTAGTGATAAGGATTTCATAGTGTGATAGGTAAAGAAGAATGAAGAATAAGGATGTGTTATTTTGTGGTAACTTGTGTGTAGAGCTTAAATAGCTGAAATATAGGAAGATTGCTTCATTTCCTATATCTTCATACCAGTTTGTATGTACTGTAATACAAGATGAAAATATTAGTTTTACAGTATACTGAAATTTTGAGTACATTGTTGATATAGATGTTAAAACGAGTATTTTTGTGCCTCATTTTTATTCACCTAGTTGATGCAGAATAAGAGTGTTCATTGCATACCTGCTACATGACTGGCACTGCACCTGAGTCTTCTTTTGCAGATTGATGTCCACAAGATGGTGCCATGTCAGCATTTTGGGCCTAGCCTAACCACAAAGGTGGACCGATCACCAGATGTTTGTCTGTAGACATTACTGTACCTTCATGTGTGGTACCAGGTCTGGTTCATGTGCGTAATTATGACTCCGTTTTGTCTAACCTCTTCTCTGAGATGAGAGTGTTCACCAAGACTAGCCCTACTGACAGCATTAAACTCCCTTTAACAAAGAAACATCACTTCAGTAAGAAATTACTCTACGTTTTAATTCATGGATCCTAAAATTAAACTGTATTTCACAATTCAGTTGGGTATGTTTAATGATTTATGGCAAACAGAATGTGAGAGAGAAGATGTCTTCTTATGGCTTCAGACCAACTGATCCAACTGTGAAGAATTAAGCTACGGTTGTGATCATACAGTAAGCCAGACCTTCAGGTCCACTACAGAGTTCTGTACCTGTTTCATGACCAGGAAGTCATAAGGGACAAGAAAGAAAGTGGGTATTTACCTGACAAGACCTTTCCTGCAGGCTGTCAGAAAGCATGTAAAAATATCTTGTTTACTCACCACCGAGTGATTCACACATAACTGCTAAATATTAACAAAAAAAAAAAACAGTGATTACGATTTATATTTTAATAATAAAAAAGCTTGTTGTATAATCATGATCAAAAATGGGTTTTCCTTTCAGAATCTTGTGCACTGAAATAAATATAAGCTGCAAGTTATTTTCTTGAATTCCTCATCCTTCTATAGCTTACAACATGTCAGAACTAATTTCCTGTTTACTCTGTACAATTGACACATAAAGATTTTCCAATTCTAACAAATTTATTTCCATTGGTTTCAGAATGATACTGCAGTAAAAGCTCAGTGGCCCATAAAAATAGAGGTTATAGCTGGGCACCAATCTTTCTTCCACACATGACTGTAAATCGTGAAGGAGAAAGATTTTATGCCACATTGTATTTTTTCACGAATGAACAAATGCAGAAGCTTTAGTGACTTTAAGAAAGGCCTTTTTGCTCTCTTTCAGCCTAATAATTTAGCAATTATCTTTTCATAACGGATTTAATACAAAATATTTCCAGTAGTGAATTGGATTGTTTATACTGGTATACTTAAGAAAAAACAAATAAGACAGAATACTGTAGTGTACAACTGTGTATAGCACAGCTTGATGTTGTTGCAGGAATGAATAAGGGCGCTGGCCGAGTGCTGAAGTTATGACAGCCGTGCTAGATCCTAAAATACAGCATGGCCACGAGTGTGATATTGCTGTTATGCAACAGTTCCATATTTTTATTAACAGATTATGTTTTGTTTCTTTATTTAGCCAGGTACAGTATTTTGCTCCGCCAACACATATCCTTCAGTGCCTTTCGGAAATAACTAACTGCGACTGGCAGAGCTGGCACCGACAATTAGAGTTATTAACAGGGATAAAATTACTGTGGTTTTAAATTCTTGCTGGTATTTTATAGCAAAAAAGGTGAGGAGAATAAACCAAAGGTTAGGACAGTCCTGTAAATCTCATAAGTTTTTCTTCATAGTTCCACTTAGTACACTTTAAAATATCAGCTCCTTTAATGTCCAGGTTTCTGGGGTTAAATTTCAAACAGCCTTAAATGGAAAGCTAGGGTGTAAAAGTCTATTGTCACAAAGACCAAGTATTGGCCTTGATCAGGGTATGAAAAAAGATTTGTGTTTGGAGCTAGTTAGATTTGTAGTCATAAATCAGAAGAACATGGATGGTTCCAAGGTCATTCGGACTGACTTACAAGCAAGTCAAAGTGTTGTTTAAGATGACATGTTATTAGATGTGCATTCTTGCGCAAAGTGCTTCTGTGAATGGTTTTAAAGGCAGTTTTGGCAGGCAGCTGCTCTTTCGTCAATATGGCAGACTGTACATGACCTACTTTCACCCATGCTGCAACCGTCAGTTAGTGTAATCAACAACTGTAAAATACCTTGGATACGGAGTGATACAGTATATACTGTACAGTTTAACTTCCCAGTGCTGTTACCGTGCACCACTTGTGAAATGTCCAATAAGATTGTTTAGTCAAAACTATTCATTAATTCATTAATTCATCTTCTATACTGCTTATCCTGGACAGGGTCATGGGGGCCTGGGGCCTATCCCAGAAGACTTTGAGCACATGGTAGAGTGCACCCTGGCCCACCAAGCTCGGGGAAAACATGCAAATGCTACACACAGGGGTAAAAATCGAACCTTCCACCCAGGTTATGCCACCTGGTCAAAACAAACTGTTGTTCAATATAAGAAAAAAATTGCAGTAGGCATAAAGTTAAGAGAACTCAATTGAGCATATTAGCTTGATTGGCAAAAAGAGTGTTATGTGCAGAAATATGCTATATATATATATATATATATATATATATATATATATATATATATATATATATATATATAAATCTTACCATGAAGATAGCAATGGCTGATCCAATGATGAAGCCAGCAATGACATCGCTCCAGTGATTCCGATACTCCACCACACGATTTATTCCAGTCAGGAAAGCCAGGCACATGAGGCCAAGAGAGACAAAAGGCTTGGCCAAACGTGTGCCTTTGGATTTCACTGAGCATGTGATGTACATCTGTGCAAACACACACAAGCTGCTGTAATCAGTCTTCATTCTCACTGCTCCCAAAAAAAAAAAAAATCTATTGTAAATAGATGTTAATTAATAACACACAAAGCCAAATTGAAGCCACACCAGTTATAATAGACTACTGCATTTATTTATTATTATTTTAAAACAATATGAATAAATGATAAAGTACGTACAACACAATGTTTTTTTTTTTTTTTTTAATTGTCACAGGTCAGTGATTAATGAACTTCTGAATTTACTTAAAGATTTTTGTAGAAAAAAAATCTTCCCATCACCACTTTTCTGAAGCTTGTTCAATAACGCAGCTCTTAATAATAAGTGCACTTAAGAAGTCAGACGTGATGATTTCATTCATACTGCAAGTAAGCATTCCCCATCTCTCATCTATTCCCTTTTTATAACACAAATCCATCATTTTCATGAGAGTGTAAAATCAGCAAAAATATAATATATTCTGAATGTGGCATTTTTCTCTCCAATTTGGCCCACTTTCTATGTGCTACCGAAATCAGTTACAACCTGAGCATGTAACTGTGTGACTAGTGTTAACAGGTACAGTAGATCCAGTGATCTCTAG
The DNA here is from genome assembly GCF_024256425.1 of Clarias gariepinus. Classification (NCBI taxonomy): domain Eukaryota; kingdom Metazoa; phylum Chordata; class Actinopteri; order Siluriformes; family Clariidae; genus Clarias; species Clarias gariepinus. The sequence continues at coordinate 10,099,450 of NC_071110.1, forward strand.
AGTAAAATTTAGTAGGTGTCAAACCTTTCTGATCTTTATATCAAATATATCTAGACTGTGTTTCCTACTATAAAAACAAGGCCCGCCCTCTATCAGTAAATGCGAAACCAAATTGAGCTTAATGTAGGTATATTGAAGCCAATAACATCCAATTTAAACTGATCAACCATGACATAACATTTTATCAATTATACACCAGTAAACTGTTGAAACTGTAGGTTCACAGGCACTGAAGGCACATATGCCTGCGGAGACCAAAGGCCAGTCCATCTAGTCCGATCCCACAGAAAAGCCAATGCAGCACAAATTGCTGAATGAAGTTATTGTTGGCTGTGATAGAAAGGAATCAGAACACTCAGTGCAGCCCCGACTGCTGTGTGTGGGGCAAAGAGTTCATGGGTTGTTGATTCGGCCTCCAAATTCCCCAGATCTCAATCCAATCGAGCATCCATGGGTCAAGCAAGCCTGATCCATGGAGTCCGACTTTGCAACATCCCAGTACCAGACACCACATCGTACCGTCGCAGGACACCAATAGGTCAGAGCTGTTTTGCAGACACACGATAAACCTGCACAATAGTGTACATAATGTCATGGCTGATAGGTGTACATTACTGTTATTTTTATCAAACCTGTGTGCAGTGTGAATAGAGATGGGGTCATCCAGGAAGAGACCATAAAAATGTTTCAACCTAGGTTTCATCATAAAGGTTGGAAAAACTTTTTTATTGATTTACTGTATGGTAGTCCCTCCCTCCACATACAAAGGTAGACCCAAAATATTCCACATTTTGTCACCTGTTTAAAGATATTAATGATTCCAATAAGGAACTTACTGTATAATGCAAAGGAACAGGCCTACTTCTTCTGAGTCACTGGAACTTTTGTTGGAAATAACATAAGAACAATGCCTGTACATATTATTTAGCACTCTTTTAAATACATTACTGTGCCAAAGTCCTAGACATCCTGCGTTTTTTATTGTTTTTGTTTTTTTACGACAAACCTTTCTATGTGTTATTATTATTATTATTATTACTATGTTGAGCACTTTATGATTGCATAAGTATGAAAGCAATTCTGATTTCCATTAACAACATTAGTATCCCAACACAAAATTAAAAGTTACAGAAACTTTTATACAGATACTTGTATGCCAGAAAAAAGCATCATATTATATAAGTAACCACATTTCAGACACAAAAACAAAACAAAATGTAAGCTGTGGAATTTTGCAAGAGCGATACAGATGTAACTGTCAAAGTCTTGAGGAGAACTGTAAATGGCTCTACAGAATGCTCATTGAAAGTAGCTAATTTTTTTTATAAACTGCGCTGTACCTGGACTTCATTTACATTTACGACATTCGGCAGATGCCCTTATTCAGATAGACTTAAATTATTATCTCATTACACATTTAAGGAGTTGAGGGTTACGGGCCTTGCTCAAGGGGCCAAAAGGGGCAACTTTGTGGTGGTGGTGTGAACCTGTAACCTTGTGAACCATAGTCTAATGCCTTAACCACAGATCTACCCCAGTCCAGAAGCACTGTTACATCAAATACTGTCTTTATTCCATTGATTACTGTTTACTGGGCTTGATTGATTCATTCATTCATTCATTCATTCATTCATTCATTCATTCATTGTTTAACTAATTGATTAATTGATTGATTAAAGGGATACTTGCTTCATAGCATTTACTGTTTATTTTTCATTAATGAATCATTAGTAGTAAGAAAAAACAATAAGTTTAGACTTATTGAGGACAAGATTTATATATTATAGCATCAGATGAACAACCTTTTACTTTATTTGTATTAGGTTTTGTTTTTATTACTATGTAGATATGAAGATCAAAGTTGTGTTTTACATTTTACATTCAGTATTCATTTATCATTTTTTTCTGAAGCTGCAGAAGCTTTCATGAGACCTGGTACCTCAACAGACAGGTCTGTTTCCCCTCCTGTTTAATTTCAGCCTTGAAGAAAGAAGGAGAAAGAGCAGGAAGTGCCCTCCATCTCCACATACACACACAAAGAGAGAGAGAGAGAGAGAGAGAGAGAGAGAGAGCCTAGAGCAAGCAGCAGCAAGAACACACTGAACCACTGCACTCACACATTTATATAAGCTTTCCCCACTTCATCTCTTTAGCTGCAGAGAGCAGGTAATTCAGCAAAGATGAGAGGCTTTAAGGCTTAATCATTTCATCGATCTTTTCAGCCCACTGACATTTCAGTACTTAAACCCAACAGCAGTCTGTAGTTTGGTATCATCAAAATTATTAACATGATTACTGTCATGGGCGCTATCGATTTAATCTCCTAAAAGCTTAACATTCTGTCTGTTTGACTTCCTTCTCTACGGAATTTTTTGTCAAAAAATTTCATTATGAATTTGTATTCAGTTTTGTCTCATTTCATTAACATGATCAACGAAATACATAAATAAAAAATTGTCATTTCAGAAGGGTCAAATTATTGGCCTGCATCAAGCAAAAAAAACTAAGGAGATTTTAAATTACTTGAAATTACATTGCACAGTCCTGAACCATCAACATTGTGGAAGTTATGGGGTTGGAAAAAAATCATGAATGGAAATCAATTAAACACTGTTGCATGGTAATAAAAATCACCAGTCAAAGCCATAGCCATGTTTAATAGTGAAAAGAAGAGCTGATAACTCATAGGATTAGGACTAAACAGCTGGGCATAAGTAAACCCTATGCATTATGTGACCCTAATCAGAAATAAAGCAAAAAGTTTGGACTTTGGAGCAATGGAAAAAAAGCATGTAGTTTGATGAGCTTGGACTGACCCTATACCAGAGTAACAGGTACATCAGGGTAAGAAGGGAAGAGCATGAAGAAATGCACTAATTACATTATGCATAGTGTCTAATGCACAAGTCTCTGGTGGCAGTGTTATGATCTGGAGTTGCTTCAGATGGTCAGCAACGTTACAGTATGTGGCAATAAAAAAAAAAAGGTCATGTGACGACCTAAATGTACCGAATGACCAGGTTATCACATCTACGTATGGAGCTCTTTGTCACTTATAGCACAGGCATATTCCAGGACTCAAAATGTGAAAGAGTGGTTCTGGTAGAATAAAAACTTATTTTACACATGAACTGACTCAAATAGATAGATTTAATTACAGTAGCTTTAAGAAACTTATTATAAAAATACAAATATACTGTAATAAGTAAAATATAATTGTAAAAAATTATATTTTTATAACCTTTTATAATATTTCTCCTTTTAGAGATCCAGGTTTATTTATTTTTTTATTGAAGAAACAAAATAAAAATAAAGTATTTAGCCAGTATTAAATAATTTTTTAGAGACCTGGGTATCTGTGACACCATTCTTTCTGGCACAACCCTTATCTGAAGCCATTACAAGCCAAGACTTGTTCACATGATTAACTGGCGTTTAAAAAAAATAGTAAAGCGTTAAAATGTCTAGATCAATTACATGCCTAACACATTACATACATACATGCCGTTGAGCAGTTGGTAAAACCAATGTTTCCATTAAGTTCTCTAATTTGAATTCATAAAGTTTGGAGGATAACTTGAAACTGTCAGGTCTCAGGCGTTTGTGGATGGAGAAGAAAAAAATATTTTTTTTAAATTGTACAATACTGAATTCGCTTTTTTGATACATTATGAATAAATTGATGGGGGGGAGAAGAAAAGAAAGTTTACAGATAATTAATTTCGATGACATTGGTTTCCAATAAGTATCAGTCAGTATCAAAAGAACAAATGATTTGATGCTCTACAGATACTGTACCTCTGCAATGTGCAGCGTTAGAATACATACCACAAAGGGCTAAAATCTCGCCTGAGCTTTGGATTACACAAAATTGCTTAAAGGTCAGATGATTAAATATGTGTCCTAGTTTCTTGCATCCTAAGTAATATAATTCCACTTAGATATAATTAAATTCTCTGCTGTAGTAGAAACACTTGCAGTGATGTGATGATGTGCTGCAAATGAAATCCCTCACGCTACACGACCAGAATTCATCATTTTGCTCTGTTGTGGGAAGTAAGTGCTAAAAGCACAAGCCAATTCAGCTCACACAAGCCCCTCATGCACATAGGTATACCATGCCATGGGGAAAAGCTCTGAGCCTCCGAAGCATTCAATAAAGCTTTATACTACTGAGTTCTTCTTCTCCACTTTGCCACAACTTCAATTAATTTGCTTTTTCGCAGGATTCAGAGCCTTTTTTATTAGTTATATTATATAAAATACATTTTCTGTTAGTTATGTACTCGTTCTATTCTGCTCTGGGGGGTTTAAAAATAACAGGTTTTATGCAACAGACTAAAGCAATAAATGCATGATTAAACTGCTTTTGCAAGCACTTAACAAAAAGAAGTAGTTTTATAGTAGACACTGCACAGACTAATAAGTAGGTGCTAACAGAATCTATGTTGCCTCAGGCAACAATTTATATTCATCTTCAGAAAATTATGATTTAAATTACTCATGGACATGTTCTACCTTTGTCTGTCTATTATTCCTCTGGGTGCTCTGTTTGTCTACCTCTTCCCATAAGCATGCCAGAAGGAGAGTTGGCTACAGTATATTGCCCCAAGGTTTATGAGAGAAAGAGACTCTATGTTTTTTTTATTGCTTAGACCTCAGTCAGTAACATTATACCAAAAATGTTTGCTGAATTATTATATTATTAATAATTTAAAAAATAAATATTATTAATATCTATATCACTTACCTTAGAGAATCTTTATCAGTACTCGCCCTATATTCATTAGTCTCATACAAAAGGAATGGATTCTGCTTTTACTTGTCTAAAACCTGACTTGATTATTAACGTTCAACTCCTGGATTTTAGTAAACTCAACTGAGTTGTACTCACAGAAATGTAAAGTGCAGCGTAGACACTCAGAGCGGCCTCTTTGGAAGGAAAAGATCTCCGAGCATGCAGGATGTCGTCTCCATTCCCCGTGCAAGCTTCCTGCTGGCTGATGAAGCGGACATCTTGCTGGCAACCCAGGGCCGTGTAGTTGGGTTTACAAACGGTCAGGAAGTAAGGGGACAGATTCCCCGTAACTACCTGTCCTGCATTTACAAAGATATCTGTGGCAAAGAGCCCAAATGCATACACACCTGTTGACAGAAGATGAAAAATAACAAACGTTGACTTAGAACTCTAAAGCAAGTTCTACAGATGGTCACCATGGGCATGTTCATTTACTATGCATGCACGGTTCATCAGATTTGGGATTTTACTACATCAGAACTGAATGTATAAATTAAAGATGGTTAGAAAGAAGTTCTAAGAAAGATATTTGTCCTGAAAAGTAGAAATCCTCCTAATGAAAAACCCATGTCTTTGGCCACTGTGGATAAAGTAATCCAAGAGAGAGTACATACTGTAAAATTCCAATTGTGTTCAGACTCTGGTACATATTTCTCAATACTACACGGGTTGTAGAAAAAAAAAAAGGATCTCAGAGTTAGAGGGTTCAGTGTAGGTTCAGACTCGATTTAATTGAACATTAGCACGCTGGAGATCAAACGCTGCTCTCCTAGGGCAACTCTAGAGTTTATCTCCTTCATTCTCTTCTAAGGAAATCCAGTTTCACCGATGTGGTATTACAAAAAAAAAAGACAAAAATGCTTCCAGTTATACCCCTGGTCTTGATGTTTTTGAAGACACATTTTAAATGTTCTTACCGTGTGCAATATTCTCAGGCTAGTGAACCCTGGAAATACTTGGGGATTTGCAGTTTCTTTATAACATGACAAGCTACTTTTTACCTTCTTAACTTAACTAAAGGCATATTAAATAAGGAGAGGCATGACTAAATCACAATAAGGCATGGTGTTTTAGCAATGTTATAAAAGATTATTTAAACTTTCGAGATCAGATCTGTAGCAAAGGCTTCCGTTCCAGAGACTACACAGTGCAGTAGACTGTCAAGGGGAAAAGAGTTATTCAAGGGTTCTTTCTCTTTTAAACATACTCTACTTTCTAATATGAGACCCGTTATAACAAGTAAGTCGCACAGGTTAGTACTGACCAGTAGTTGAAACGCATCATATGGTATATTTGATTTCAGAAAAATTGATTGATAAATATCTTATCCTCCTGATTCTTTAAGAGAATTGAGCATTTTGACTGGACACGGTTCTACACAACACTACAGTACATTTCAACACTTCTATATTAACTTTTTTGATAAATTATTATTTTATTGTATCTTTTTTCATATTTATTTTATATTGTTATTTTTATTGCTTGTTTATTATTTATTTTTATTGCTTGTTTTATTGCTTGCTTATGTATGTAAATTTAAAATTCTGTTACATCTAAAGTTTATTTCCAATATGTACATTTTCTTAATTCACACTGAAACTTACTCATCTTCTATACCGCTTTATCCTGTATTCAGGGTCGCGGGGACCTGGAGCCTATCCCAGGAGACTTGGAGCATGAGGCAGAGTACACCTTGGACAAGGTGCCATTCCATTGCACTGCACACACACATACACTACGGGCAATTTGGAAAAGCTAATTAGCCTAACCTGCATATCTTTGGACTGTGTGAGGAAACCCACCAAGCATGGGGAGAGCATGCAAACAGAGACGGAAATAAAGCCTGGCCGGGAATTGAACCCAGACCCTGGAAAGGCAAGGCAACAGTGCTGACCCCTACACCACCGTGCCGCTGGCACCCTATGATCAGTGGTCATATAAGCGTTTCACTTCATATCCTACAGTGTATGACTGTATATGTGACGAATAAAACTAGAATTTTGAATTTTAATCCTACGCATTGTTTTAACGCTCCTCAATGAACACTCTCCAAGCTGTCTACTCCAGTCGTGATAGAAAAAACATGCATAAAACCATGCAGCTGTTGAAGTTATTTTTAGGGGTAGCAGGGAAATTCTGGTGTTAAAATGAGCCTGAGGGTTTCCTCTTTCTTACTTGGTGCATGTCACCTTGCTCATTACTGCACTAACATACCAATTACAATAGTTTGATTGTACTGATTTATTACAGTAATACACTGTCAACTTAAATATTATTGATTCTCAGTTTCTTTGACAACCATTATTGCATTTTTTGTACAAAATTAATTCTAGTCGTTTCTGTGTTTTTGTTTTGTGTGATTAAATTGAAGTATCGATGCTCTACTGCCTGTCTTTGTACACACCCTGATTGTTTCCTTGCATGCTTCCTATTCTTGGTGAACGTTATTTATATCCTGTCAGCACTGTGTATGTCATACATGCACTGTATCTTGCACCTTGGGCCAGGAGAAACATTATTTCATCTCGCAGTGCATTGCACAGTGTATATGGCTGTGATGACAATAAAGACCTACTTGACGTGACTTGACTACACAGATCCCCACTGTCCAGCCCTGGACATTACAGCTCCCGGTCTGTTCTGAGTTATTGCTTCCAGTTTACTTCCTACCCATAAAGAATATAAAGGCCAACACTGTGTGGTGAAATCTTGCCAACATTATCTGTATAAGCTTAGAGTCAGGCATACTTTGACTTGGGGTTTGGTTGGATGTATCACAATAAATATTGGAATCAGTTTTGGCTTAGTTAATATAACCTCCTGCATATGGATCTTCAACAAGGACCCTTTAGGTAACCTCAGCAAGCTTCCTTCGAAGTATGTTTACTATGTGTCTGTAACATTAATGTATTAGAAATTTTACACCCAAAAAATTACATGTTAATTTTTATTTCTAAAGGCTTTTTTTGTGCTGGTCTCAATACAGTATTTTTCTTTTTCTGAAAATCTGATTAAACATTTTCAAAGTGATGATTTCGGGCTAACATCTCAGTTTTTAAGACCTCTGGGACACTGAGCATCACGCTTTAGGAAATAATACATAATAAATAATGAATAAAAAAAGGCTTCAAAACACACTGTTATGAGTCTACCAGCACTAAAGGCTGGCATTTTTCTGAGAGTGTGAAAATAGGCTCTTGCTATTCATCTACTGCCAGCATTTTAGCCTCGAGAGATCAAGGGCACTGTCAGTTAACAAGATGACATACCAAGAAAGCGGAAGGTCCTGCGCACAAGGGGATTAAGGTAACAACAGTCGCCCATCACTATGATCTTCTCCCTGTTGTCCAGATCTTCAGAGATGTACTCCAACAGGAAGAGCACAGACTCGGTTCCTGTGATCTGAGAACATCGGCAAAATACAAAAGACAACTTGAGCCAAAGCATTTTAACATCCAGGTTTAGTCATACATTTCTGAAATGTATTTGCTCTTCCTTTGGTATGAGGCGTGAGGAATTGGCATTCTGAGCAGGAGAACACGGGAACGAGCATTCAATGAGCACAATGGAGATGATTAGGTCTCTGATGAAGCCAGCTCCCATTCAGGCCTTAGCCTTAGCTTTCATAATTCAGAAAGACTAATGAGGCTTTCACAGGTTGCACTGCATAATGAGGCTGCACAAGGCTGCTTGTGTGTCACAGGTTTTAAACACAGTTATAATAATTTGCTGAGATTGGGTTTCTGTGTCAGGATTCAGATCTATATATAGGCAATTACTGTAAGTCTATAAAAAAAGCATTTTAAAATTTCGATAGCATTTCAAATTTCATTACAGTATTTATTGATAGTTTTCAGTAACTATATTAAAATTGTTGACAATTTGAAATTTAGTGGCCTTGTACAGTTAAACAGTTGAGTGAGTAACTGTGAGCATTGGATGGTGAGCATAATTCGTTCTGAAAGTGTGAATGTACTGTATATCAAATCACTCTTATATCAAAGAGAATTTCCCCATAAGAAATAAGTGAATAAGTTCGTTCCACAACCACAAATAATTAATTCAAAATATAAAGTAAAAATAAAACAAATTAACCTGCATTAAACAGATTGATCTCCCGCACTGCTACAGCTTTTTAAACAAAAAAAAATGTTTGCGCGCACACACACATACACACACACCTACACACACACACACACACACACACACACGTGGTAAAAAAAAATGCTTTGCGCGCACACACACATACCCACACACACATACACACACGTGGTCACAATTTTATAGTAAACAGTACACGCACGTATGTTGACTATACAAGTGACGCATATGCACTGAGACTGAGTATGGGAGAGGATTACCCACAATCCCACAGTGCGACAGAGAGAGAAAAACCATTGGCTCAGTGGTGATCAAAGCGTATGCATACTACACTACTCGTATATCAAGGCGAGTGTTTAATAAGTTTAAATGTATAATAAAAAAATATATATATATAACATAAATTAAAGATTAGACTATTTCAAAAGTATGTACAGTATGTTAATGCTCCAGGGGAAATAACCCTCAGATAATGCATTTTTTTTAATTCCTTACTTCCAAGTTTCCTTTATTTCACTCCTTCTCCAAATGTGACATTTTAGTTTCTATATACTGCTGAGCCACACCCCAGCAAAGAACAACAAAGTGAGCAACCAGCCAGGGGGATGGTAATCCTCTTACAGTGTCAATGAAAGGTTTTCCACATTTTGTTATGTTTTACACTAATTCTAAAAGTTATTAAAATATTTTTATAATTCTACACAAAATGCTTTATAATGACAAAGTATAAAAACATATTCAGTTTTGTTCATTTATAAAAAATAAAAACTGAAATATCACATTTTAACAAGTATTCAGACCCTTTGTCAGACACTTGTAATTGAGCTCTGGTCCATCCTACTCCTATCAGTGCTCCTTGAGATGCTTCCACAATTTGATTGAAGACCACCTGCGCTTTATTCAATTACTTGGACATTAATAGGAAAGGCACCCACCTGTCTTTTCAAAGTGTCACTGTAAATGGTGTATGTCAGAGTGAAAACAAAGCCATTAGGTTGAGAAAATTGTCTGTAGACCTGAGACATGATTGTGTCAAGACACATAGGATACAATGCAGCATTGAAAGTGCCCAAGAGCACCGTAGCCTCCAGCATTCTTAAATGTAAAAGATTAGGGTCCACACCTACACACCTACAGTGTGCCCAAAGGGCCTTGACCAGACAGGGATGCAGAAGTCCACTGTGAAGATGTGAGAGCCTTCACATCCACAGTGACAACCATCACTGCAGTTCTCCAAAAAAATCTTTAGTTGGCTTGCAATATATACAGTGGTGTAAAAAACTATTTGCCCCCTTCCTGATTTCTTATTCTTTTGCATGTTTGTCACACTTAAATGTTTCTGATCATCAAAAAACGTTAACTATTAGTCAAAGATAACATAATTGAACACAAAATGCAGTTTTTAAATGAAGGTTTATGTTATTAAGGTAGAAAAAAAACTCCAAACCTACATGGCCCTGTGTGAAAAAGTGATTGCCCCCCTTGTTAAAAAAATAACTTAACTGTGGTTTATCACACCTGAGTTCAATTTCTGTAGTCACCCCCAGGCCTGATTACTGCCACACCTGTTTCAATCAAGAAATCACTTAAATAGGAGCTACCTGACACAGAGAAGTAGACCAAAAGCACCTCAAAAGCTAGACATCATGCCAAGATCCAAAGAAATTCAGGAACAAATGAGAACAAAAGTAATTGAGATCTATCAGTCTGGTAAAGGTTATAAAGCCATTTCTAAAGCTTTGGGACTCCAGCAAACCACAGTGAGAGCCATTATTCACAAATGGCAAAAACATGGAACAGTGGTGAACCTTCCCAGGAGTGGCCGGCCGACCAAAATTACCCCAAGAGCGCAGAGACAACTCATACGAGAGGCCACAAAAGACCCCAGGACAACATCTAAAGAACTGCAGGCCTCACTTGCCTCAATTAAGGTCAGTGTTCACGACTCCACCATAAGAAAGAGACTCGGCAAAAACGGCCTGCATGGCAGATTTCCAAGGCGCAAACCACTTTTAAGCAAAAAGAACATTAAGGCTTGTCTCAATTTTGCTTAAAAACATCTCAATGATTGCCAAGACTTTTGGGAAAATACCTTGTGGACCGACGAGACAAAAGTTAAACTTTTTGGAAGGTGCGTGTCCCGTTACATCTGGCGTAAAAGTAACACAGCATTTCAGAAAAAGAACATCATACCAACAGTAAAATATGGTGGTGGTAGTGTGATGGTCTGGGGTTGTTTTGCTGCTTCAGGACCTGGAAGGCTTGCTGTGATAGATCATGAATTCTACTGTCTACCAAAAAATCCTGAAGGAGAATGTCCGGCCATCTGTTCGTCAACTCAAGCTGAAGCGATCTTGGGTGCTGCAGCAGGACAATGACCCAAAACACACCAGCAAATCCACCTCTGAATGGCTGAAGAAAAACAAAATGAAGACTTTGGAGTGGCCTAGTCAAAGCCTGACCTGAATCCTATTGAGATGTTGTGGCATGACTTTAAAAAGGCGGTTCATGCTAGAAAACCCTCAAATAAAGCTGAATTACAACAATTCTGCAAAGATGAGTGGATGGGCTCATCCAAAATTTCTCCAGAGCGCTGTAAAAGACTCGTTGCAAGTTATCGCAAACGCTTGATTGCAGTTATTGCTGCTAAGGGTGGCCCAACCAGTTATTAGGTTCAGGGGGCAATTGCTTTTTCACACAGGGCCATGTAGGTTTGGATTTTTTTTCTCCCTAAATAATAAAAACCATCATTTAAAAACTGCATTTTATGTTTACCTTTGTTATCTTTGACTAATAGTTAAATGTGTTTGATGATCAGAAACATTTTATGTGACAAACATGCAAAAGAATAAGAAATCAGGAAGGGGGCAAATAGTTTTTCACACCACTGTACACACTGTACATTGGTCAGAACTCGCTTTTTTAATGATATGTTCACGTTTCATACATTGGTATATCCGTAGCCTAGGCATCACACAAAAACTGGCTAGACAGAATTTAATGAACACTTCACCAGTCCTTAGATATTTGCCGGAGAATAAACCTGCACTCAAATTTTCGTCAAACTGCCGGCGTGTCTCAAATTAACCGCTGGACAGAATGTAAACGCAACTTTTGCAGTACTTAGATTTCTGCCAAAAGTTTCATTTGCACCATAAGTGAAATTAAAATGTTGAGAAAAAGCGCTGTTATGATCAGTTATGTGCCGGATTTATTAATCTACTTTAAATAAGATACGAATAAGCTACATGCTAAATGTAAACAAACACCAGCCCGAATAGATATTAATCAGAAAAGCTTAACTATATATTTTTACTGGGACTTAATATTTTCACAGCTGAAATAACAGCACTTGAGTGATATAAGTAAATTTTAACATGCTGGGGTTGATTTAAGACAAAACTTGATTTTTTTATCCGATCAACTTTTTCAAATTCTGATCTGTGATTCACTCTCAAATTAACGAACAGGGAGAGTATTTGGCCGACAACAAAAAAAGTACACCTGGCGTAAACAAGACATGAGATACTCGACCTTACAACAAAATTTTATTTCTTTGTATTAATAAGATATATAAATAAGGCAGAGAGTTGAAAGACAGGTACTCTGGCTTCAACCCAAATTAATAACAACATCACTGATTTCATTAAAGCTGATCAGCTTATTTTTAGCTTTAACCTTTTAACTTTTTCTAAAAACTTACACTAGTGTATAATTACAGTACCAGTTGAGCTTAGTTAAGCAGATGGATAAAAAATGAAAAAGGAAAGGTTTTAAACCCCCTAACGTGCGTGTGAGCAAAGCCTAAAGCTATGAGCAAAGACACGTATTACTCATTGCTCACTAATAATAATAGTTGTGCCATCCTGCCCTATAAATGTCAAACTGCATAAGGCTCATGAGAGAGACTCTTGCGCTTCATCACCATGCAGAGCATAGTTTTACGCTCATGTTCTTTACCAGGGCTTTGTCTAATACAGGCACTGTAGCAGAAAGCTTTGATTTCTTATATGTGTAGTTATTTGTACTGTATGTAAATGGAGTGCCAAATATATCAACTCACCGTACACTTTATTAGTAAAATCTATACACCTGTTTATTTATGCAAAGATCAAATCTGCAAATTATGTAGCAGCAGAATGCATGAACTGCAATTACAGGTCAAGAGCTTCAGTTCAAGCTCGAGGCAAACGTCCGAATTGTTAAAAAGAAAAAGCATATTATAAAATATAATGCAACAAAAAAGTATGAAATACAAAAACAACTTTAATGAACTGCTGGTAGAATCTCATTGCTGGTGAGACAGGTTGAGAGACGTCAGAGAAGAATAGCTAGGCTGGTTAGAGCTGACAGAAAGACTATGATAACTCAAGTAAGCACTGTTTCCCACCATGGCGAGCAAACCAGCATCGCAGAACAAGCAACACATTGAGAACTTGTGGCAAATGTGTTACAACAGCAAGAGCCACTTCTGTTAGCCAAGAACAGGAATCTGAGGCCATATTAGGCACAGATTTACCATGACTAGACAGTAGAAAATCGACACCAATAACTTACTGTCATACTGCAAATTACCAACTTGTGTCATGTGATGTTTTTGAAAATCCATTGCTCATGCTTAGGTTTATTTTTTTCTTTCCATTTTGTATGTGTGGTAATAGTTTGTCATCCACCGTTTTTGTAAGTCTGTGGTCATATTATTTCAGCCTTGCCTATCTTGGACCTTAAAATCTAATATCAGTGAGATTTGTGCACGGTATCAGTGTAACCAGCGATTTAAAATTACACCATCACGTAATGATATAAAAATGTACTTTTAAATCCAGAAGAAAACGTTTAAATGCAATAAATGAGGATCTCAGGTGAAGATCAAAGTGTTTTTTTTTTAATGATGATCTTTGCATTTACAGACAATTACTTTAATAGCAAAATCACTCCATACTACTGTATAGCAATTATTCTGCTGTCTGTATTAGTCAGTACTTCTTTTTGTTGGCTTTTACACACACATTCAGATCACTTAAATGCTAAAAACCAAAATACATTCTTACCCGGTGATAAAGCCTAAAGTAAACCATGTGCTCACATTACTTTTAAATGACTTTAATGTTAAACTGGAGGCTATAAGCTCCATCTACTTGGTAGCTACATTAGCTCCGCAGCTCAAATGCCATACTGAAGATGTAAGTACGTCTTGGATGATCAAGTACATGTTCAGTTAATGGAGGGATTGTAAAAAAAAAATAAATAAATAAATAAAGTTTTGTTGAAAAAAATATTTTTATATATAAAACAAAAGCAAGCGCCCTAAGCTTTTAAATGTTTTTTCCACCATCAAAGTCTCTCTCTCTCTCTCTCTCTCTGTTGCTAAAATCCTATGGCCATTCTCTGTATTTAACAATGCACAGATTTTTATTTATTTATTTATTTATTAGGTGTACACAGCACTGCATGGGAGACTGTATAATAAGCATTTCAAGCATTTCAAGCTTTCATAAAACAGCTACCAAAATACCAAATTATGTTTTAATTGTTACAAGCAGCTAAAAACATTGAATTGGCTAGTCAAGATGTTAAACTATTAAGATGTATTTTAGAGGTATCTAAATAGCTAAAGGTAAAGTCAGAAGGACAACTATAGCTAATATGTAAATACATAAGTATTTGGCCAAACATGTTCATTATTAAATTTAGGTGTTGGCCCTATCCCAAGTGAAGGGTAATCTTAATGCTTCAGCATACCATTCCATCTTGGACAATGCCATGCTTCCAACTTTGTTCCAACAGTTTAGGAAAGGCCCTTTTCTATTCTAACGTGACTGTGCACAAGTTCACAAAGTAAGCACTTTAAAGACATGAGTTCGGTGTGGAAGAAATTGACCAGCCAGCACAGCGCCCTGTGACCTCAACCCCATCTAGCACCTTTGGCATGAACTGAAAAGGAGATTGTGAGCCAGGCCTTCTCTTCCAACATCAGTGCCTAACCTCACAAATGCTCTACAGAATAAATGGGTACGAATTTCCACAGAAACATTCCAAAATCATGTGTACAGCCTTCCAAGAAGAGTGAAATCTAACATTTTTTATGTTTGTAGAATTGGTATATTAATAGCATAAACACAAAAACTTTTTAAAAGGATATTCTAGATCTGGCCTAAGATTGTCCTGTGCTCAGTCTAGGACTTTAATTTCGTAATCAATTCCTACTAAACATCCTTTCAACACACTTAGTCCTGTTTGTCTGTACTCCTTTATACTGTATACTGGGCTTATTATCACTGCAATGATTTATAAGCCCACTATCCAGTTTTTTTACCTTTTGAATCTTGTTCCTTTTTGCCCAATTAGGGATTTAAATCAGCCCCTTAATTATACTACAGCAACATCAGTTTCTTCACACAGTGGTGTTAGATTTTACTGAAAATTCTTTGGCTCTCATCCAATCTGCTTTTTTCCTTTTAAACTTTGTCAGACACATGCTATAACCAGAATGAACTTGTGCATGTTTTTTCATCCTTCTTATCTAGTCCCGGTGCTCAGACTCTTGTTTTTGGGGAATGATAGACTGTAAACTCCACAGCCACATTCTTGCAGCAAAATGAGGACAAGTCCAGATTACTGTAATGTCCATGTTTTTTTGGAATGGCATATGCAATACTCAGGTGTCCGTGTACATTTGGCCGTAAAATCCAATGTTTTAGCATTCTTTTTTTGCACAGCGAATGTAAAAACACTAAATATACATTTCAGTGTGATAAATGAAAAAAAAATGTCTGGTTATTTAGCGTAGACTGTAAACTGTAGGCCTGCCCTATACAACCTATACAAATCTAAAAAAAATAGTTTAGCCTAAAATGTGTATTATTATCTTGTTATTAATATGACCTGATATATCGTTCATATTCATAATCATATGTTGTTGCCAGTTTACAGGGTGATGTTTCCAAGCACTTTCAGGCTGAAATAAAGGCTGTTTTCATTTGAATTCCAATGCCTAGTATGTCTATTTAATGGTCGCAGGTGCTGGGCGGGTTGTAGAAATATACATACAGTGGTGCGAGGCGGGCTGGGGCGGGCCAAATAATTCATAGCACTTACATTCTGATATGGCAAATACTATTGCGTATATTGTGCCCATACAAGGACGCTGAAATATACTTTTGTACTTATATATACTAAATATATATTTAATATTTAATATATACAGTATTAAATTGTAGCATGATCCTGTATACAGTATTTTAAATGGCTAAGTAATTCCTAATTTAAAAAAATATATCCATGTGCATCTCAGTATCAGGTCCACTTGGTACACATGGTACATTCTCTTTCAAATTAGCAGATTTTTTTAAACATCCTGGTAAGGTCAAGACTCTATAGTACCTGAAATAACATACGGAAAAATGTGGACTAACCTGTCTTGAAGGCTTTCTAAAACATTAACCTTAATCATAAAGAATAAAATCTGACTATAAAATTTGACTTTTTTATATATAATTAGTCTCTAATAAATGGATGATTTACTGTATGACTGTAAAAAAAATGCATGGAGAATGGGAATAGATCCTGTTCTCTTTATAAAATAGTGTGGGATTACAGCTAGGCCCATTAACATTAAGAATAACAATTTATTATCACACCATTCTGTCCGTCAGTTCATAGTGACCTTTGAGGATTGGTCCGCTACAGTAGATAGTAGTACGTAAATTTTACTTAACAGACACTTGTGAAAACAGAGCGAACTGTATTTATATGGCAAGTTCATTTGGCATCCAGCTGAGTAGATAATACCCCTCCCTACCAGCAGAGGTCACCTTCTCCAGAGTTGTTCACTTCTTTCTTGGTCTATATAAGCACATGGTGTTCAGTTCTTCATTGTGAAGTCTGTCATGTTGAGAAATTCCCAAGCCATGTTTTTCCTGTTATCTTTGCTGTGATTTGTGTTTGCTTAGTTATCATTGCGTGCAGGGAGTTGAAATAAAAACCATAACACTCACAGTGCTTTTCATTACGAAGCAACGATGGCGTGATAAATCTAAACCAGTATTCATACTAAATTCTGAAGGGACAAGATGCGCTGATAATCTGCTTTATATGCATGGCATAAATCTGGTTAACACTACAAAACCATAATAAGAACTTAAGACATTGTGAGAGCTCCACTGATGTAGAACAAAACAGCGACGTCCCAATGACAACTCAGTCAGAACGAAAACTATTCTTACCTGTCTGTTTCGTTTTTGTGGTACATTAATAAAGTCTCTGAAAGGCATTAGTTATGCTGATAACTGGACAATGCCGATGGTAATATGCCTTTACTGGCTTATTCCTACATCTTGCTTTGACCAGGTCCTCACCAGGCCTTTTTTGAACATGTCCTCAAAAAAGTGTTGCATGCTACAGTATGTTGTAATAACGATATTATGTCATTACCAGTTTCTAATTTGTTTCTTTCAAGTTGTACATGCTCTTACTGAGTGTAGATGATTTTAAAGGAAACAATGTAGTGTGAACATGACTCAGTGCAACGGGGGCTTTAGTCAGCAGGGATTTACATTCAGCTTCTTTTTTACATCAGTCCAGTTTGGTGTCCTGCAGCGTAATAACAAAGTCATCTATAAAAGCAAAAAATCAAGATGCACATTATTCTCAACTACAATAAAGCGTACTACTGCCTATAGTAGTAGTCAAGGGAATGGCAGTTTTGCCTGATAGACTGTTTGCGACAGTGATTTTAGGCGCTATTAAAATTCGCTAGTAATTGTACCTGGTCCATCTCTTAATCAACCACAAAGGATTAATGTCATATCTAGCAAGTAGTATACATAAGCAGAGACAGCTAGTGATAGCTGACCTTTATTGTATGCATGCAAAAACACCACATCAAACTCTTTACTTCTCCTGGCTTTTCACACTTAGGGTCTATGGGGGGAAAACCTGACAAATGACTGGCGGTGGCAATCGCTAAAGTGTTCATTTCTATGGCCTTCACAGTAGCGCAGAGTCATTTTCAGCAAGGCTGAGCAAATATGCCAGGCACAAGTTTATATTAGGCGTGTTCATGGGTGTGATTCTTCTTTATCATTAATACACCCTTGATGACTGACAATAGAAGTAGAAAAAGTAAAAAAAAAAAAAAAAAGCTCTGTCCTTAACAAGGACACAAAGCATGATAGATGTTAAGCTCCACTTGTCTCCTGCATCACTACAAACGGCTCACGACTTCCTTCAATTTTAGTGTTGCGGACATGGATGGAATTACAAATTGGAGACATGAAAAGGATTAGGAGATTATAAACATGTTAAAAACACGTTCTTCCCACAGCACTGTTGATTTCTCTTGTATGAAGGTATGAATTAAGCCATTCTGAAAGTAGTTTTGACCGTAAATCAAATGGTTCAAGGTTTCCATTAACGTTTTCACCCTAATACTTGATCATTTCTATAAGTACATTTTGGTGTCTATTGTAGAATAGAATTGTCTGCCCTGTGTTTGCCCTGACAAGCTATGTCTTTTTTCAAAAGAAGGACATGCTGGTGAGGCGAGGACTCTGCAACATTTTTTCAATTTACCATGAAAAATAATGCTAACTATTCCACCACCATAAATCTAATTATAAACAATAACATATTATGACAGATCTTTCTTTAATGCAATTAATATGGTCCATCATGTTTTTGTTCCTTATACCATGAACAATAAATTCAAACCAATTTTACCTACAATTCCAAGAAGGTTCATGCAGATTTGTATATTACTTTGTAATAGGATTACTCAATATGTCCTATATTTTAGTTGACCTACAGTATCTGGCAAAAATGAATTTGAAAATTTTGAATTGCCACTATTCCCTTCATACTCAACAACCCTTTAACAAATCTCAGAGAAAAGTGTTCATCAGTCGGTTTCTTTAATGATGACTGTTAAAAGAGCCCTTGACTATTCTCCGTACAAAGAACCTTGTCAATTATTCAGTTTAAACCCCAGCACCATCAAGCTGGCACTGCTGGATCTTAAAGCAAGGCCCTTAACCCTTAATTGCTCAATTGTATAAATAAGATAAAATGTAAGTCGATTTACATAAGGGCATCTGCTAAATGCTGTACATGTAAATGTAATCCAAACTGAAGAGATAATGATTAAGCTCTACTGCCTGCCAAGGCTAAACACTGCACAGTGGGAATCAACCTCTGTGGGGCTTAAAAGAATGAACCTTGTAGAATAGATTTCAGTGTTGAAAAAATAACTACAAAAATGTAAATGACCTAAATAAACGTAGTTAATCCAAACAAATCCAAATGTACAAGCTACAGGTTACTATTTTATGTATCAATTTAACGCATGACCGCTTACTCATCAGCACAACTTTTTCCTTTGTGTTTATTTTGGTTTTAGTTTACTCTTACAAAATATAATGGTTCATGTTGCATTTTAAAATTGTCTATTGCGTTTCATCAGTTTAATGCTGAACAACCCTGTATAATGTCTGCTGAGATCGTTGCTCCTTCAGTGTGACCTCTGTAGCCTTTTATTTCTTTATAAATAATCTGTGATTTGAGACATGACTGCACAAAACTACTGTTAGTTAAAAAAAAAAAAAAAAAAAACATTGCAGGAACATGTTAACTGTAAAATGATGTAGACAAAGTGGTACCACATACTTGGAACAACAGATTTGCTAGGATGCCTTTTTATCCTGTGGTATTACAATTTCCCGTCACTGTAACTAAGGGGCTCAAACCGGATCCTGCGTGACAAAGTCAGGTTTTTAAAAGACATAGCAAGCCAAAGTTGGAGTGAAAGAACTTGAGTGGCCTGTAAGAGCACTGACCTTAACCCCACCTAAATCGTTCAGGATGAACTGGAACACTGACTGCACCCCAGACCTTCTCACCGAAAATTAGTGCCTGTCCTCACTAACTCTCTTGCGGCTAAATAAATACAAATCGCCCCAGCCATGCTCCAAAGTCTAGAGAAAAACCTTCCCAGAAGAGTGAAGGTTTTTAATACAGCTGAAAGTAAATACATTTGAAACGGGATGTTTAACAAGCACATACTGTATGAGCATGTAGTGTCTCTAAACGTTTATCCATATAGTGTAATAGTGTGAAAATAATCAAATACTTTTATAAGAATATAACAAATCCATGAGAATATGAAAAGAAAAATTATTCAGTAGGTGTGAAAATGGATTGATTGGTGGTACCACACCTCACATCTCCATGGTCTCAAGGTTGACCCTGAACTCAGGTTAGTGTACAGTTTTAATGTCCTCCCCATGCCCTTGTGGTTTTTTCTGGATTCTTGTTTCTAACCTTCTCCAGAAACATGCTGATTTGTTGATTGGCTATGCAGTGTTCTCTGGATAGGCTTTAAATCCACTGGATTTAAATGAATGACACCACTTATGTTCATTTAGAGTATGTGGACATATACGCTAAGTCTTTTAAGACCACAAATGTTGAATGTACAGTATGCATTCACTTTTTGGGCATCTGTAAAATGATGTAAAATTATTTCCTTTTCTTGTCAGGCATCTGAAAATTACAAGTTAATAAGGATACTGACACAAAATAGGGGACAAATTAAATCAATGCTTTTTGTAAAAGACATAAGGGCATAGATTCACTACTTTGAGTTGTAGGGGTCCGGGAGCCTTTCCCAGGAGAAACACACAGGGCTTGAGGCAGGGTACACCATGGCCAATCCATCTCAAGGCACACACTCATTTACACACATGCAGGATAGGCGCCAATTAACCTAATCTGCATGTCTTTGGACTGTGGGAGGAACCTGGATCCTCTGGAGGAGACCCACCAAGCATGGGGAGAACATGCAAACTCACATGCACACAGACTCAGAGATGGGAATCGAACCCAGACCCTGGAGGTGCGAGGCGGCAGTGCTAACCACTACACATTTGTTTGGTATGTTCTTGTTGGTGCAAAAAAAAAAAGAAAGAAAGAAAGAAATGTATGTTTGTATCCTGTTCCCAAAATTTTATTTTCCCCTAAATTATACAGTGCATTTGCAATGAACTGACACGAGTAACTTTATCCGGTTCAAATCTAATGGTGTTTTAATGCAACGCTGGTGAGTTATCGTATCGTTTATCCTATAACTCGAATAATCTGATGAACAGTTTGAGTAAAGTGTTGAAGAAGCGCTTTACGGTCAGTACTCACCACCAGCGCGGGCACGCCGGACACCAGCGCGTACAGGAGCAGCGGCGGGATCGCGCTCGACTCCTCCGGTCCAAGGTACGGCTTCGTGTACGCGCTGTCATGGCAGAAAAAGCCCTGGACGTGTACGTTGAACGTGTCCGTGTACTCAAAGTAATACGCCAGCATGACCGTCCCTGCCATGATGACCAGCTGAAAGTAAAGCATCGTACAGCGGAGAGGACGCCGAGGTCAAACCGGTCCAATCAGTCCTATCTAACCGTGAACCGCTTCCTTATGATTATCCGTGCATAACCGCCATATGGTCGCGGGTTGGGCTGTAAGTTGATGAAGACACGGTGCATGTGGATCCGCTTCAACACCACAGCGGAATGAGCGCGAGCGCGGGAGCGCGCGGGTCCGCGTGCAGCCAGGAGGCGTGTCTCACAGCTCTCCTTCATAAAACACAAGTTTACTCCTTTTTCCATAAGTAATGATTTCCCATCAATGGTTGATCACAGGCCAGGTGTCCGACTTCAGTCTCAAAACTTTTGAAGTCTTTAAACAGAAATCCTCCAAACAGGCAAATCCCCAGTGATTAATTAACACCTTAAATAAACTACAGTGTTTATATAGTTGCACTATATTAACTCTAAAATAGTTAGATTTTAGCACTGGGGTATTGTCGTAAACAGGCAATTTAGACTGAGCTTTAATAAACCTTAATTTAAGTAATAATGGCTAAACCACTGATCACTTTCCCACTGTGCAAAGTATAATTGTTATCATGTCACAAAGGCAGCTATAATTATTTTATCTCTACTGTAAAATGTTATATATTTAATTAGTGCAAATTTACAAGTCCTTAATTTATATAACTAATATTTATAACTATAGTTTACTTTTTGTCATAAGCTACTGTGGTAGGCCTACACTGTATGAACAAACATATTTAGCCAAACCTGCTCTGACATTGTTTCCAAATACATAACTTCAATATTACTTAATACTTTATTATATAATACTTTTTCAGCTATAACAGCTTCCACTATTCTTGGAAGGCTGTGCACATGATTTTGGACTGGTTCTGTGGGAATCTGTGCCTATTCATTCTGCAGAGCATTTATGAGGTCAGTCGCTGATGTTGGACAAAAATGCCCTGGCTTGCAATCTCCGTTCCAGTTCATCTCGAAAGTGCTTGATGGGGTTGAGGTCAGGGCTCTTCGTTGATCAGTCAAGTTCTTCCACTCTGAATTCTTTAAACCATGTCTTTATTGTCCTTGCTTTGAGCACTGGGGCACAGTCACATTGGAATAGAAAAGGGCCTTTCCAAAATTGTTTCTGCAAAGTTGGTATGCTAAAGCATTAAGATTGCACTTCACTGGGGCCTGGTTGAAGCACCTGAATTTAATAAGTACAGTAGCAGGTTTGGCCAAATATTTTTGTCCATATAGTGTATAAAGTTTTAGGATGGACTAAAGTCTTGTTCAGCACCATGGACAATTACAGAAATAAAGAATATGTACAAACACAGGACGTCTCGATAGGCTGCTATCTTGTGTCATCTGTTTTTAAATTTTTGAAGTGTACATTTCTCTGGATATTTCATGATTTTTTTTTAACACAGTATTTCTTTAATATAATGCAAAAAATAATTGACCACTGTGTATTGTAGAACTGACAATAAAAGCCTATTTGACTTCTTGACTTGACTTGAACATTGTAGCCCTTCTAAGGTTACCTGAAGATGGATTGTAACCATTAATAGGTGGTTCATAGACTTCATTGGTGATTTGTGCCTCTATTGGTACTTGAATAAATAACAGGCTCTATAAGATACTGCACTCCAATAGCGACTTTTATTACAGAAGTGTTGAGCAGGTTTATAGGTTATGTAAACAGGTAATAACAGGTGAGAAATCATGTCAGCATGTACAGTAACAAGTCTTGCAATTTATACCAAATTGTGAGTGTAGTAAATACTTTTCAGGTACAAATTGTGCATGTATGATGCTTTGTAATGAATTTGGTATAGCCAATTTATAAGCGTTTTAAGGCATATAATGTCACAGAGTAGAGCAACTAAACTATTTAATTTCAAGACAATTTGATGTGTTCTATCAAAATGTTTGGGAATGTGGTAAAGTGGCCTTAAAGGATTGGGGTGGCAAGATCCTACATGCCATCCTGCATCCAGTCAAAATGTAATGTCTTATGTTCTTGAATGTGTTAGACAATTCAATCTGATTACTCTTGTGATATAGAGGGAAATGTGGCTTGGGCAAAATGTTAGATAAGGTTGAAGTGCTTTTGTTGTATTTATGCATGTCATAAGTGATTTTTAAAGCAATTCACATCCATACAATCACATGCACTTTTAAATACACTTCTTAGATATGACCTTATGCACTCATGTATAAGGCTTTCTAAAATCCAAGAGCATATACTCTGCCCTCTTGTGTACAGTGAAAACGTAAGCAAATGTACAATTTATCTAAATTTTTATTATTGTCATAATTTTTTTTAGCTTACTTTCTTACTTCGAAATCAAATAGAACTTGATAGGCTTAAGATGAGTGGAGTTAGTCCTTTAACCTAGCCCCATAAATATGTGGAGGACTAAAGATTAAATGATAATAAAAAAGAAAAACAGATAATAAGTCCCAAAACTTTAAGGCTGAAGTGACTGAAGATGACTTATTGGCTGACTGGGTTTTGGTCTGATTGTGACTGATGGGTTGATGCCAACTGATGATGACTTATGATATGTGATTATCTGATTATGTAAGTGGTGATAACATAATAATTAATGGTTTGATTTTGACAAATGGTCTGGTTGTGAATGATAACTGATAATATGATGGTGACTGAAGGTTTTATAGTGACTGATGATACAGTAAGTGATGGTCTGATGGTGACTGATGTTGGCTGATGGTCTGATAATAACTGACAATAAGTGATTTGATTAAATTAAATTAAATGTTATTTATATAGCACTTTTAACAATAGTCATTGTCCTAATACAGCTTCACAAAATGAAAAGAAAATTATCGAATTGTTTGTGAATGAGGAAAATGTGTTTAAATGATAATGATCAGATTGTCCCCAATAAGCAAGCCGAGGGTGACGGCAACGGTGGCAAGGAAAAACTCCCTGAGATGGCAATAGGAAGAAACCTTGGGAGGAACCAGACTCCTCTGGAAAACCCATGCTTATTTGGGTGATAACGGATAACAGGAATTAATTTGCCGACATACTGTGTGTTAGGCAGCTGAAAGTTCAATATAACAGAAGATGTTACGTTAACATGGAGTCCAGTTTAGCACCAGGATGAGTCAGACAGGTGGAAAGGGCAGAGGGGGTCTGCATCACTGAGAGCTCAGGAGCAGCATGTGTAGCTCCAAACCATCACGAAGCAGAATCCAGCTGGAGCTGGTCCTTCTCTGGATGCCTCAGGATCCTCGCAGGGTTGGCCTTTGTCTACAGTACTGGAGATGGCACTAAAGAACAGGTGAAAAAGAATTAGCATAGCAGTTCATGATATTAGTAGTATTAGATTAAAGTGTGCATTTAGATGTAACGGTCTGATGATGACTGATGATGACTGATGATAAGTGATGGTCTTATAAACTGATGGTGACTGATGATGTCTGATGGTCTGATAATGACTGATGATAAGTCTTGGTCTGATGGTGACTGACAATGACTGATGATAACTGATGGTGTTTGATGGAGGCTGATGGAGGCTGATGGTCTGATGTTAACTTATGGTGTCTAATGTTGAGGCTGATTTTGATTGATGACTGATGATAAGTAATTATCTATGGTAACTGATGATATGTATGGTTTGACGGTGACTGATTTTGTCTAATGGTTGTACCAACTTATGTTTTGCTGTAAACAAACAAACAAACAAATACATATATTTCCAATTATTTAATCAAAGTGAAATTGAACTGAAGATTAATCTAGGCAACACTAAGTCATATTAGCTTAGTAATGTAGCTTCCATTTGTTAGCTAGTCCAATATTCTATGTAGATAATCCATTTACAGTTACCTTCTTCCTTTTTTGTTTTTTTTTCAATTTTCAGGACTCACTTGATTCTGCTGTTCTCTGTACTGCTGCGTCATTTATGTTTCTGTGAGATTCATTAAATTGAATTATATATATTTATACAAGTGTATATACAATACACAGGTTGCATTAATTATACAAAGATAAAGAATGTTCTTCCATAAGATATATTCCTCAGTTTGTGTTTTGATAATGTAGATGGAAAGTGCTGATGAAAAAAAAGTGTTCTAAAACCTAACTACATCACTGCACTAGGGTTCACTTGTATAAGAGTGTGCATTTAGATACAACGGTCTGATGGCGACTAGTGATGGTCTGATAATCTGATAGTCACTGATGATGTCTGAACACTCTGCTCAACACTTCATTCAATACACCCTTGACTTATATTGTTTTTTTATTGTAAGAAGAATTGTGGACAATATTTGCCATATAAATGACATATGAAGCTATTGTCACTATTTGTACAGTTATAGTATGTGATTTGGAACACAACTCCAGTGTTTAACATGAAGATTTTAATGCATGCCATTTCAGATGAATCACAGACATGGGTCATGCTGAGTTTGAGTTGGATGACACCATGACTGCCTACTGTGGAAAAAGAGCTGACGTGAAAACTCGGTCCCTGTCACTAGGAAGATGCTGGCACAAATCAGTTTGTCTTGCTGTCTAAATACATAAATACACATTTAATTACTTACATTTTGCAAATATTGTTGACTTACAGAATGATCTATATACAGTATGCATTAGCCTTTCCCTGGTTAATCTAGATCTAGAGCTAATTCATAAAGATATTACAAACTTTCTTCATACTACACTGCCTTCCCAAAAAAATTCAAATCTTTGGTCAGCATCAAGCTAAGAAAACATGCAACAAAATACAATGTGACAAAAACGACCAATATTGAGACTAAACATTTGTGTGGGCGTTGAAAAACTACTTGCTAGTAAAACTAATCAGAACCAAAAAAAAAAAAGGCTTATGTCTGCTGGGGAGCATAAAGGTTGTATAAAGGCCAGGGGTAGCTCAGTGGTTAAGGCATTGAACTACGGTTATGAAGATCCCAGACCCCACAACCACCAAGTTGCCACTGTTGGGCCCTTGAGCAAGGCCCTTAACCCTCAACTGCTCAGATGTATAATGAGATAGAAATGTAAGTTGCTCTGGATAAGAGTGTCTGCCAAATGCCTAAATGTAAATGTTGTAATTTGGAGTTTTATATATGTGGTCTGAGGAAATCAGCTGACTACGTGGATGTACTGAATAACCAAGTTATTCCATTAGTGGATTTTTATTTTTCCTGATGTCATAGCATTCTCCGGTGTTCAAATTATGAACGAGAGTTTGACTGTGGGAGCAGAAGGAATCATTTTCCCTCATGAACTAGGCATTACATTGGGTGACATAATAAAAGCGAACAAAATATGTGTGGATGACCTTTTTTCCCAGGCAGTGTATTTACTTATTTAACAGTTTATTCCTATATTGTAAAATAATAATAATAATAATAATAATAATAATAATAATAATAATAATTAAAAATCATCATCATTATCATCATTATATATTTTTATTTTTATCTGTTGAACTCCACTCAAGAAAAACAAAACATCTTTACAAAGATGTTGTGGACATAAAAGACCACAGGGTGGCACAATTGCTTAGGGAAAAAAGTCAAATTGCAAAAAGGAAAAACATCAAGGTTATTTACCACAATGAAGTTTGTAATTTTCATTATTACATTAACATCTTTTATAAATTTTTATGAATAGTCATTCATGAACCACTGCATATTAATAAAAGATAGAGAGAGAGAAAATTGCCATTTATGATGAATAGGTATTATGGCACTTCAAAAACTACTAACTGTATGTACCACAGTTGCTACTAAAGTTCAGCGGGTATTTAATATTGTATTTTATTACATGCTTAACCATACTTCTGTTATAGTATAGTACAGGCTGTACCCTATTATAGTATAGAATATTAAGCAAACAACAGACAATATGGCATTTAATTAATGGTACATACATACCATTGGCCCATACTATATAAATATATACATATTGTTATTATGGTACACCAATATGTATAATATATTCTTGTCAGTATCCTGATATGGATAGAGTCTTTTTTTATGCTATTGTACAAGCATCTTTGTACCACACTATGGCACATTTTTTTCTACCATGGTGCAAAGGTGCTTGTACAATGCATGGTAGAATCCCTACAATACCCTCGTATTGTACCATGATAGAACCATGTGCCACAGTGTGGTACATGTACTACATCAGGAACAAGGCACCATGATACTGTCAAAATACCATGTAGCAGGTACTATCAGACTACCATGGTACTTATATGGTAAAGGTTTTTATGGACATGTGCAATATAATGTTCAAAATGTAGATAATTTAGAATGCTTAATGTTGTTTTCTGTGGTCACTTAAGTTCCATAAACAACCGATTCATTAATACACTTGTCAGGGTCACAGTGGGTCCAATGCTTATCCAGAGAAGACTGGACATGCGGTAGGAATATACCCAGAATGTGGTGCAAGCCCATCACAGGGCATTATGCATATACACATTCACACACTCCTTCACATTACTAATCCATCTGTGTGTGTGTGTGTGTGTGTTTGGAAGGAGTGATGGAACCAGAAAACCTGTTGGACACCCACACACTTATGTGAACACGCACAGAAACTCAACACAGGCAGCTCGGGATCGAACCAAGGACCCTGAATCCATGCCACCATTAAAAAAAAAAAGGCTGAGAATCCTGTATTTTTATATGTTTTAACTTATGGATAAACCACGACGCAAATTCACCTGTAGCACTTATGGTATGGAAGCCAGATGCGCGCGCGCGCACAAAGCAAAGGCGCGCGCGCGTGCGTGCGCACCCGCAAACCGCACGCACGTATCGCGCACCCGGGCGCGCGCAATGTGCGAGCACAGCGTACCGACGTACGCGCACCCTCATTCAGGCACGCGCAAACGTTCACCTCCCTCCCCTTTTTCAAGTCAGACCCGGGTGCACGCACATGCATCCATGCACCCGCGCAGACTCCGGCGGTAAAGTGGGTTTTTAGCACACCTCCGACGTCACTCCCGCACGTCACCTTCTCTCGCTCTGCGCTCGGCGTGAATCGCTGGAGGAGTCTGAAGCGTCTCTGCGTCTCTGCGTGCTGCGCTGAGGAGTGAAGGAACGTTCGCGCTTATTAAAGGATGCTGCATGGGGTCACGGCGCTGCAGTGGCTCTGCTTCCTCTCATTCCCACCCTGAGCATGGGCAACTAAATCAGGACTGAGAAAAAGGGACTAAACAAGAACATCAAAGGGGGAGTTCTTCATTCATCTCCATTAACAACAACAACAGCAAATATATATAAATATATTCCAACAGGAGACACTCAGTGGCAGCTTCATCATGTCGGCCAAAGAGAGACTTAAAGCCAGCATGAGCAAAGAGAGCGTCACTCTGCTGCCCTGCTTCTACTTTGTGGAGGTAAGACAGCTCCAGTGGAGACACATTACACCCTGCAAGGACACACTGGACCTCTTACGCTACCCACTAATAAATTAACAACCCTACTACATTCAGGTGTTCAATAAACTTAGGTTGTATAAGAACATTGTTTTACTGTACTTGACTAATATTACTGCTATAAATCCAATATACTGTTATGTACTGGCTGCACAGTGGTTTAGTTACTGTATTAGCACTGTCGCCTTGCACGTCCGGGTTCGATTCCGGCCTCAGGGTCTGTGTGCATGGAGTTTGCATGTTCTCTCAGCATCGTGTACTCCATTTTCTTCCCACAGTCCAAAGACATGTAGGTTAACTGGCATTCCCAAATTGCCAGTAGTGTGTGAATGGGTGTGTGAGTGTGTGTATGGATATGTGCCCTGCGATGGATTGGCACCCTGTCCAGGGTGTACCCCACCTCATGCCCAAAGTCTCCTGGGATAGGCTTCAGGCCTCCCGCAACCCTGAATACAGGATTAAGCGGTATAGACGATGAGTGTGTGATTAAGTGGATCCAAAGACCTGCAGATTAGGCTAGTTGGTGTTTCCAAATTGCCTATAATGTAAGAATGAGCATGTGAATGTTGACCAGAGGTCCAACCACGGTTATAAAAATAGGAATAAGTACAATGGTCACCAATGTTGTCACCTAAGTTGGAATACAGATGTTCCTGTATACTGTTATGTTCATGTTATATAACACTATTTTTGTTTATTTATCTTTAGTTTAGTTTAGTCTTTATTCGTCACGTATACATTACTGCACTATAAAATTCTTTATTCTTCACATATCCCAGCACTTGTTAGTAGACTGGGGTCAGAACACAGGGTCGGCAATTATACAGGGTTAAGGGCCTTGCTCAAGGACCCAACAGTGGCAGCCTGGCAGAGCTGGGGCTTGAACTGCTGACCTTCTGATCAGTAACTCTGAGCCTTAACACACTGAGCTACCTTGGCCAGGTGTTGGGAGTTGGGAGGAAACCAAAGAACGTAGATGAGACGCCCAGTTTTTTCAGGCTGGCAGGTGTAAATCACTTACAATGAAATGTACTCCTCCTGGTGTTTTCTTGTTGGTAATACTAAATGGCCATAGGTGTAAATGTGTGTATGGCATATGCAATGAGCTGATGATGTTGATGGTATCCAAGTATTAATAAAACACTGATGTAAGAAAAATAAAACATGCCAGGACAGTGCTGATATGGAAAATCAGAAAATAATCAACTCAAGCCGGTAATAGGACATGCCTAAAATATTGTTAAATACTCTCACCTTGCCTCTGGTTAGGCGTCTGAACCTTTAGTTCTGTGTGGAGTTTGCATGTTCTCTTAGTGTCTGATGGGTTTCCTAGATTAGCCTTTCCCAATTGACCATTGTATATAAGAAAGTGTGGTTGAGCTTGTGACTTGTGAAGGGTCGGCACTCCACAATCCTCTGTGTTTTGCCCTAAGTTCTCTGGGATAGGTTTTAAGCTCCAGGCCCCAGTAGCCTACACAGGGTAAGCAATGAACGGAAAATGGACAACTGGAACATTACCTTTTCGTTAATATTTTTTTCTGTAACAGCATAGCCCCCAGTGTGTTATTATTTATATCAGGTACTTACCTCTTAATTGTCTACGCTTAAAATTATTTTGCCCATATGTGTAGTTTAGTTTTAAAGTAGTGATAATAATATGAAGCAAAAAAGACAACTTACATACATACACCACACATCAGGTTTCTGCTCTCTCGTTCACACAAGACAGAAAGTAGGACAGTATGCTCATGAGAAGTACCCTCCATATCCATAACACAGGACTGTAGCTATTTGGTTTATGTTCTCTCATGGGTCACAAGTCATTTAGACACCAACACAAACCTTTCTCAGCATCAGAAGGATTCGATCATAGCTGTAATTTGCTTTATGGTTGTAATATCCAAGGATTGAGCATAAACATATCTAATACATGTCCTCACCAGCGCAATGTTTAACTGGCCATGTGAGAATGCTGTGTTGGGATATGCTCCATGGGTAATACAAAGATTTATGGGACAATGATATGAATCGTAAAACACATCCACTGAGTTTACTGCCCCGAGTCTGATCTATCCTCGTGATTATCAGAAGGCTTATGAGTCTTTTTATGGCAGCATGAGAGTAGACATGATATATACAGCATAATATATTTCTAAGCTGTATTCTGTATACTGTATATAGGCCTTTTGT
Source organism: Clarias gariepinus (assembly GCF_024256425.1). Classification (NCBI taxonomy): domain Eukaryota; kingdom Metazoa; phylum Chordata; class Actinopteri; order Siluriformes; family Clariidae; genus Clarias; species Clarias gariepinus. The sequence goes on from NC_071110.1 coordinate 10,130,337, forward strand.
ATAAAAAGTACAATGATTGGCTGATAAACACAACACGACAAAATAGTTTAATATGTTCTGTATGATCCTGTAAATCACTTTTTGTATACAACCCTGCCTGTTTATTAAACTGTGTGCTAAGCAAGGATGTGATTTGTCTTCTAAATAGCTATTACTACTGTATTATTGTAGACCTGCAATGTCTTTTTTTATTCATTTTTATTGATTGTCAGAAATGACAAGCATATCTTTGGCATCTTGTTTACATGTTGTTGTTTAGGTCTTATATGTGGATTGCATCCTGATTAGACTTTAACTGCATGTGCCTGCATTTGTAGGTAAACGTCACCGTTCAGATTTCTGGATTGCATTGATGCGGGAAAAAAGAGCTTGTTGCACCTGACAAACTTCTTGTGTTGCTTTTTGCAGTTAGCAAAAGTTTTAACATTCTCCTTATCTGAAATTTCCTTCAGTATAAATAAATTATCTATCGATCTATCTATCTATTTATCAATCCATCTTATAATGTCCAACTATAATCACTTCCTGGCCAAAAAAAAAAAACATCACCACCTGGATTTAACTAAGCAAAGAGTCAAGAGTCTTCCATTGGATAATTACTGCAGGGATTCATATGGGTTAGCTGGTAACAAGTTATTTTACCTTCATTGATGCAGTTAAGCTTTAGCATCCCATAAGCTTCCTGTTTCTTAAACAACCATGTAAGAAGGTAAAACTATTGTCCTGCAGCAAGCAAAGAAAACAACTAAGGATATTGCTGAAACTACAAAAAATGTGTTAAGAGCTGTATAATGCTCAACAATCATTTTTAGGGAAAAAATGTGGTTGGAAAAACATCATGAATAAGTGTGATGGGTAATTACTTAAAGGCTTATATAGTGAAAATGCAGAACTTAAATAGTGAAATCAAATAATAAAAAGTAGATCTCACAGCTACAGTATGTTTAATCGTGAAATTAAGAGCATTTGAGTAATTCCATCTCAAATCAACCAATGAAAGAGAAATTTTCCACCATCACCTCTCAGATTTTGCTGATTTTTTCACCAATTGTTGATATTGCCATGAAAATAAAAAACCCCAATTTTTTTGTCCCAACTCCCACTCGTTAAAAAATGGCAGCCATCTTAATTTTTGGCCTCAAAGTGCTTTAAGACATGCCACGCCCCTTTTAAAAATCCTCTTTTCCTTGATAACTCACTTGCTATATGTCATATGAAACTGGGTATATTTATGTAAGTTATTATGTAGATTCAGATTCTGCAATCGGAATTTGGCTATCTGCTGTGGTTATGGAGATATTTCTGAAAAAAACATTTTTTGGGGGTACCCCTTTTCGACCCCCATTTTTAAATGGTTCAGTTACAGGATACTGTTTGAGAATCTTACATGTACCACCATAAAATGACACATTTACTGGTAGATAAGGCCTATTGTGTAGATCCATGTACATTCTCTGTATATAAAATGTGTATCAAATCGTAAAACATTTGCAAAACCTGGACAATTAATTTTTGATGATTTCTATAAAACAGGGCATAACACACCCCTGGTTTTTATTTATTTTCAAGATAAGGTGATGTGAAGTAACCCCTATTTTTTGAGTAACATATATACATGCAGACCTTGGGTTCTGGGGGGTCGAAAAGGGGTACCCCCCAAAAAATGTTTTTTCAGAAATATCTCTATAACCACAGCAGATAGCCAAATTCCGATTGCAGAATCTGAATCTAAATAAAAACTTACATAAATATGACATATAGCAAGTGAGTTATCAAGGAAAAGAGGATTTCAAAAAGGGGCGTGGCATGTCTTGAAGCACTTTGAGGCCAAAAATTAAGATGGCTGCCATTTTTTAACGGGTGGGAGTTGGGACAAAAAAATTAGGGGTTTTTATTTTCATGGCAATACCAACAATTGGTGAAAAAATCAGCAAAATCTGTGATCATGTGGTGGAACCCTCTGGTTGATTTGAGATGGAATCACCCATTTCCACACTCACAAAGTAAAGAGAACTTAAGGAATTTGGACTAAACAGCTGTGTAGCCTTAAGAAAATTGACTTATTAGTTTGTCTGGAAGGGAGAGAGGTAGATAAAGTGATGCCCTAATTATGTTTAATGCCTGCCATACAATCCTGTACATTTTTTGGTCTAGGTTCAGCAACTACCTTAATATACTGATTGTCCACGTTCTTCCATCAGTGGATAGCATATTCCATGTTGAAAATCCCATGATTCATTAGGATTGGATTGTGAAGGAGTGGTTTCGGTAACACAGGACATCATTTTCACACTTGGATTTGACACCATAGAGTCCAGACCTTAACCTCACTGATAATCTTTGGGATGTGCTGGAGAAGACTTTACATTGTAATCAGACTTTCCCTTCATTAGTACAAAAGCTTGGATATAAATTAGATAGAAATAACTGTTGTGACGTTGCATAAGCTTGTCAAAGTGATTCCATGGCCGTCATCAAAGCATAAGTCGATCCAACGAAATATATATATATATATATATTGGCTGGGCAGTGTTTGTTATAAGGCATATTAATTTGGTTTTAAATGTTTTATATAAAAATTTGTTAAATACATTTTTATACAGATAAACACAGTGAGCGTGTGGGGCAGTGGAAGCTGGGTGGTAAAGGTGTTGCACAGATGGTCCTTGGTTTGAACCCCTGCGCCTTCGAGCTGCCACTGATGGGCCTCTTGCACAAGTTGTTTCACCCTCAACTGCTCACCCAATCCCACAGGGTACCTGCCACTGAAACAGCAGATATTTCTCCCCAAATGGGACGAGGAGTATACTTTGCCCGATGGCATATGGAAAGACCCATATCTTACTATACTCTTTTTATGTGCCCTTTTGAGATAATCTGACAGCTGTAATTCTCCATTTGTCATTTACTACATTAGTCACGCAGCTTAAGTACCAAACTATACAAGGAAACCTTGAATGCCACATGTGGCTTGGTTCATCGGCCACATGATGGGTGAGGAGAAAATTATATCCCTTTTATTTAGCCTGAAGCTGCTCTCTTAATTTTGTTTGTGTTATGAACAAGAAAATGCCAATAAAAGATTCATAAAATACCAATAGAGATAAATCGTACTATGTATAAACCATATTCGTTTTGAGCCCTCTATAGCCAAAGCACTGGAATTTTCCTGAGATCAGACTCACTTGTAAGTTAGATTTGATAAACATTATTGCGGCTTAAAGCTTGCAATATTTGTGTTGTTTGTGCCACACCTGGCTGCTTTTACGTCCAAATAGTGATCATTATCATTTCCTCTAGTCAGTGACCAATAAAACATTTATGCTCTGCTAGGCATAGACCCACAAATCTATTTCCTGAAGATAAAGAGATACTTAATTCGAGATCATGTCGCATTCATGCAGTCCAGAATTGTTTTAGTTTCTTCTCCTCACCTTCACCTCGGCGTCAGAAGAGGATTACTCATCACACAAACACACTCGTGTTTCCTGCACACGGTTAAGAGAGCGGAGCAATCTTTCAACACTGCACAGTCAACTGGAAGCAATAAAGTCTATAAACTAATTTCCTTCACTCAATTTTCTTCACACTCAGAATATTTAAATGGGTTACAGGGTATTATGGAGTGGTGGTCCACTAAAAACAAGCTAATTGAAATGTAACATCAGTTTGTGACATCCATAGATTTTTATTCCTCCAACTTATATTTAAAGCAATTTCTTAGTTTTTAAGGTTTGATTTGTAACATTTAAAAACACCTCAATTCCTCTAACACAGTGCAATAAAAAGAAAGCTTAGAAATCTGCGAATAGGTTTCTGTTAGGGTTTTTATATGGTTATTTCTTTGTAAAGTCTTGCCTTTACCTTCCACAGTCAGTCCTAATTTGTGTATGCTGTTGCCTGGTTACAACTTGGTTTGTTTGTTCTGACAGTGATTTTGTGCAGTTATTATATATCTGTTTACTGTGACTAATCTCACATTTCTGTGTGATCCACGATGCTCTGGATCTTTTACAGAATGAAATGTTCTGTGTATCGGACTGCGATTTAGATCGATCGGCCGTGACAGCGATTTAAAAATGGGCTCCTGAGCGACGATCATTCGACCTTTACATCCCACCTGATGCGTATATATAGCTTTAATGATGTGCATGCGGCACTTCACAAAAAGATGGTGGCGTCAAGTGTCTTGGAGGAAGCATGTGTTCACCTTTGCCTTCCCCGGTTGAATTTTCTGAATCCTCTGACCAGGAATCTGAAGCAAGTACTCTTGTGCAGTTTTACAGAAAAATTGTTGAAGTTGTTTAATAGTTCATGTTTTAGTATAAACATATTATAAAATTTTTAATAAAAGAAAATCTACAACAATGTTTGTGTATCCTGTCAGTTATGGTTTAAAGATATGGATTCATCCTGGATGGTTAGACATTTGTATAAATTGGACGTCAGTATCAGTCAAGAAAATTGTAAATGATGCATCTCAATCCAAAAAATTGGAAAAGGCTGGATAAGGTTTAAAGGTACATGTAGGGTTTTGGATGTTTTAGTTAGTGGTAGGTATTAAGGTGGATTATGTGTAGGTAAGCCAAATTTGCTATTTATTTATTTATTTATTTATTTATTTATGGAATTACCTAGATCCCTGCAAAATCATTATAAAAAAAAAAGACTTAGGCCTACCTTTCGGTTAATAACAAGTTATTTTATTGAGCATATGCAAACCACTGAAATTTGGTCACATATTGAGCGTCACCAATGCCAGACTTAACCAAGTCCAAGTAAATATTTCATTCTAACCCAAATCCAAATCAATACAGAAAATATCTATAAACCAGACTTAAGTCCTACAGCCCTAGTGTTACTGTAGGTATGATCATTGGTCAGTTAGACTTATAACCAGTGGCTAAAACAATGAACCCAATATTTTATTTTAGTTATTTACAGTAAATGCCCTGTACTGTAAGTGATATAACCTTCATATGAAGACTCTTTAAGTTTCTAATGTGTATATGTTTTACTATTAATCTTACTGACACAATAATTAATTGAAATACCACAGTCATTTCCATGGTCAAGAGTGTTACTATAATTAACATCAGCCACTACAATGAAACTTTAGTAGTGTTGTAATTAAGTCATTAAGAAACTGGCCTACATAAAGCAACATAATGAACCACAATGTGACTCCAAAACAGTTTTAGTGAACACTATCACTCTAATCAAAAAGCTGTCAGAGGGAGAGAAGGAATAAAAACTAATTTGTGAGAAAATACATTTTCAGAAAGGTGTCCTGTTGACAGGATAGATGGGACAAAATAAGATAAAATGAATTTCATAATGAGTTTCTTGACACTATTCTCTTTTCTTCCAAATGTTGACATGCAGTGGGTTTCATGCTTCGTAGTTCGCTCAAAATGGTATTTGATTTGTGAATTGCCATTGGCTTTTGGTACTGATTCAATTTTAATAAATTAATTTTTTTTTTTTTAAGTTAAGCTTAGCCATATAAGCGTGCCATGTCTATTTTTTCATCATTTGACCCTAAGTTTGCAGTTTCAGGGCATATCCAGTATCAATTTCTTTAAGAAGCTGTTAAATTCTAGTACTTTGTAATTGAGTCAAAAAAAAAAAACTGCTTTAAAATATAATCATCTTACTTGTGAAAGTATTATTATTATTATTTTTTTCCAGATGCATGCACTTTTTTTTCATACCCACTTTAAAATGAATATGTGGGTTGGCAAAAATAATTTGTTGGAAAACATTAAAATTGCTCAACAATAAATACAAATGAAGCATTTATGGATGCACGAGACATTCATACTTTATTGAGTAGGCAGCTGGCTGTGATGAATAGCTATAATGAGTTGTAAGTGGTTGATTTTGGCAAGTTAGCTTATTAACTATTTTGAAATGCTAATTATCTATCTAAAAAATTATTACAGTTAAATTGGCTCTGTTATGTTGCTGAGGTCATTTATGTAGTTTGCTGCCATGGTCCAGGTCTGCTTGTTTCCTTTATGGCACCAGTTCCAAAAAATCCATCCTGCAGTTCTTCTGGCTGATCACTTTGACAGTATCTTTCTGATCAGAGCGGTTTCCTCCAATGTAACTCGACTCCAATCTAAACGCTACGGGGGCTCACTGAATGGTTTGTTGAGGATCACTTACAAAATTCGAAATAATTTCTTATGACCTTGTCGCACACCAGATCTCCTGATATAAAAGTTATGATGAACTTTAGAGCAAGGTCTTAACAGTTTACCACCACTATCATCAAAATACCAATTGTGGAAATATCTATGGGAAGAATGATTTCATCTCTTGAGCACAATTCCAAAGACTTGTAGAAGCTGTTCTGAGGGATTGTAGTGGATTGACAAGGCACTGATGCACATGATTCATTATTGGCTGAAGTTTTTTGTATTGTTTTTTTTTTTTTTTTAAAGTTTATTGTATTGTTGCTCATTAGAGATGGGGGAAAAATAGTGGCCTTATAGATCTCAAACTTCTTTGTATGGCAATTCATACTGTATATCGCTACTCCATCGCTTTATAATGATAGTTTTTTAAAATAATGTTTTAGTTTATATATTTGCATTTAAAGTATAATGTTATAATGTAAAATGTTGAACTCCCTTTATAATTCTATAGGTGTCATGATCTAAACTATTCATACATTCACAGGCAACATTGAATTAGTGAATCTATAAAATCGTGATACTTGATAATTGTGATAATCGCAATACAAATTAAATCAGGACCTAGGTATTGTGTTAGTATCTTATTGGGAGGTCCCTGGTGTTTCTCATTCCTATAGCGCATGATCTCCAACGGTCTTAGTTTTTAAAAAGGTTGTGTGCAACAAAACCCAACTTATGATGCATGGGTTGGCTATACAGTACATATATAACCAAAACCATTTTGACAAATTATTTTTGTATTTGTGTTTTTTTAACAGCCTTTTTGCTCAGGGAAAGTATTAAAACATATCAGTTTTTAATCCTTAAAATAGATAAAAAATGTTTTTTTCAAAACTGCCAAAATGGATTTATTTCACTTTGCAGTCAAATATATAAGAATATATGTTAGGATATGAGAATTTGTTATTTATGTCTGAATCTTTCTTACAGATTTAACAGAATATTGAACAGTTGTGGTTTGTCATCCCAGCAATGCTGCACGATTGATTCTTTTCCTTTGAAATATTTGGCCACAAAGGGGTTTGGCTGCTTCCGATCTATATCTTTGTTTCGAAAGTGATTTTCACTCTTCCTCAGACATAAAAAGATCACAGTAGGAGTTGGTTTAACACCAGAAAGGATCCTGTGTACATTTGCAGGCACCTTGCAAAGCAGTCTCCACAGAATTTCAGATACGATTGTACTCACTGAAGTAAATGACATCTTCGCAAGTGGAAATATATTGAATGTAGTTAAATGTACAGTATCTACTCCCTATTATCAAATGATGCTAAATCACACATGAATATTAAACCTATTCATGAACAGTTTTACCCATTTCAAGCTTAAAATAGTCTCGCTTTATTAGGAAGAAATTTTGCTTATTTTAATCATGTTTTCTAAAAAGAAACAAATTTGTTTTCTGCATATTAAAAAGTGTAATAAAAACTTGATTTTAAATAGGTAAAAATGCCTAGAAATAGATTTAATAATCTTATTTATGGCTAATTGTAACATTATAATAAAAATATCTGAGATATATTTCAAAACATTTTAACCAAGATGCAAAGATGTCATTTTTACAGTGAGAATATAAGATCTGTGTGTAGCTACAGAACTACACAGGAAGCAGCATGGGTTCATACTGGAGTGATTTTATTATATAACCAGGTACAGAAAATATGGAAATGAAGGCTTGCCTAGAGCCTGCTGCAGCTATATATTTAAATATCATACTATGGAATGTAATATATGCATATTTTATTTGTAAATGTTATGAACATTGTGTCCTTAATGGTACAAACCCACCAGCTTTAAAAAAAAATCCCAGGAGGCTTAGGGCCTGAGGTAGGGTACACCCTGGACAGGGTGCCAATCCATCGCAAAACACACACTCACACTCTCACTCACATACAACAAGCAATTTGGAAACCCCGATTAGCCTAACCTGCATATCTTTGGACTGTGGGAGAAAACCGGAGAACCCGGAGGAAACCCACCAAGCACAGGAAGACAATGCAAACTCCATGCACAAAGAGACAGTCTGGGAATCGAACCCGGACCCCGAAGGTGCAAGGCTACAGTGCTTACCACTACACCCATTTTAATGACTGATTTTACATATTCGCGGCTTGCTGTAATAACCCTCTCCCTTCTCTCTGTGCGCAGCTCCCGATCCTCGCCTCCTCAGTGGTCAGCCTGTACTTTTTGGAGCTGACTGACATTTTCAAGCCTGTGCACTCAGGCTACAGCTGCAATGACCGGAGCCTGAGCATGCCCTACATCGATCCCAACAAGGAGGTTGTCCCGTTCCTCATGCTCTTCAGCCTGGCGTTCGTAATTCCAGCAGCCACGGTTAGTCCCAAAACCTCACACACACTTAAAACTGTATGGTCAGACCCAAGCAGAGTCAACTAACACACACACACCTAATATAGTGCAGTGTATTTAATTTCAGTGCACTGTTTTTAATTTCAGTAAAGGACCATCTTTTTTAGACATGATGTCAGTTTTTTCCCCGCTGTTTACCACACTGTTCACTTTAAAACACATGAGACGGTGAGATAGTAATGGATCATAATAACACGCTTTCTGGTTCACATGTTGGTGGTAACAAGTGTCAAGTACAGTAAAAACATTCAGCCCTGCAGTGACAGACACTTCAATTATCGCTTACTTGTGAAGTAGGATTGAAGTTCAGAGCGTATAGAATCTGAAAATGTAAACAGCCCCACTGTCCTGGAGGAAGCCCAACCTCTGTGTGGTGCGAAACGCCGCAGACAGACTGCTGCTATAGGCAATAAATCAATATGCACAAAATCATGAGTACAATAACTGACTGGCATCACACTGACATTTTAAAAATGGCAAAAAGTTATGTGCAACATAATCAACTCACTTTATTTACACATTCAAATGTGCAGCATTTATTACATCTGTCATGTGAAATGCTGTCTTGTGCATTATTATAAGCACTGTCTCACTGTGCTATTAAAGCTCTCCCAAGAACCTTGATTTTAAAAGTTATAATTATTTTGATAAAAATGACTTTGGGATAATGTTTAACGAATGAAAATGCAATTTTAGAACAACAAATTTTTTAACGTCCAGTTGCACAATGTCCTCCCACATTCACAATCTCCTAAGTTTCTGAGAGGGTTTAGAATTCTGATCGGAGATTGGAACGAATACAACTGCCTCCTGCACACTGTGTGTGTCTGTGTGTGTATCTCATCTCTTAGTGCTGAAATGTTACCTCTCTTTTACAAGACGGAGCTCAGACATAAGGCAGTCTTTACCGTTTTATCCTGTATACAGGTTTGTGGGGCCCTGGAGCACGTGGCAGGGAACACCCTGAACGTGGTGTTACTCGATTGCAGGGCGCACACATAAACACACACTACAGGCAATTTGGGAATGCCAATTAACCTAATATTTATGTCATTGAACTGTGGGAGGAAACCGGAGTACCTGGAGGAAACCCACAAAGCACAGGGTGAACAACTCCATGCACACACACATACCCGAGTTAGGAATGGAACCATCGAGCATGGAAGTGCAAGGTGATGGTGCTAAGCACTACTATGTGCATCCGCTTTCCAATTTAGCATTTCTGGAAATTTATGTTTTCTGTTTTTTTTTTTTACATTTTGTTTTCGCTTGTTTGTCTATATTTTCGTGACACTCATTGTTATCGTTCTAGTTTATATTATATTACGATATTATACTATCATTAACAGCATGCTCCCAAGTGGTCCAGTGGTCTCAGCGGATTTATATTCTCTCACTGAGGGCCTCGATTTGGTATTAATATTGTTTTTAAGACGTTTTTGCAACATTGTGTTACAAACCCAACAGCTTGGTTTCCCACTAAAGCAAACAAGGTTTGATCAGCTACCGAATGTAAGCGCAACCTGGATGTATCCGTGACCGGCTCGGTCTCTCGTATGTCAAAAATGATTCAGATGCCGAGGCTAAATTCTTGCAACGTATCAGTTCTTAATTCGAAAAGTTACAAGGTGCTAGGTAGCACTGTTCTTAAAATGCAATATCACGGTTATTAAAATATGAAACGTAAAGGTGTTTTAGCGCTGCCACATGTCTTGTTTAGCTTGCAGCGTCAAATACGACGCAGATTCATCAGTGCGTCTCTGTTTGAGGTCCTCGAGTAAATTAGTCGTGCTGCTTCCTTTATTTGCCACAAACTTCAGACACATTTTACACCGGGCTTTGGCTTGTTCAATGTGTAAAGTTGCAAACTCGAACAATTTCCATACGTAGAAAAAAACGTGCCTCTGTTGGAAACAAGCTCTTTGGTTTTATTAGAGCGCGCTGCCATGTTGTATCTCATATTTCACACATGTGAGTCACAGAGGGAGGCGACGCAGAACTACAGTACAGAAGCTCGCGGTGCCGTTCCAAACGTGGTGCCGCGGTCCCGTTTTTATCGATAGTAACGATTAATCGCGCAGCTCTACCTGCTGAGAATTTTTTTGCCCTGCACCCAAATCATGTGATTTAACTTATCACTAAATTAATAAGCCTAAAGTAAATTAAATCAGTTTAAGTAGATGAAGTACATGCACTGAAATCTGCTCTAAAACCACAATAAAGCAGCAATCGTTTAAAGCAGCATCACAGCCTAACTATAGCGATGCACTTATTGCAAACTGTGACGCATATGGTGGCTTTTTCCTTTTTCTTTCTTTTTTTTTAATCTTTCTTGAAGAGTCGCACATAGTGTCAGGGTTTGCTTGTTTTTAATATGCAAATCTCAATGTCAAATTAGCATATACGCCCATCTCTGCGTAAGGCAGTGAGTCAGGATCCTCTGCTGAACTTACTTCCTCAGAGGACAGGTGCACGCTTCTTTTCCTTTCTCTCTTTCTCTCTTGCTTAGTTGTCCCCCTCATTGTCAGTGCAGTTTCAGCTACCAGCTACCCAGGATGCATTTCGCACATACAGTACACTATGCACTGAATGTGAGATAGCTCTGTTTCAGCACCATGTGGATGTTATTTTCATGCACTAAGGCACAATACCATGCTGTATTGTATTTTATTTATTAATTTTTTTTCATTTCATGCCTTTGACATGAAATTTCCTCTGAGTCACTGACAGGGTTAATTAGACGATGAAACTTTCATGCAGGAGAGAATGAGATAGAGATTCCCCCGGGTTTGGAGCTGCAGGACTGTGCAATGAAATTGTACTTTCTGAGCCTATTTTAAGATATATTCTTATAAAAAGACATAGTCTAGCCATTGTTTGACTTTTTTGGCATTTTTATACTGTAGCTTTATTATGATTATGTAGATTTTTTAAACCAGTAGAATGGAGAGTTTTTAAAAATCTGACAAATTATAACCTCCACTGTTTCTTTTTCGGCATTAATCTTGTGTTATTGATCAGGTTTAAATCTGTCAGTCACTTCTCCGCCATTTTATCATAATGTTTAATCATAATGTAATCATAAATTTAATCATATATATATATATATATATATATATATATATATATATATATATATATACAGTATATATACTGTATATACAGGGTTGCGAGTGGCCTGGAGCCTATCACAGGAGACTTGGGGCATGAGACGGGTACACCCTGGACAGGGTGCCAATTTATTCTAGGGCACAAACACATATACACTCACACGCTTATTTACACACTGCGGCAATTTGGGAACACTAAGTAGCCTAATCTGCATGTCTTTAGACTGTGGGAGGAAACTGGAGCATCCGGAGGAAACCCACCAAGGATAGGGAGAACATGCAAACACATGTACACAGACCTGAAGCGGGATCCTGAAGGCGGAAGGCAAACAGTGCTAACCACTAAGCCATCGAGCTGCCAATCTTATCTTAACTGAATTAAGATAAATTCATTAAATATTCGACAAGCACCGTTTTTTTCCTCCTTATGAGACTTCATGGTGCGCATCTCAATATGTGATTAGCTATTTATACCTTAGGGGGCTTTTTAATGGTTTTTTAAAAGGCTTTTATATAGTGATGGGTAACTAGCTTTCTCAAATGTTCTACTTTGGAGGTAATAGAAAGACAAGCTTTGACAAGTTCCCCAAGAGAAAGCGTCAAAGAACCCTTCTAGATCTGACCTTATTTTTAAGATGTACAGTATGAAAGGGTATATGATGGGATTTAAAGTGAAGATGAAGTGTGATGCAATAGACTGTGATCCAGTGTTGTGCAGACATGTTAGTTGAAACAAAGTGTGCTGAGGCAGAGGCAGTGCCTCTTTAACCAAGGTGGAAGCTTTATTAGTCTCATGAGCACAACGTCATACATGTATTTGATGAAAAAAAAAAAAATCTTCAGTTGTTTATAGTTATATAGGATCAGTCACATTATTTCTGCACCTACAGAAAATATAAAGAATACTACAGTATGTCTGAACGACTTTAGATTCTGTTTTGGTCACTTCTGTCTAAAATTTTTGACTGAATCGTGCTCAAATGTTTGATGATGCAACACCATACTGTATGTGCCAACAGGAAATGACTTTATTACATAAAGCATGTGTTGGTAAGCATCTTTCATTTTATCATTGGAATTACACAAATTAGTGTAACCATGGTTAAAGTTCAGACTCTTGAGTTTTAGCTGGTGACGTTTAAAGCTCAAGCAGCTTACGTCTTTCTCATTAGCTCTCATTCATTGATTCTAATCCCAGGCAAGACATGTCCAATTAAAGTCAATGCGGATTAAAGCGTTTGTAGTATCCCTGACTGCGATTCGATGGAAATGCGGTTAGACGCCTCATTTGCAGTACTTAAATAAGAGTTACAGCCCTTTTGTGGCTTGTCAGAGTAGAAGAAGTCGTACTTTTGGGTTTTCTAAAGTCAGAACATGATGAAGCAGTGTGTGTGTGTGTGTGTGTTTGTGTGTATGTGTTGGTTACTTAGTCACTGTACTGGGTTCTGGATGGACCGCCAGGCTCATCTAAAGACCAATGTGGTTTTTCCTTATCTACATTCTCTATCTGGCATTCTCTTTCTTCCTTTGTATTATGCTCTGTCTGGCGATTTTTAACATAAAAGCTCAGTCTGGCACTTACTGTAGCTAAGTCTTTCTCTCAGGTTTTCACTCATTCTCCCTCATTTATTATTCTGTTCTTTTGAGCTGTGTGACAGATGCTCTTCTTGCTCAGACGAACATCAAGATAAAAAAAAAAAACTAAACACATAAATCTGTGTCTTTTATTTAGATATACATTCATCCAAAGCACAAATCTGAGAAGCTCAGTGTTAAGGATCTCGATGAAAGGGCTCGATGAAAATATAATAAATATAGTAAATATAGTAAATATACTGTAGTAAAGATGTGTTCTAGGTAAAGGAACAGGTCAAAGAAAACAATACAAACACAATATTTACAGATTTGCACCAAGTGCAGTAGATCAGCTACCGTATGGTTCATGTGCAGCTCGTGCCTGAAAGGTACAGGACTAAAAGTACATCTTTTACCCAGGATCCTTTTGTTAAATATCTTTAATATCATCAATTCTTTAGTAATGTCACACAGACAGTTTTGATAGGGTTTAAGAAACACTTTTATTTAATGTATATGTACAGTGGTACCTCATCATACAAATTCAATCCGTTCCAGAAGCGAGTCCTTAAGGGGAAATTTCGTATTGCAAAACGCATTCTCCCATAGGAAATAATGTAAACACAGATAATCCGATTCAGCCACAGAAAAAATATTACCAATTTCCAGCACTATAATCATATTCTGCAATTAAAAACAATCAAAACATTTTAAAAATATATGTAAATGAAGTAATACATGTAATAAATAGACATTAAACCTCACTTAACCTTCATTTATGATTCCTTTTGGCACTGGCTGCTTTAAAACGAAACTGCAAATGGCTTGTCAACTCGGCTGCCGCTCGGATCGGCTTGGATCGTTTGCTCGTATGCCGAAAATGCTTCATATCCCGAGGCAAATTTCTTGCAAATTTCCAGTACAAGTATTCTTAAGGTAGGGTGTTTGTATGCTGATGTACCACTTTTCAACACCAAAAAACACCACCACATCCATCTACATTCTCAGACTAAATCCCTATATAATGTTACTCCAGAGTAAAAAACATTGTACCCAGAAGAGGTTTCTTATCAAAGTTTAAGCAGATTGTAAACGTACTAAACATCAATCAGACTGAACTCCTGATGGCACATGGACGTTTTGTTACAGCGCAGCAACTTGATCAAAAGTCACTCACTGTAAGGAAATCTTTGTTAGCAACTACTTGGTAGACTATGTAAGCTACCATTCCAACAATGTGGCTTGAGCAAGATGAAAATATAAATAATTAGTTTCAATATTATTTTGTAAATACGTGGGGCGTTCAAGTCAAACTGGGACTTTGGATTGTCCAGTTATCAGAGTAACAACTACTGTCATTTCTCTATATAATCCTACATTAATGCACTCAGTATGATCAGACTTTCTGTTTCTGTCTGAAACACTGGCCTCCCATGAACTCCTTTAATGGTCGAATATGTGGAAAGTCATGACTGTATGGAGGATGGGGCAATAACTCCCAGACGAGTGCTCCTAAATGATTGTGTTTATAGTTTCCACAGACGAGTGATTGGTAATCCGTGTTCAAAACAAACGAAAATAACTGTTTGCTGGAACCCAGCTACAGTAATACCTGACAGATTTACCCTAACCACTATGCAAATGATATAGTGATCACAAAATGTATCTCTTCAACTAATTCTACAGAAAAAAACAATCAAACTAAGGATCGACACAATACCTTGGTTGGCCCAAGCATCCTTCGTTAACTAGTGTTGCGTATGAAGTAACCATGGCAAAATGTATCTCTACAGATTATGATTGGAGAAGGCATCCTGTACTGCTTCCAGGTCAAAAGAAGGATCAACATAAAAACCGAAGCCAACATAAACGCCGCTGGTTGTAACTTTAATTCCTACATCCGCCGGGCGGTGAGGTTCGTAGGTAGGCATCCCTTTTTCATGCTCTTCTTTACCCTATGGTTTCAATAATAATGTATTGATTTATAAAAGCAGCACTGTTAACAATGTCACGGTATGTAACTTCCAGGATAAATAACCATATTCCTGTAGTAATTACCATGTTTTAAAGTGAGTTATTAATCACAGTGGCTGTGTACTGTATGTAACTGTGTATTGGGTGCATGCATGTGTTGTTTTTCTGCCTTACATAGCTTTTATTCATAATTTGAATTATAATTCTTTTAAAAATGTCTTTCTGCGGGTGGCAGACAAGCCTTTATTTGGAAATATGAGCAAGTCATTAGGGTTATATGGAAATGAGAGCAGCTCTGACAGAGCATAATTTGAAATCCAAAGATGGAAAATGGTCATATCTTTTAGTCCATATAAAGATTAATGATACCCCATGAGAGGAAAGATAGGTGCATGTACAGTAGGTACATGAGGTTACTTTCCATCTGTACTTAATGTATTAAATATATAGTGTGTGTGTGTGTGTGTGTGTGTGTGTGTAGGTGTCCACATCTTTGGTCTGTGCATCACAGCCCTCATCACAGACATCATCCAGCTGTCCACAGGCTATCACGCTCCCTACTTCTTGACAGTATGTAAGCCCAACTACACCATCCTCAACACCACCTGTGATGATAATTCCTTCATCGTGGAGGACATTTGCTCAGGCTCTGACTCAGCAGCCATCAATGCTGGAAGGTGAGAAAGATGTCGTAGTGTTCTTTAGTGTTTATGGATAATTAACTCTGTAAACTTTTTTTGCTCTTTTCTCTCCTCAGTATCATAGCAGGATCATAGACAGTACATACTGTATCTTTCACAGTGACCTACTCGCCCAACATTCATTGCAATCTTACAGCAAGTCGCATGCACCAGAACTGATAGAATATGTAGGACCTGTAGTGCATACAGAACTGCAAAAATCAAGAGCCTCCTCATTTCTTTATATTTCACATCCAGAGAGCCAGACATTTCTGTATTTTATGTACTCTTGAGGAACAATCCTCCAGGCATCCTGATGTACTTTTTTGCCTCTCAGTTTTGGCAGGTTTTTATACTCTCATTTTCAGTCCACTCAATATAGCTGAGCAGTTTCAGAGAATTTTTTTTTTCCTAAGCCACACAGTGACCTATGAATCATTCAAGCATAAACTACACCTAACTCGAGGCATGAAAAAGTGAGAAACAGGTCCAGATGACGACAGATGATCAGGCTGGTGATTAGTACACTGATGATGATGAATGCCGAGTGGTTGGAACAGACGAGAGGGGAAATGAGGTTGCTGCTGAAGTTGTTACCCAAACAAACATTTTTTAAATTGTTTCAGCCTGTCACATTAAAACATTTGAGCCCATTCTTTAATTTAATCTATATAATTAAATACAGTATATAAAGAAATGAGGGGTGGCTTTTGCACAGTACTGTACCTCATGCCTTAATACCTTAATAGATCTAGCTAGCTAGATAAGTCAAGCTTTTAGTACAATACAGTGTAGAGAATGAAATTCTTATTAAAATGAAAATAAAGTGGCATGGCTGTAATAAAAAGCTGAAACTATTGTACACATTTAAATAATGTCCCATCAAAGGCATGTTCACTCTCTGGTGTTACAAAAGTAGGCGGTGCATTCATAACAATTTCGTGAAACAGTTGTTAAAAATGAGTGACAAAACATATTAAAGTAATATGAATGTTATATAAAAGTTTCATGCATTTTGTTCCTGAAATAATGATGTACTAAGGGGTCTGTGGATTTGACCGCAAAAAGCTTGACAACCCTTTTGTCAAGCTTTTTGGTCACACCTCAGGCCATCCCTGGTCCAACTCTTTATGAGCGTAAACGTTCTTTCTGCTGCTCCTGTTGAGGGGTCGCCACAGCAAACCATCTGATCTGCACTCAACCTGGCACAGGTTTTTTCACCGGATGCCCTTCCTAACATGACCCTCCCATATTATGTGGGCTTGGGACCAGCACTGAATCCAATGGCTCAAACCCGGATCCTCACCATCGCCCAAAATCAACAACCTTAGCCTCCTGAACCACCACTTTCCTGACTGCTCATGAGCATAACATCCCGTATTGTGATTAACTGGTAGAGATGTGTATTTCGACACAATGGCACAATGTTGTTTAAGCATGCTTACTGTATGCTGTGGGATTGGAGATGCTCTATCTTGTTTGGAGTTGGAGGGGAAATAGATGGCATTTCAAATGGCATTCCATCTAGAAAAAGTTGGACTTTGATTATTTGAGCAATTATGTGAATATATGTTTGTTGTTTTATTTCTGTTTACCACAGACAGCTTGCAGACATAAAATGGGTTGTAAATTATTAGGCTAATTTATGATTTATGGTGTACATTCTAGCTTGCCTGATGATGCTGCAATAGTTACTCTACTCTGTCTCTGTGGATGTACTGGTGTGTATAATTTATGCTCCTTCTATCGTTGAAAATATAACGTGATGCGTTGCTAAGAGCTGTAGATTGACATGTGCCGGCTATGTCCTTAAGAACAAGCAGCTACAGTATGCCTGTTTTGCTTTTTCTGTCAGTGCTGTGTTTTTTTTACCAACTGGGACTGATGTACTGACGTGATATACATAATGTGTTAAGCATTCTAACCCTGTAATACCATACTCGGTTCTTCTGTGAAACATTCTTCAATCTGTAGCCTGTTTGTAGCGATGGAAAGAAAAGATAGTGAATGTCAGCATGCAGCGTTCTGCAAAAACCCACACAGAGTTCAGTCCTGCTTCGCCTGTGAAGCACCAGCTCCAAAACACCCACACACATCCATTTGCACTGCTCCGCTATTCAGTCCTCGACAGCCTTTCCACTCAATCGCTAGGCGTAATTATTCTTGTTTTTGTTCAGACGTTCTGTAGGAACACTGTCCTCACTGTAGCCAATGAAAGTAATGACTAATAAAAGACTTATAGATAAAAGATGCACCGGATGTACATTGATACGTCCTCTCCAGCAGATTATTTGATTTAACACTTTGTCTTTATCATTACAGGAAGTCATTTCCATCGCAACATGCCACCTTGGCCGCCTTCGCTGCAGTGTATGTCTCAGTAAGTAATCCACCTGACTGCACAGCTGTATCGTGTAAAATTTGACACTGGCATGAAATGGTTTGTATGGCATGATACAAACTTATTAATTAACTGAGTTCAAGTCTAACCGGAACTTTTAATTGTGCAGAATCACTGGTATGAGTGTAAAAACTCTCTTTATTTCTCTATTACTGCACTTATCCCAGCATTTCACCATTACTAGTGCTTGGATACCATCAGCCATGATGGTACTGTCTGCTTTACGTCTAGAAATCTACCCTTTAACAAAGACCTTAAATGGCCCAAACATGTGGAAATGTACCGGAACGGTAGAGGGGATGCGGCAGTAACTCTCAGCCAAGATCCTGTAATGTGCAAGTGATGTTGGAGAATGATTGTGTCTACAGTTTCCATAGACAAATGCGTCTCTTTCACAAGTTGGTGAAAAGTTAATCTGCGATTCCCAAGGATCAGTTATTCCAAATGCTGAATGTTCACAGAAACAACTACAGTGGGTTCCAAGCCACCATGGCCCGGGATTGTCAATCACTCAATCACAGATATACAGCCTTCTTTAAATGCTGCTAAGGGTTTCATCACCATACTGTCCATTGGTTTTACACCTTCACTTAAGTCTGACAGTCTTGTTTTTTACCATTCTTTTTTAACTGCTCAGTCATCACTGGTTCCCCACACAATAGGGGTGTCAGAATCATTTTATCTAATGGACCACATTACATTTATTCCACCCCAGGGCACAAGGCAGGAGACTCCCTGGATGGGGTGTCAACCAATTGCAGGACACAAACACCAATGCTGAGACATTACAGGCAATTTGGAAATACCAATTGGGATATAGTGCATGTCTTCGGATTGTACCTGAAAGAAACTAGCTGGAGAGAACATGCAAACTTTACACACTCAGAATAGAGGCCAGATTTAAACCCCCAACCCTGGATGGCAAGGTGACAATGCTAACCACTGAACAACCCTGCTGCTGTTGCTCCCCAAACTCTCCTTATACCAGAAATGAAGTGGTTATGGCTTCGGAAGTGCCACTTGTTATGTTTATGCGAAAATAGCCAGTGACCATTAACAAGAACTGAGGAAGACCAATACCTTCCCACCTCAACACCAGATGGCTGCCATGATTGAATTTGGAAGAAAAGCACGTTTAGACAACTATGGACTGAAGAAAGGAGATTGAAAACCACCACAAGACTCTGCTATTTAGATGATTAAATATAAAGTATATTTAATTTATGTGTTATAGGGTGCAAATCCATCACATATACTTTATATATATATACACACAGAATGAAAGTCCAATATACTAGTGTTAGCAAAGTGGTTTCTCAAAGCGGTAAAAAATATCAAACTGATTCGTGTCGCAGTTAGTTCAGTTCGAATGAAAACGTACTCGGTGGCCTTAATGAATTCACATAGAAATTCACAAGAAGAAACTGTTGCCTTAAAAAATTAGGTCAAGACACTGTGATTTTAGTTGTTTTCCTGAAAGAGTTTTTAATTCGCTGAATATCTAGCATTGTAAACCCTATGACACAGTCCATTCTTAAATTATAAAGCATTAAAGCCACCTCCTGCTAATTTACCTTCTTTCTATATACTGTATGTTACAGTGTTACAACAGTATAAGAAGCACTGTAGCAGCTTAAGCACTTTCCTTAACGTACCAAAACAGTAGTTGATCTTGTGCTTCCTCTTCACAGATGTACTTCAATGCCACCTTAACTGACTCCTCCAAACTACTCAAGCCCCTACTGGTCTTTTCCTTCATCATGTGTGCAGTCATCTGTGGTCTAACTCGCATCATCCAGTTCAAAAACCATGCCATGGATGTTTACAGTGGCTTCCTCATTGGAGGAAGTATTGCTGTCTACTTGGTGAGTGTCTCTGCATGATCACACATGTCCTCTTCTGCTCTTCTGTGTCCTTCATGGATATGCATTGCAATGTTTTTTTTTTTTTCTACAGCCAAAGTTAACAAGGATAGTCTATTGACATGTCTGTGGAAGTTTTCATTATGAAAGTTATTGATTACATAGTATTAATGGTATTATTGCCTAAGGTGCTTCGTATGTTCTAACAATATGGGGGTCTTGGTGCGGAGTGATGAGACAACACTGTGTTTAATGGGTTATAAATAGACTCTAAGTAAATCCCATGTGGCTGCTTCTTTGCTATCCTCCCACACACGCCCTCACTCGTTTTTCGGCTTCCAGCTGCTCTGTGATCGCCAACATGTTGATTTGATCTTATACCGTGCATTTATGGTTCAAGGAAAGAGTATGTTCTGCTCCTTTCTGTCCTTTGCGGTGACTCATGGTAAAGGACGTAATCTATGAAGTCTCAAAGCACCGATTTCCTACAAGTATCTTGTAAGACAGCGGCAAGTGTAATTGGACCAGTCAAGTCTTTCATTGATTATGTGATTGAAGAAGACGTTGACATGTAACCAAGAAACATAAATGTAAAGGAAACACCTACTGTATGTACCGTACATATAGGCAGGCGCCTGCTACTGTAGTGTTGGGTGATTTCCAATAGATTGATTAAGTTGAATTACAGTTTTAGCATGATTTTAGCATGTCCACAATTCTACATGTTTATATACTGTACATATATGCATTCTTTATTTAATATTTAAACATTTACATAAATAAATGTCTGTCAAACTTCACACCTTTGATGTAAAAAAAAAATCTATATGCAAGGATAAATAGGCAGCTTGTCACTAAGGGCAGAGCTGAGAGCAAAGCGTTTTTTTTTTTATATAAATTTTTAATTTGTATACGTTTGCATTTTAGGCGGTAACATTCTGCAGTTCCTCTACAGTCCTACAGGTGGTGCACACTAAACTATTCACACATTGGCAGGAAGCACAGCATCCTGTGTCATATGAGCAAATTATTTGATGTCTGTTTAGGCTTGTGGTGAAATCCTGAAAAAAAAGTCTATTCAGGATAGGTTTACACTCGTGATACTAACAGAATGGCAATTTAAATTGAATCAGCACCTAGGTATCATAAAAATATCATAAAGGTTTACTGTACATCTGTTTGAGACCAAATTTGTGTATCAAAAAAAAGTGTTTACTTACAGAAGACAAACTGATAACATGCTATACCTGGCATTTATCCAGTTGTAAAAAGAAAAGTGTTGAGATTCAACAGCCAGGACCGTGCTAATATTGCTTTGTGGGTTCTCCTTCAGGGTCTGTATGCAGTGGGTAACTTTAAACCCAGCGAGGACACATCTCTCCGCCAGAGACCACGTCCACAGCAACGTCCTCAACCCCCACCCATGCAGATTCCGCCCCAGCCTCAGCCGATCATGGCTCCTCCTCCCCTCCGTGAGCCCTTGCGTCCTCTCCCCAACCTTAATACAGAGCCCCCACGCCTCCTCCAGGCCAAGAGTCTGAGTGTAAGGGAGCGCCCAACTTCAGCTCGTTCGGAAAGCATCCTGCTTAGAGGACCTCATCGTGACTCTTCCTACAGCCTCAAGAGGGCCAGCACTGAGCTGGAATGTATCACAGCAGCTAGCCTGTGCCAGGATAGCATGGTGACCTTTAGCAACACGCTGCCTCGTTCACACTCTATAGGTGCGGATGAACCAATACCACGACGCCACGCTGCCATCCATGCTTCCATGGACTCCACAAGATCTAAGCAATTGCTCTCACAATGGAAGAGCAAGAATGAGAACCGCAAACTTTCTTTCCAGGCTGGAGAGGGTCCTGATGGGGGCATGGAAGTACGCTGCAGCTCTGAACCCACTGCCATGGGTCTGGACGGGCCACCTGGACAGTATATGAAAATGGCTGCCAGCGTCGTGCCGTTGCCAAACCACAATGGTGGAGGTGGCGGTGGAGCCAGGGTGTCCATCCAGTCACGGCCAGGCTCATCACAGCTAGTTCACATTCCTGAGGAGACACAAGAGAATGCATGCTCATCTCTGCAGGAGGACAGTGAGGAAATAAGTGATGGTGGTGGAGGAATGGTCGAAAACGCGAGGTCAAAATGGATGAAGATGGCGGAGAAGAGCGCACCCTGCAGGACTAACAATCAGCCACGGATAATGCAGGTGATCGCCATGTCTAAACAGCAGGGCATGATTCACGGAAGCCCCAAGAGTGAGGGCAGTGCTGTCAGCCGCACAGGATCCTTCCGTTACAAGGCACTGACAGAGCAGGACTCTGGAATAGGCATTGTACATGTCGATGCGCACCCTGAAAACAGATCCAATTCAGATGCCGGTGGCTCCTGGAGGTGGAAGCCACCACCAGAGCGCGTCAGCATGCGCCAATGCTTCGAGCTCAACGATCTCAACAGGAACTCCGAGAGCTGTGATTCGCTTAAGGACGGCTCTGTTCCTGACATAAGCAACCCTCATCATCCACACTTTCACCATCACCATTTTCACCACCCGCACCAACACCCACAGGCCATCACCACCATTCGAGTGACACCTGTGGAGTCGGGCAGTGAAGCTGAGGCTGCCTCTGAAACGCTCTCTCTTGCCTCCAGCCGTGACTCCACCCTGCGCCGCAAAAACGTCATCCTGCTACCTGACCGAGGCCCGAGTCCAGACAATGCCAGGAATCTGCCGCACTTTTTCAAAGGATCCCCTACGCCTCCTCCCACTGTGACGTTTAAAGAGTGAACTCAAGCTCGTTCCATCATTTTGTTCCGGAGTGGCCTTGCTCTCTTACCTGACTCACAGTTCTCTAGAAGGACAAACCGGAGTCACACTGGATATACAGTATATTCCCTTTTCACCTGCACTGGCTCCCTCCAAATTTGTAAGGTGGCGTTATGTATTTTCAGATTTTTTGTGATGTACTATGACATTGAAAAAGCACAAATGTTCTTTTTTTTTGGTGACTCTTTCGCAAGAGTGGTTTTGTGGTTTGACCAATTACACTTTTTATAATGATTGATGCTATGATAAATGAGGAAATGTTTTGTCACAGATAGTGTTCACTACCTAGCCAGTGCTTTTTTTTTTAAACTCTGATAGTGTTTAAAGGATAAGTGTGTTGTCTTACATGGCAACACGTGGGTGCTTTTTGAAAAGTAGTTTCATACCTTATCCATTGTGTTGGTATATTTTTCTAAGTGTAAACATTTTTAATGGAACACATGATTCAACATCATTATTACACCACTGCTAATGGCTAATAATTATCCTGCATCGTGTTAGCCATTCTGTGTTCAGTGAGGGACGAGGTCAATGCTTTTTGACTGCACTGAGAAAGGGCTTGCCTTAAAGCAGGTGTCGTAGTGCTGTAGATGAGTTTCAGGCACATTTCATTTTAACCGTGGATTTAACTACATTGTCAATACATTCACAGTAGGACTACACATCATATTTTGTAATTAATTCATATTTACATTTTTTGATTTATTTTTTCCATGTTGTTTTGGAAATCCTGGTTTGTTCCTCAGTTGTGGTTTGAGCGCAGATGTAAAATTGCTGTTTCTTGCTTTGGGTTAATGTGCTGAATATTTTACACACGTTCGTGCTGAATTTGTTTTCCTCTTCCCTGCTTTTTACCTGCCATGCTGATCCTCCTTCCCCTCTACCTACTGTACTGTATCTATGGGTGTTTACAAAAAAAAAAATCCGAGCACCCTTCACAAAGACTCTGGAAGACGTGCTGGGGATTTAAAACTCTTTGGTTGGTTTTGACACCTGATTTTTTTATTTATTCAATTTTTTTTTTCTCCATACTGCAGGAACATCCTTGTAATAGTCTTTCGTCATAGAGTGCCTCGGTGATTTCCTGCCTGTTTTTGGCTGCAAGCGTCCAAATGTTGTACAGTATTTCCTTAAAATGGTGCAAAATTAAGAGACACCCTGGACACATTTAGACGCTCTCCTTGAGATGGATTCTGTTGCTTTTTATGGATTTTTTTATTTAGTTTTTTTTTTTTTTTTTACAGGTATTACTTGCTAGCATTTTAAATGCAGTGTTTTGCCAGAGAAAATACCATATTTTCTGGAATTTTTATTTGAATGGCCATTTCTTAGTGCTGAACAGTACTACAACTGTAGACAGGGTAGTTTCCAACCATAAAATTGCCACTAACACACCATTAACGATCCGTGAGTCATGCATCTGTGTAAACATTTATTTTGTCATCTGTAAGCTTATTTAGCTCGTGAAAACGGCAGCAGGAACATTTTGAGAAAATGATCCAAAACATAAAAAGGATTTAGCTTTACTAGATGAAATCAGCATTATAATAACAACTCTTTACGCACTATAAAAGACAACCGCAAACTTCTTCAAACTCATTTTGTGTTTAATAGAAGGAAAAGACAGAATTGTTGCAATGCTTCAGTAATTGGACAAAAGCTTAATTAGACTATACCAATAAAAGTCTCTGGATCTGAATCTGAATCTTTGGGTAATTTTCTATATCTATATACCGATACTGGTCTCTAGCTAAAATTCAAATCATAGGTTTACATTATAGAATACATCAGTAAGGTCCGCTCAACTAATTTGATGGAGTGCTGATATTTATTATAACAGTACTAGTACAGTACATTTCACTGTTTGTATCACTCCGCATGTATTTGTTACATTAAATTCCAGTTTATCTCTCAACCTCACTATAATCCTGATAATAAATAGATTTTGATAACATGTAAACATATAAAAACAGAATAAGATGCACATAAACAAAAAAGGCAGGTGAAGAAATGTTAGCTGTAATAGTAAGTGATAAAATAATAGCTGTAATAAGGTAAGTGATAAAAAATAATAAATGCTTAAAACTACAAAGGGTTAGAAGGCATGCTGTTTATTCATAAATTAAAAGTTGTATCCCTTGGACGATTGTTGTAGTATAAGAGAAACAAAAAACAACTATTTAAAAAAAAAAACATGATAAATCCACTTCAGACCAAATCACATCACCCTGACATGTCTTATTTCTTACATACTATATTAATATATACTGTATAATGTAAAAATTTAAATCCATATTAAAATTGTTCCTACTACTAGAATAAAGTGACGATTAGTGACTTTTTAACTCAGATGGAATTTAATATCATGTATCTTATATTTTATGGAGATTCACTGTCCAGAAAATATGGTATAGTTAACAGTCACATGATTGATTGTAATATTAGACACATCTTGAAGCAAGATGTTGTGTTTAACACGTTAAATTATTCACACAATGAAAGAGTTCTTCATCTGTCAAGAATCTTCTAAAACTGTGCATTTCTACATTTCTACATTTCTAATCCTAAACAATGCCATATACATATTTATAAAAATTAAATAAAAAAGACTATATTAATAACCCTGATACCTGCAACATGGTCAGAGATAAATATATTCAACAGGATGTACAGGATAATTTATATAACTTAATCATTTAGGATTTTTTTATGTTTATCATTTTTTTGATGTTGTTTGTTTTATATTTGTTCAGAATTAGATATCATGGATACATGTATACAGATTTTTCAGTGGAGTGTATATCTTAAAAATCTGACGTGATTCATTTAATTTTAGAATTTTATACATGACTGTACAGTATAAATGTACCCTAATCTAAGGCTTTAACCAGATCTATAGCTGCATGGTCATATGATACGGTACGTACTGTAACTACAGTTTCTGTTTTGGTTTTGTACAGTACATGATGCCTTTTAATGGTGGTGGTCAGTACCTTTATGCTCTGCCATGCATTTTATCCAATCAACTGAGTAACCACTAGATCTTTGTACCAATGTAAATAGATATTTGTAACTTTGAGAGAGATCATGTGGTGATGTAAATTAGAAGAGAGGTGTTACATTTGCAAAGTGTTAACCTTTCATATGAGTATTTGTTTTAAGAACGATCACAGGGTGCACATTTACTCGAGTGCCATAAAAAGTCTTTTTTTTTCTTTCTTTGACATAATGTTAAATGTGTGAGAAATTGCTTTTCTGAGTGACATTTTAGAACAAATGATCAAACATGGGGTTTTGCTCTGCAGTGTGTTTTGAATTGGGAACAATATATCTTATACATATTCAAATAAATGTTTGGTATCAAGGTTAAGTTGAATCTATTTTATTTTATACAAATAGCAACCCATCAATTTATTTATCATATTTAACAGACTGTTATATACATTATTGGTTTATAATGTGCTACAACTTACAGAGCAAAGTCACCTTTATGTTACAGATAATACAATATGAGGGACGTTCGAGTCGAACCAGGACTTGTGAGGAGATTTCTTGTAAATGAAACCGTAAAATCAACTGACATTTACAGAGTCCAATGATGAGACTTTTAGCTGCAGTAATTTATACATGATTAAAGGAGTTCCAGGGAGGCCAGTAATTAAGGTTTGAGGTAGGCAGTCCGATCATAGCTCCGGCATACTGAGAAAACTTTCTACCATGATGGTATCTAAGCTCTAGTAAAATGCTGGGGTAAGTGCATTAGTGTAGTAGGAGAATATAGAGAGAAATAAAGGAAGTTTAAGGTGTTTTGTTATTCTGCACAATCAGAAGTCCCGGTTTGACTCGAACACCTCTTACATATTTGCCTTTGTTAATGTACCATTGGTTAGAGTTTTTATTGCAGACCCATTACGCAAACTATTTCAGGAATAATATGGGAGGTTACACCGACATTAGTTGGGGCCAACAATATTACAGACTTTAGCTGAAATTAGAGCTCTCAGGCAGCAGTGCAAGCAAAAAGCGTCCATGTTTTTGAATGAAACATTATTATGTGATGAAAGCAAGTTTGAAATAAATGTACACTTTATGAAGGAGAAAACCAAACGAGCTATAAAGATCTTTAAAGTATCGTTTTGGCATCAGCATAAATCTAAAATAAAAATGGCCATAATATACAGTAAGCAAGAAGGTAAATACTTGTGGGTTTGTTGTTAAAGTAAAATATTCCATACGAGCCAAAAATTGTGTAAACGCTGAACAAAGTGAACTGGAGTTTAAGTCCTCACTGAAGTCAATTATTTTCCAATAACACCATGTGCGTTATTCACCTGGTAGCACAGCAGTTAATTTTTTTTCTTTATTCATCAAAAAAATGTTGACAATACAGAAATGTTCAATTTCTTTTCACAGCTGGTGATGATTTGGAGTTCCATGTCATTTGCAGGTGTTGGCCCGCTGTGTGTTATTTTAGCGCGCTCCTTTCTTTTATCTGCTAACAAGCATTATATATTTTCCTTTAAATTCCTTTATTTCATATATATATATATATATATATATATATATTTTTTTTTTTTTTTTTTTTTTTTTTTAAACTACTAGTACCTGTTTTGCTGATCATGCTGCGTCTGAACCCCATAGTCACTGGGTGTTGTCAAGAGGAAGATGAGAAACACCCGACCCAACAATACATATAAGTTGGAGGCTGCTATTAAAGCAACTTGGTCTTCAATAATGCTTCATCATTGCCACAGGCTGATCATCACTAAAGGAGCCCCATTTATTTTTTGCATAAATTAATATCGTAAAACCATTTAGATTGATATTCTAATATTTTGACATACTACATTTTTTTTATTTTATGAGCTATAAGCCATAATCATCAAAATAAAAAAATGTAAACATAATATATATATATATATATATATATATATACACACACACATACATTTATATAATATGTATGGAATAATCTATAAAATATGAGAACTTTATCCTGTATTCAGGGTCGCGGATTGCCTGGAGCCTATTCCAGGACACCCAGAGCACGCGGCGGGATACCCCCTAGACAGGGTCCAAATCTGCCAACCAAAAACCAAATCCAGGAGATCAACACAACACCATATATTAAGAAGACTAAAATTAGTTGTTGAGTTTTATTTAAGGTGCAAATACAATACACGTTGTGTTATCTCTCTCTTTTCCACCATAGCTAACCACTGTAATACCTTTTTTTTTTTTTTACAAAGTTACTATCATACATGTTTAATATTAAATTAAATAAAATAGTCCAAAAATTTCTGCATGGTACAACATTATGAGTTGAAATGTGTTATAATTGTGTCATTTTGACATTATAATTGTGCTGTAATTGCCCTCACACAGTGAAAAGCATTTTATCTCAGGCTGAACATTTGCTGAACAGTTGGTCTTACTCCTCCAGATACTTCCACAATTCTTCCACCAGTCCATCTGTGAAAGTGTGAATCGAGAATGCCTCACAGTCAGGGACACTGTACGGCTTTGAGGTTTACCTTCACCTGCTCCATCAAACCCAGAACAAGTAACCAACAACTATCCAGTGATACAAATGAAGCCCTTAACTGTCTAATTTACCTGCTTGTGTTTTTGTGTGCCCGCTTCGGAATGTGTTACGATGGAGCTTTACAATGTTCATGCAGATTAAACGCAGCATGGAGTGCAGGGAAAGTGGGTCTAGTTAGCTCTGCTGAATTCTGCCAACGGGTCTTAAGTAGGTCGGAGAGACGACCTAATTCAGAGGAGATGATTCTTGCTTCAGCTCAAGCAGCATCCCTAAAGACCAAAGGGATTGTGTGCAGATTGAGAATATCGCAAGGGGAAGGAGATGAGACGGTAAGAGTGAGAAACCAATAATGATCAAACAATAAGAGCAAAGACAAGTAAAATAGCATTAATTTCAATGTGATTTTTACTAATGATTTTCGTTTTTTTCTTCCAATGTGCTTCTTATGTTTGAATAATTTCTCTTTGCAAGGTTTTTCGATTTTGGTGACTTCTAACACAATCCTTTTTGCTGGGTATAATGAATTTAGAGGCAAGCTCCCAATGCACCAAACAATTAGCATGTAGAGTACTGGGCAAAAGTCTTGACCCACCTTTAATTTCTTTATATTTTGCTTCCAACTAGCCAGAATTTTTTACTCTATATGGTCATGAGGAACAGTTCACCAGGCTTGATGAGAGCCTTTTTGGTTTTTAGTTTTGATAAGTTTTTGGCCCCTGTTTTAAGATGGCTAGTTTCAGAGTGAGAAAATGAATCAGTGAGAAAAAGCTATAGAGGATGACAGATGATCAGTGATTAGTATACTGGTGATGCTGAGGTTGGAACAGATGAGAGGGGAAATGAGGTTGCTGCTGAGGTTGTTACATACTAATTTTTAAATTCTATCTTTAAGCAATTTGCGGTCTGTCTGTGTAAATTGTTCCTATTTCTTTAATCTTACTTTCTCACTCAACTTACCTATTGTCCTCACTGCTTTATTCTCTTTGCAAGGTCCAGGAGCCTATCCCAGGACTTAGGACATGAGGCGGGGTACACCCTGGACAGAGTGCCTCACACACTTATTTACACACTACAGACAATTTATTACATATATTATGCAGTTACAGGTCAACTGCTTTAGTTAAACGTCACAATAAACATCAGAATAGAGAAAAAAGTGATCACTACAACAAGATGATATGTGTTGATGTTTGCATATTTTAGAATTTGCTGATCTTTTGGGATTTTTACTCAATGGGTATATTGAAGTATTTTCCTTTTTTTATTAAACATAGAGGAAAATAACTCAGTAACCTTAAACAACCATAACGGTGAGCAAAAATGCATCTCAGAATATACTACATAATAAACCTTGTGGCAAATAAGCTACAGGGCGCTTTTACGTCAAACAGGAACTTTTAATTGTGTAGAATAACAGAAAACAGTAATGAGAGTAAACCCTCTCACCTCAGCCATGATCATCATGGACGTTATAGCCTTTCTTAAAACTTTTGCACCATTCAGATGTTTTACTGCGGCTAACAGTTTTGTCACCATACTGTGCTTGATGTTTTCTCTAAATGTCAATTCTGTTCCTTTCAGTCAAGAACAACAATTTGACATTGTACTGGGAATAGGACCATTAACACTGGATAGCTGACATTTAAGACAAGTTAAATTTGATTCAAAGCTGAGCAGTTGATGGTTGTGGACAAGAGCTCAGCATTTAAAAGTTGCAATTTGAAGTACAAACTCTAAAAACTACAGCTCCAGGTAGCTGACAGTAATACACAAAGCAATCAAAATGTCATGTTTTTATCAACAATATAGCCAAATTCATTCCAATCTTTATCAATAGTAATAATTTGGATACCTACAGTACCACCTCTGGAACTATAAGTTATCATTGAGTTCATGGACCTATTGCTGTCCTACTGATGACCACCATATAGGTAAACTTGTTAGAGTGAGGACCAGAAGTCAGTCTATTTTGATTGGACATGTATACAGTCTGTGCCTCCCACAGGATCAGTGCCATTCTTTAGGCACATTTGAGAATATAGCTTTGAGAACAATATTTTCTCTGCATATAATTTGACTTATTAATGATGCTTTCAATCCATACAGATCCAAATCATAATTTTTCTTTATTGTAAGGAGAATTGATGTAAAAGAGCCTTTGTGGTTTAAAGCTTTGTTAGCAGGATCCCTATTCTTTTCTAAATAAACATTAGGAAGAGCCATAGCACAGATGGGGTCTCTAAGCCTGTAAATCCATGCATCATGTTCATGCTAGAGCCTACAATCAAAATTCTACATGATCCTTCTTTTTCAAGAATATTTAAAGGTATTTTGTTATGTGACCCATGATCAAGGTCATTAGTGTATGTTTACTGAATTGAATAGAAGATTTCCTGAAGATGACATGACCATTTCCATTAACACCTCGGTCATCACTGAGAAGGCCCAACAGTGGCTTCATCCCTTCGAAGACTCAAAAAGGCTGGTATTTATACCGTACATCTTAATACATTCTACAGGAGCACTGTAAAGACTGTCTGTAGGATCATTGTTGTCCACTTAGATTGTCTAATGCAGATTTTTTAACATTGCATTCACAGAACCTTTGGAATCATCAAGGACCCGTATCATCCTCTCTGCAGTTTGTTTTCTCTCTCGCATCAGGGAAGAGGTAATGCGGCATCAGTGCCAGATTCAGCCGAATGTACATTTTTCTGCAGGCAATAAGAATTAACAATGAACTACTGTATGCCCCCTATCTAACATATTCCTGATAGTCTGCTCTCTAAGCTTCCCATATAAATACATATCCAACTTTCAGCACTGGCACATGTGGACAGTTAAAGATGCCAGATTTGAAATACTGTTAGAATTTTACCATCTGACTAAATCGTGCTCTCTTGATGCACTTTAACATGCTGTGCTGTTAATGATACTTTTCAACCACTTTAATATACTACAATATGCTGTTATGGCCCTGTTTAATCAGAGGTCCCATTTTTAGCAGTCAATTTTATTAGAAATATTTTAGATATTAGTTTTAAGTTTGCACTGTAATGGGCTGGAAGGAACTACATTTTGGTTTTTGCTATATGCAAATGGACAAAGAAATGACAATAAATTGAATCTGAATTAGAATTTAAACAATATGCTTAGAAGATTATTCTGATCACCCGATTATGTCAAAATGCTCCATGTAAAACCAATAAAATTATTTCATAGCTGTGTCATATTTCATAGCTGTGTCATATCTGTATCTATACAGTGTATATATATATATATATATATCTTAGTGCCCTTGAGCTCTTTGCCTGTTGGGCCAGTGCACAGCAGTTGTGATGAACTGGCTGAAAAGAGCATTGACTCTTTTGGAAATTTGTGCTGCATTGTCTTTTTTGTGGGATTAGACCAGACCATACAGTACAGTATGTGTTGGCGTTTGGTCCCCATGGGCATTTGGTTAGCCCTTGGGTGCCTGTGAACCTTTCACCAGTTTACTAGTATATAATTGGTAATCACTGTTAATGTGTTAAAATTGTGTGGTGTTAATGGTATGGCTGATTGTTGTATCTATCAGGTTAAAAAAAATAATAATATTCTGTCATATTGAAATGCAGCAACCCTTAAAGGTTGTGTGTTAAGTTGGTAAGCAAGCCATTTTTACTGCTTGAAATAGCGAATACAACATGTTATATAAAGATTTTATATAAGTAGTAGTGTACTGTAGTGTTATATAAAGCTTTATAACTATTGGCAAACAGTTCTGAAAATGTATCTAGTCAGTTAATCAGTGAGTAAATATAACAATAATTGATATATTGTGTAATATATAATCTTATTATGTGATTTATTTTAAAAAACTGGTTCCTTAAATTAAGGCGGCACGGTGGTGTAGTGGTTAGAACTGTTGCCTTGCACCTCCAGGGTCTGGGTTTTGATTTCCGGCCAGGCTTGATTGCCGTCTCTGTGTGCATGTTCTCCCCGTGCTTTGTGGGTTTCCATTGGGTACTCCGGTTTCCTCCCACAGTCCAAAGACTTAATTGATGTTCCCAAATTGCCCATAGTGTGCGAATGAGTATGTGTGTGCCCTGCGATGGATCGTCTGTGCGTCTGCCCCTAGCGGTGTGTGAGCAAGCAGTTCGAAAAGATGCAGCCGGCTGGCGTCACGCAGTTCAGAGGAAATACGTAATAGTCTTCGGCCCTCCCGGCTGAATGAAAATAGTAGTAGCCTTAATGTGGGAGCCCCCTAGTGACGGGGAGGAATTGGCCGCGACTAAATTAGGGAGAAAATCCAAAAAACTATATATAAAAAAAAAAAGGTTCAATTCCCACCTCTGTGTTTGTGGAGTTTGCATGTTCTCCCTGGGCTTAAAGGGTTTCCTAATTGGCATTACCAAAGTGCACATAGTGTTTAAATGAGTGTATGTGTGCCTGCAATGGATTGGCACCTTGTCCAGGGTGTACCCTGCCTCTTGCCCTAATTCTCTTGGGATAGGCTCCAGGCGCCCTGTGACCCTGAATACAGGATAAGTAAATGAGCTCTTTAAAGTCATATGATTGAATTGAAAATTTGTGAAACTAAATATGAATAAGCAGATAACACTGAGTTGCATGCTGGAACTTGATGAGAGCTAAACAGCAGCTGAGAAGTAAAAGAGATTTGTTCTGTTGCATCTGTAGTATTATTACTTATCCATTACAGCAAGTATACTGTATTTAAGGTTTAGTGAAAAGCACTGGCCAAAAATGCCTTGTAGTAATTATCCCCTTCGAAAATGACGATACAAAGAGTTGGTCATTGCTGTTTTGCTGTATCTGGTGTTTGTATAGACATAAAATGACATTTGATCAGTTCCCATAAAAAAACAGAATATTTACAATTACATTAGATATAATAATTCCAATGCTTTTGCAGAAAACCGTGTTCCAATTTATCTGCTGCAAGGCACAAAATCCATGAGGCAAAGTACTGTAAGTTTGCCAGGGGTTGCCATGGCAACTCTGTCTCTGACTAGAAGGAGACTGGTTCCAACCCATGTTTTTTCCTATTTGTCTTGGGTTTTTTTTTTTTTTCCTCAAGGAAAAATAAAATACACAATGAGCATGCACTTTGTGTAACCTTAAAACGAGAACATCTCAAATTGAGGGGAACTTTATTATTTCCAAAGAGTGACCCCTTTTATTGTGTCTATGTACTGTAGCACAGTCTCTTTTATCAGCGTCCTGCTGTTGATCCAAGCTCAATTGTCACGTTCTGTGTTTGATGAGAAAGCAGCATTAGATGGGAGAGAAGTGCCAGGGGACCTCTAATAAAAGTGAGAAATAATAGCGTGTCAGGAATTTTAGCAGCAGAGAATTGTGTTTATTATCCCTGCTGAAGCACTGAGTGTTTCCATGTCCTCCTCATGACTGTGCCTTTACTTGGGAATACTGGTGTATAAAACAAACCATTAAAAAAATCATCTTGGAAGAAACACACAGTAAAACACCACCTGACATCTATATTAAGCCGTTGCCTAGTAGCTCATATTTCTTCAGAGTAATACAGTGTTCTAGCCTCTTTCGGCTTCCTTACATTAATGTTGTTGAAAAACTAGCATAATAGTAGCTAAGGTAGCAAATAAATAGTGTTTCCTTTTTAATATAACACATCCTTAATGTAATGCTTTACTATTTTGTGGGCAGGAAATTCAGCTAGTAAGATTTTAAGTGGACATTATTGGATTTTTAACAGTTTGCTAATATCAAGTTGAAACCCTCCTCAACCCCCAGCCTTTTTAGCATTACAAATTCCCACCTATTTTAGGGCTCTTCAGCCACATGAAGCCGACTTGCATTTTAAGCCACTGCTAGCACAGGAGTGAGCGGTGACCTGACACATTCAGGGGAAAGTGCTATTCACCAACTTCCACTTATGTAAACTCATAGACACCCATGATTAGCTAATGTCTCTGTGATTTATATGGGAGAGCATGTTGCTAGCTAGTAGCAGTAGCTCTATAGCTACAGTACAAAACAGGGTATATACTGTATACAGTAACTGGGCAAAAATATGCCCTCATGATGAGAATGTCCTGAATGATTTTATCACAGCCGGTGGCTCCAATTATGGCCTTACTGCTAGCACCTGCCAGGTCTCTGTATGTGCGTCTATCATCCAGGGATAGACAGAGTAGTACTGCAGCCATCATCACTTAGTTTCATTCGACTCAGAAAATTAATCCCTTGCAGTGTTCAAGTGATCTTTGTCTAATCTTTGTTTGGAGATGACATCCTTACCCTGTATAAATTGATTGATTGATTGATGTTAACAATCTTGTACTTAGTTTTAACAATCTTGCCCTTAAATGCAAATATTAGACAAAAGAAAAGGCAAAAGTTAAACAATAAAGACGCCATGGCTAAAAAGGTGGTATAGAGGACAAGATATGCCGTTTTGCAACCTAAACTTGTAACATAAATTACGTTTGCATAATGTAATGTACACTATATGACAATAAGTATGTAGACACCTAAACATTAAACTCATATGTGGCCGTTGCCATGAATTTGGAATCATACAATTGTATAAAGTGTCCTTGTACAAGGTAGCATTAAGATTTTTTTTCAGCGTAACTAAAAAGTCAGAACACATTTCAGGAAGGTAATTTTTCCCTGTGCACAAAGTAAAAGCCATAAAGACATGGTTTTCCAATCTTGTCTGGAAGAACTCAAGTGTCTTGCAAAGAGATCTTGCCTCCATCCTATTGAACACTTTTGGGATGATCTGCTCATCAGATGTCATCTCACCAACATCAGATCCTGACACTACCAATGTACTTGTGGTTGAATAAGCACAAAATCTCAGAGCCACACTGCAAATAAAAGCTGGTGGAAAGTGTTTCCAGAAGAGTGAAGGCCTATAGAGTGTAGGTCATTAAATGAAAGCCAAAATTCTGCCTTTTTTTTTTTTTTAACAATTTTAAAATTGGACAACTGCACAGTCTTTGGCTTTCACTGGCATTGCAGTCTATACTCATCTTGTTTTCTATATTTTACAGAATACACACATGATACAATACTGTCCTGTGGATTTCTAACATTTTGCACATTTTAAGGGTGGCATTACACATAATCACTAAGGATATTTTAGACTATGGAATGTTTTTAGGCTGAACACACATCTATGGCATATTTCAATCAAAAGTAAAGACCCCATGAAAGCAGATCTTCCATGGAAATTAATTGCTATAAAAGGCTGCATTGCTGGGCAGAGGACACTCTCACACATCTGGCTTTCCTGGGGGAGACAGATTGGGGTGATGCTTTAAGAAATTGTGTGAAATGCCCGAGGTGTTGTGGAGAGTGTGATATGTTCTTGAAAACATTCCCACAACAGACGTGACATGCTAGTCAATAGGGAATAGCCACAGACTGAAGCAAACAGTTTTATAATGCTTCATGAAATGTTTGTCTTGCCCTTATGACTACTGCATAGAAGTCACTCCTTAAATAATAGCAAGAAACTTCTGTGTCAAACATTATAATTGGACTTGGATATCATTTTAGAAGTATCACATGGTAAATGATGATTGACAAAATCAGTACAATGGCCCGAAATGTAAGACAGAAAAAAGAAGAAAAAAAAAAAGAAAAAAAATATATATATATATATATATATATATATATATATATATATATATATATATATATATATATATATATATAACTATTACAGAAAGGCTGACTTCTGTGTCTTAAAATAACAACTAACTGTTGTTTTTTGTTGTTGTTACATAATTACCTAATCCCATATGTGTTATTTTATAGTATTGAAATCCCCAGTATTGTTATAGAATGTAGAAAATAAATCACTAAACAAAAACTAGGAAATTTGCAAGTGACTCCAAACTTTTAAAACAAAATTCAATGCAATTTTAATCCTCAAACGGTTTAACTAAACTGAAAGTAGCCAGGGATTGTAGGACTAACATAATATGGACCTGGTATGGTCTGCTCGAAAGTGTTACAGGCACACAGGTTTTGGGCTAAATGCTCTTAATGTACTTAATGACGGTGTAATTTGTAGGATTCAATTTTTGTTGTGTAAATCTAATTCCATGTTTAATTGCATATAAGTTTGCTTGGCGGTATGATATTTATCTGTTTGTCTACACTTACCAAGTTCTTATGTATAAGAAAGGACAAAATAATGACTACCAAGATGTGTGGAATTGTGGGAAACTGATGAGAAAGAACATGGTTCTTGTTGTGCTGAGTCACCCATGGGTGATAGCCATAAGGAAAACCCTAACATGAGTAGGAAGAGTGTGTGTGTGTCTGTGTGGTGTGTGTGTGTGTGGAAGGAATAAAAAAAATTTATGCTTTAAAAAAAGGTTTATCCTAAAGAAATGTAATTGCATGGCCGATTAGAATGATTAGCTATCTAATAAAAAAAAGTAGTTGCTAATGTTATTGCCAAATTTAATTAGCTAATGTAAACAGCTAAAGTTAGTACTGCTAATAAAGTTAGCTAACTCGTAGAAACAGCTATGGTTAACTTTGATGCCAGATAAGGTTAGCTAACAGTAATATCTACTCTTAGTTAAAACCAGCTAACACTTAAAGTCACCCACTTGTAGCAGTAAAAATACAACTATGTTATTAAATTTTATTATTATGTTATTTAAGTTAGTGCTAAAATAATGATGTAATTTTTTATTCTTATTTATTATTTTTGGTAAATTTCTTTACATTTAGAAGTAATTTCAATACATTTTTTGTACTTTTTTTTTTTTCAACATAATACTAAATGTTTTCTCCAAACTGATTAAAGGGATATATATATATTTTTTTAATAAACGTTTGTCTTAAATCAAAATAAATGTCTGTATGAGTACAGTACATTACCATAGATTCTGGTCGTCATTCATTTTCCTGCTCTGCACACCAACTGTGTAGTTTGTCACCCGAAAGGTGAGTACAACGTAACTAATCAAATCCTTGTTGTGGATTCAGGCAAAAATGAATTCCAACATTCAGAGACTCATATGAAGCCTGTGCAGTCCCACTGGGTTGGTATATTTACTGTAGTACAAACATCTGGTTAACCAAAACTAGCCATATGGTTATTTCCAAGGAAAGACTTACTTAAATTGTACTTAAATCCTTTATGGTTAGTGTGCAGAGCAGGAAAACCTATAACAACCAAGACTTATTGTAATATATTTACATTCCTTGGAATTTTTTTCTCTCAAATTATTCCTTAATAAATTATTCCTCTTAATCAAAATGTCTTAATGTTGGGGCTGCACAGTGGCTTAGTGGTAAGCACTGTCGCCTTGCACCTCCAGGATCTGGGTTGATTCCCACCTCGGGTCTTTGTGCATGTTCTCCTGAAAGTTTGCATGTTCTCCTGAAAGTACTCTGGTTTCCTACCATAGTCCAAAAACATGCAGATTAGGCTAACTGGTGTTGCCAAATTTCTCTGTGTGTGTGTGTGTGTGCAATGTCTTGGCACCCCATCCAGGATGTACCCTACCTCATTCCCTAACTTTCCAATGGTAATGTTGGCATTTTTGAGAATATGACAGCTGTGCAGAATGAATTGAATTTTGTCTGTTAAAAGTACATGAGTTTGGTTAAATTACAAAGCTTAAAAGTTTCGGAATTTATTTACTTCAGCCACTATTTCTATGCTCCTGCAATGGGTTCGGTGTTTTTTTCTTAACAAAATAGTCACAG
The DNA here is from genome assembly GCF_024256425.1 of Clarias gariepinus. Lineage (NCBI taxonomy): Eukaryota > Metazoa > Chordata > Actinopteri > Siluriformes > Clariidae > Clarias > Clarias gariepinus. The sequence goes on from NC_071110.1 coordinate 10,168,601, forward strand.
ACTGATATTTTATGAACAAACGATAAAACTTCTTTGAACCTTTCTGAATACTCATATGCTTTAATGGAAAATAGACAGAATCAACAGAAGACAACTTTAAACAAATACTGGAACAGACTCTCTATTTCTTTATTTATACAGTAACTTGTCTTTTGAAAATCATATTTCCAATATCACAAAAACAGCCTTTTTCCATCTTAGAAATATTGCCAAACTTAGGAGTATCCTATCCGTATCTGATGCAGAAAAGCTAGTTCATGCATTCATGACCTCCAGACTGGACTATTGTAATGCATTACTAGGTGGTTGTCCTGCATCCTCAATAAACAAGCTACAGTTAGTCCAAAATGCAGCCACCAGGGTTCTCACTAGATCCAGAAAATATGATCATATAACACCTATATTATCATCCCTGCACTGGCTACCTGTTCAATTTAGAATTAATTACAAGATAGTACTACTTACATACAAGGCTTTAAATGGTTTAGCTCCCTCATACCTAACCAGTCTTTTGATACGCTATAATCCACCACGTCCCTTAAGATCACAAAACTCCGGACTTCTGGTAATTCCCAGAATTTTAAAATCTACAAACGGGGGCAGGGCATTTTCATATTTGGCTCCAAAGCTTTGGAATAGCCTTTCAGACAGTGTTCAGAGAGCAGACACGGTTTCCCAATTCAAAAGTAGGCTCAAGACGCATCTCTTTAATCTGGTATACGCGTAACTCATCCCATAACCTCATACTCCAGTACATCTATCCTGAATGGCAACTACGCTAATTCTCTCCATCTTTTCTGTATTTTTCTACCCATCCTGAGGCATCTGGAGATTGTGCCAGCTTCAGTAGACAAAGGCCAACCCTGCGAGGTTTCTAAGGCATCCAGAGAAGGACCAGCTCCAGCTGGATTCTGCTTTATGATGGCTGGAGCTACACATCCTGCTCCTGTGCTTCTAGTGATCCAGACCCCATCTGCCCTCTGCACTTACTGCTGAACTGAATCTACACAACTTCTGTTATATTGAACTTTCACCTGCACAACACACTTGATGTTATTTCTATCTGTTATCACCCAGATGAGGATGGGATCCCTGTTGAGTCTGTTTCCTCTCAAGGTTTCTTCCTATTGCCATCTCAGGGAGTTTTACCTTGCCACTGTCGCCGTCACCCTTGGCTTGTTCATTAGAGACATTTCATTCATCATTCATTCATTTCATTATGATCTAGACACATTTTTCTCACACATACACACTTCCAAATATTTTCTTTTCTTTTCTTTTCTAAAAAAAAAAAAAAAAAATCTTTAATTTTTTTTTTTTTTTTGTGAAGCTGCTTTGGGACAATGACCATTGTTAAAAGCGCTATATAAATAAAATTGAATTGAATTGAATTGAATATTTCTGATACGGGATTCTTTATACAGTACACAGATATACAACACCTCCAAAACAGTGCTTCTTTAGGAGGAGCTGAGGCTAGCGAAATCTGTTTTAAAATCAATTTCATGCCAGTATTTCAGTTATGATTTATCTCCAATCTCTCAAAGCTTTCTGTAATGCTTATAGGCACAGATAGACAGAGAAAGCTTTCACACACAAAAAAAAGCACAAAAGAATGCTTCTCTACCATCAGCCTTTCCCCCCTAGCATTTCTGGCTATTTTTTTTCTTTTTCATCGAGCATGTTCATGGTTAGCTGCTTGACACACTGAGGAGGGCACTAGAAATTCACCATGGCAACCATGCCACCGCAGCAACTGGAGCGTCGCGCCATTCAGTCGATTCTCAGCACGGCTCAGAGCGCATTGCAGATTTGTCTACTGCAGATTGAGCTTTAAACACACACACACACACACACACACACACACATTCTTCTGTGCATTATTTAATTCTCTGTGAATAATGTATTAAACATATTCACTCCAGTGTGTGTGTGTATACTGACAGGTGTGTGTATGCTTGCTTGAATACCTCTCAGACACTAATGTGTGTCAGTGGGTTTGTGTCTCACTAGACGTGTGAATGTATGTATGAGTTTTGGTGAAGTAGCTTCACTGCATATGGTAAAATGGACTGGATATCTGTTAAACCATTAATTTTTTTTTTATTTACACCAAACCTGTAGATTATAATAAATCCCATCAGTTCACCACATGCACCATGTGTAAGAAACACCTTTCTTCCCCCAGTAAAGAGTGAAACCACGTTTTAAGTGACCGGTCCTGTAAATCAGTGTGAGCTGAAAGCTGAATTGACAAATAACTTTTTGTTATTTTTGATAACAGGAAATTAATTTAGGGCTCATTGTCCTTCAGTAAGTTGGCACACTGCTTGATGGGTAAACTGCTAGTCTACACTCCCTAAAATGGTTTTTGCATCAGCCATGGTGAGGTGCAGTGCCATCTGCTGGCAGACCTTATAAAGCATCATTCTCTAAACAAAATTACTACTTAACATTTATTTTACCATTGGGTTCTCTTTTTATTTTTCAATTTTTGTGGTTCTTTTTTTTCGTATTTGTGTTTAAGTGTTATAGTACAACTAATATAAGTAAACTGGGAAATGATTATGACATATTATTTTATTAAAATCAGTTTACAGCTAATCCAGAAGTATGACAGGTATAGCCCACAATATATTTTAGTCTAAAAATCAATAACTCTGTAATTTGATCTATTGACTTAACTGCTTTTCCCTGAAGGTAATAATAATAGTAGGGTAACTCAGTGATTAAGTTGTTGGCCTACTGATTGGAAGGTCCCAGGTTCAAACCCCAGCACCACCATGTTGCCACTGTTGGGCTCTTGAGCAAGGGCCTTATACTTCAACTGATCAGATGTATAATGAATTAAAAATGTAAGCAAATGATGTAAATGTAATGCAAATCTAAAAAAAAAAAAACTAGTATATTCATCTTTGGTAAATATTTTTGAACAACACACACACAAACACACACACACACACCTCAGGGAACATGCCCAGGGACTCTACCCATGTAACATCACAGATACGGTTACTTAGCCAGGAGCAAATCACAGACATAACAAATCCATCCATCCATTTCCTGTACCACATATCTTGTGTAGGGCCTTAAACCCAGGGAACCTAGGTCACTAGGCAGGGGACACTCTACACGGGGTGCCAACCCACTGGAGGGCACAAACACACACACGCACACACACACTGTGAGCAATTGGAAAATGACAATCAAGTCTTAAATATGTCTTTCGACTGTGAAAGGGATCTTGGGTACCCAACAAGCACTACAAATACCATACAGACCATTTGCTAGATTTGAACCCTCAACCTCGGTGACCCAAACATGTTATATGAGGTTATATGATTAACCACTAAGCAGACAAGCAAACCAGACAAAACCGTATTCATAACAAAAGAGGAAGCTGGGAATTTTATAACAAAGAACCAGGTGACAATGAGAACTGGAAGAGGCTACATGACCACAGAAAACCAGTTGTTCTCACACGATTTTATAGGATGTCTTTGTATGAGCTAAAATTGAGAGTACAGAAAAAGTTTACATGTAAACTTGCAGTAGAACATTTATATGTTGCAAAAGGTTTTTAAAAAGCCCAAACATCAGTGAATGATGATCCCAGCTGAGGTAGCCCTGATTATTCCACGATCATTTACTGAAAAGATCACATGATCCTTAAAAAAAGACAGATAATTTGTTGCCAACTTGCTGAAGAGACACGGTGGGGTAGTGGTTAGTGCTGTGTGGGAACTGTACACACAATCATTCACCACTTGCACATTACAGCAGCTAGACTGAGTGTTAATGCCATACCTCCCGTTAAGCCCTGACCCCTCTTCAAGTCATTTTCACATGTTTGGGCTATTAAAGGAGTTCCAGGGAGGCCGGAGTTTCAGGCATGAAGCAGGCAGTCCAAAATGAAGCACAGACGGTCTCACACGAGTTTTTCTCGGCAAGGGGTCACAAATTCAACTGCCACGATTAATCTGTCAGTGCCAGATAAGTTAATATCAAGCTGCTAACTCACTGTGTCCATGCTGATCACATCAGCACAGAACTTGAGTTTAGTAGGCAGACTGGCTTTAAAAATGTGGCTATGTCTTTAGGCTCTTCCAGTTCATGTCAGCATTTGTGAGATGTTCTTTTGTGAGAAGTTTTGTTAGATAAATACATTTTAAGATCTTACATCAGCACAGCATATGGCTCATAGATACTGCATTATCTGCTTCACAGAAGTGTTATAAATGATGTAAACACCTATAACTTTAGTACATTGGTGTAAAATGCCATCATGGAACAGATAGCTTGAGAGATAAAAAGGTAAACTACACTCATGGCACTGGTTTATACTCATAATTTATGCTATGTGCTTAAACATACAGTATGACACTGTTTATATCAATTAAGAGTTGGTATACTGTAGTTACAGCATATGGAGTGTTCAGCACAGAACCTGATGCACAATGCAGAATATACTTGTGTGTACATTATATGAGTGAATTCAAGCATGTGAAGAATAATCTGACAATGATGTAGGCAAAAAAAAATTACTTTAAGATCAAATTATGCCACGACATAACTTCTCCTGAGTTTAGCACTAGTGGCTCAAAGTTTGAGTGTCGGACAGTGTTGATGTTGATGCTTTAAAAATTAAAGGTGTTCCCCTTTACATGAAACAATATTCCTACAGATTTAAAACTCTGTCTGTATGTCTGTATAGGTAGATAGATAGATAGATAGATAGATAGATAGATAGATAGATAGATAGATAGATAGATAGATAGATAGATACCACTTTTTTAACTACTTTATTAATCCTTAATTATATCGTTACAACAGCCAGTTCACAGATTACATTGCTTTTTAAAATGGCTATATTAACTTTTAAAACTCACAAAGCCAAAACAACAGCAATTTCTCTCTCTCACATTTAGGCATTTAGCAGACGCTCTTATCCAGAGCGACTTACTTTTTTTATTTTTTATCTCATAACACATCTAAGCAGTTGAGGGTTAAGGGCCTTGCTCAAGGGCCCAACAGTGGCAACTTGGTGGTTCTGGGGTTTGAGCCTGGGATCTTCCGAACCGTAGTCCAATGCCTTAACCACTGAGCTATTCCTGGCTCATTACATCTAAATACACTAATAAAAACCCTTAAAATAACAACTTCATTAGATCATTTGATTTAGGTTGGTGCTGGCATTTCTTAAAATATTTAGCTTAGCCATTTTTCATTGATAAGGCCTTGCATCAGGGCATGGTACAGGTATGGACATGGTATTTGGATCCCTACCATGTGTGTGGTTGATGAGAAGGAGCAGGGTGTGTTACAGTTGAACCTAAAAGTTCAGGTTTGAACAAAAAGCTTCTTATTTTACCACCATGTTGGGGAGAAAATAACCTTCAGGAAGTGCAAGGTCAGAATAATAATCATGAGAAAAGTTACCTAAAAAATAATGAGAATAATTTCAGTTAGAATATTTAGTAGACTCTGTAGACAGTCACACTGTAAAAGCTCACAAACCTATTACATATATAAAATTACATACACTGAAGTTGAAGAAACCTTTTCACCACTGTTATTTAGCTGTGAAAATACTAGCTAAACCCAGTAAAATATATCAATATAAATATCTCAGATTAATATCTATCAGTGCAGGTGTTCCTTTACTGTACATTGAGCAAGTAGCTTATTAGTATCTTATTTTAAAGTATATTTTTAAATCCGACACATAACAGTTCATAACATCACTTTTACTCACTTGTCGATTTTACTTATGGTGTAGGTTAAACTTTAGGCAGATATCTACTAAGTACTGCAAAAGTTTCATTAATTCTGTCCAGTCAGTTTTCCATGAAGCTGTGACATAATCTGGCTGGACAGACATACGTACATGCAAACAAATATACAGAATGAAAATTTCATGAGACTGGTTTTGGGTCCTCCAATGGATAAAACGTAAAGATATCATTGAAAGAGTGAGTTTTAAGTAATGTTCGGACAATATAATTATATATTGACTACTTGGACTACTGCAGATATGTTTGCTCAATGACTCGTTTTTTATCTCATAGTGCTTCACATATTGCATGCTATTAGCTCCATGGTTTGGGAATATATGAGACAAACTGGTTTTAAATTTCCCACAGGAAGAATAAACATACATGAATCTGTCCATACTGTACATCTTTAAAGTTTTTTTTTTTTTTTTTTTTTTGGAGTAAGCCATGTCATGTCATGCTTTCATTTCTGTTTGTTTAGGATTGTGGCGGCTTGTGGCGGCCTCCAATATATGAAACAAAGATATCGTTGATAGTGCGAGTTTTGACCAATGTACAAGAAAAACCTTTTTTATTTGCACAAATCATCAACAACTTCCACCCACATTCAAATCTGATTGTATTGACTTTAGCCCTTTAAATTGTCTGAGAAGTTTCAAGTGCCACCCAATTTCTAGGCTACGTCTCCTCTTTCATTAGAGACTGTAGCAGGAATGTTGCATTCTAACATGCACCCGTTTTTCATAGGCCCTGTAAATAACTACAGGACACCTGACCGGAGTGTGCGAGCTGCCATCTGTCAAGATGATCTGCGACTCTGTTTTTTTTTCCCCCACAGAAGCACATGCAGAGTGCATGAGTTCATTTTAGAGTTCAACGTGGAGACTCCGTGTCTCTGATAGGGACGCATCACAGGTTTGAGGAAAGGGGAAACGCTGATTTCACGAAAATAATCCTTTTAATTTAAATAGAGATTAGATTAGATTAGATCAGATCAGATTAGATAAGATTAGATTCAACTTTATTGTCATTGTGTAAAGCCAATGAAATGCCAACATTTGAATATTCTCACAATTTGGGCATAATCATTAGGTGCAATTATGTTTGATTTATTTTTACTCTGATGGCACGGTGGGGTAGTGGTTGGTGCTGTGTCCTCGCATCTCCAGGGTTGAGGGTTTGGGTCCTTGAGGTCCTTCAGGTACTCTGGTTTCCTTCCACACATGCAGATTAGGCTTAAAATTTCCAAATTATCCATAGTGTACAGTAGAGTGAGTGTGTGTAGGCTTGTGCCCTGTGATAGACTGGCACCCTGCCAGGGGATATCCCGCCTTGTGCCCCAAGTCCCCTGGCATAAGCTCCAGGCCTCCCATGACCCTGTACAGGATAAATGATATACTATAGAGAATGAGTGAGTGTTTTTACACCTTTAAATTTAACAATTAAATTTTGTAATTGATTTGTACAGTAATATTACACTTTATTAAAGTATTAAAGTTACGTATTAAAGTTAAAGTTAATGTAAACACAGCAAATTCCAAAAATTATTTGTTACAATGTACCTTAGAATTTTGTAGAAAGCACACAGAAAGATAAATAATTACATCATAGATATAATGCTTAAACATATGAAATGCATTTACAGCCAGTTTCAGGACTATTTGAACACACTCTCATCTGATTGGCGCAGAGTGATGTCAGTCATTGGCTCCACCCACAGCACCTGCATGCACCCTTAAAGTGGCTGTAGCGTAGCAGTCTGAGCAGTTTACCCTCGGAAGACCTGCTTGGTAAGTGTGTGTGTGTGTGTGTGTGTGTGTGTGTGTGTGTGCTCTTTCTATAACATAGTTGCATTCTTCTGCTATAAGTGTACTTTATTAAATTGTTTTGAATAATGTCACACTGGATTTGGGACTACTTATAAATATAGTTGGGTATTAATACATATATTTTTATTACATTATAGGTTTATAACTAACAATACAATGAATTCAACTATACAGTATATCAATTAGCTTTGTACAAGTTTCTTAATTATAAATACAATTCTTTCTTTCTTGTATATTGGAAAACACCAATGCAAGCACTCCTAGTATGGAATTGAATTGAATAATGCTTTATTGGTCACTAAGATATCGCAAATAATTTAAATCTTTACATCTTGCTGTAGTTATAGACATTACACACTGTAAAATAACATTGTGCAAGATTTCTTACTTATAGATTTATTGCTTTATTCAAGTTATAGTATATTAAATAATATTTTCTGTGTGGAATGTACTGTATGGTTTTCCGAAATAATTCACTATTTACTGAATCAAACTGAATTAAATCATATTTTAAATCAATTTGAATTATTTATCGGAAACTCATTGTGAAATGAAACATTACATTTATATGCACATTTAGGCATAATTCACAGACGGGAAGACTACACAGATAGAATATTGCACATACAATAGTTGTTTCGTCTTGAACACAAAACACAATGGCATGCGTGAGTCTGGCTCCATTTGGAAAGAAGCATTTTTTTGTGTCTGGTGGCTTTGGCATAACCTCCTCTGAAGTGAGAGAGATGAGAGATGAGGTCAAATATGTGGTGGCCTCAGTGCGAGGGGTCAGAGATGTTTTTTTTTCCTGGCTTGTTTAACAGCTAGGTGTTAACTAATCTGTTAATGTCACAAAGTGTGCAAAGCAAGTTCCTGGAAGCTGTCCTGATGGATTGAATGACACTCATGTGTTGAAGTGAGTGTCATTCTCACTCAGGTATTAAACTGTTTAAATGTCTAATGAATCATGATCCAGTGGACGACACTGCCTGGTATCCTCACAATGCTAAAAATGGGAAAACTATTTAAATGGATCTCCAAACTTTTTTTTGGTCTCAAAATGTCTTAGCAAATGAATTGAATTTAAATGTGTTTAAATTTTGCAGCATTTTTTTTAACAATTATAGTAAGTAAATACACTTAATTGTTCTGTTACTGTTTTTAATGCACCGATTTGCATTAATAAACTGTATGATTGACATTTGTAAATATGTGAGAGCAATTAGCGCATATCTGCTAAAACACTGGCAGCAGTTTATGTTAATGCCTGTGTGTAGTACAATAGCTGTGTGTATCCCAGTGTTTGTGTAGTTTCTATATCGCAGCAGATGCCACAGGAGATTTTGTGCTTAAGTCACTGTTGAGCAGATTAGTGCAGATTAGATTTAGGAAACTTCCTCCCTACAGCAACTAACTAAAGAAAATGGACTAGAAGTGTGAGGCCACATTGCTAACAGTCCATATGTCATAATCTCCACCTTATAATAAAGAACATTTAAGGGCAGTTCTTTAAGGGGGCGTTTGAGTTGGTTGATATATATATATATATATATATATATATATATATATATATATATATATATATATATATATATATATATATATAATTACATTTATTTTAAATTATCATTATAGCCAGAATTTAAACTGATTAGGGCAACACTTACAGTACAGCCAGTAAAGGCACCCCATCAATGCCATTGGCACTAAGTTCTGCTTGTTCATTTTGCTTAGAAAATTAAGTCAAGTTGGTGATGTCACCTGTTGTCAGTTATCACAGTGTATAAGTCAGTGTTACAGTGGGGAAGGGTGGGTCTGTAGCTCCGGGTGGTCTGCTATCTATTCCTAGACTCTGATTTGGGCCTCTGGGAATGCAGGAAACAGGAGGGGTTCGCATACTTATTCTCACGGGTGTGTGACTGTCTAGGAGTGGGTCCCGCTGGAAAAAACTTGTGTTCAAGCAGCTGGGTATGAGCGGGACTTTCCTTTCGCTTATTTCTTTTCTTATCATTTCAAGTATTCATGGATGTTTTAGTTGTCACAATTATTTCAAAGTAATTTTATGTTTTAGCTGATAATACTATGCTTCTCAAAACTCAAGGTTTGATTTTTGGTTAAAGGTACTGACCCTCTGATCAGATCTGATCGGCAAAAGATAAATTAACAAAAATATTGCTTTCTATTTATAACTTGTGGAGTTTAACTGACGCGAGGGACCTTTTCCCATCATCCTAAACGAAAAAAAGATTCAAGATGTCCATTGTTCAAATAAGTTTTAATTTAATATTAATTTATGATAATTGATAAATGTAATTTGTTTGTTTTTTTATGTGATAACAGACTTTTTTATTTACTGGTAAAAGAAAGAGGGTCAGTACCTTTAACTATAGTACTTTTTAATTGAATTATTATTATTATTACTATTATTATTATTATTATTGTTGTTGTTGTTGTATTTAATTATAATCGTATTTTTATTGTAATAACGATAACAATAATATTTATATTTATATTAATTATAAATTATTTTGTTTAAAAGAATAGGCTAATTTTAGTGAAATAAAGTTCAGTATGTGTAATTGGGCTAAATTCTAGTACATATGTTATTATTTGGCCTGGTTTTTACTGGAGTGGGCAGGTGTTCAGCACAGCATTGAAGGATTTTGTCGGTGTGATCCAACTTTTCCACACTGCAAAAAACACATGCATGAAAAACCATTTTCGCACAGGAATGTAACATCTACATATAATGTAATATAATATAATATAATATAATATAATATAATATAATATAATATAATATAATATAATATAATATAATATAATAGAAACCAAATAGAAATCATAATATTTATTCAAACTGCATAAAAATATTTTGTAATCCCTGCTAGATTTGCTTATCTGGTGTTTGGCTCTGTATAATGTTTAAAAACAAGCTCCTGCTCTGTAAAATACAAACTGTTGCTTCAATTACTGACATTATGTATACATATATTACTAACTCGTAGATTTATGTTAATATGTAGAACAATGATAATGTACACCAAACTCCTGATCTTACTTACAGTCCCTGAGAAAAAGGCATTTGATATTAAACCTGGATAAACATGTCTATTCTTCAGGAAACAGATTCAAAATCTAATCCAGAGCAAGCCTTTTCAATTTTGTGTGAGCCCATCATCTGGAATTCCCAAAGTGTTCAATATAAAAATAACCCTCGATTCAGAAATTACCCATTATCATGGGCCAGAGAATGTGCTTCAGTAAAACTATACACTGTGGCTCCACTGGTTGTTTGAATAGTCTTTATTTTGGAATGATATAGCATGTGAAACCCATATTGTATTGAAAATAGAATATCGACTTCATTTCTTTTTCATATCTAATGTCTGTAGTGTATGTGAAACGCACAGATCTCCACTCTTCCACGGCGCTGATTTAGAAGAGCACTGAATGATGACTGTCTGTGATGACAAAATCCTGTCAGGCAGATTATTTCTGGAGTCCATGTGTGTGGGTCAGAGCCACCGCTCGTGCTATTCCTGGCATCACAGTTAGGAAGAGAGTGGCATGAGTCTGCTGATTTCCTAATAGATCTTCAGATGATCCATATCACTTTCAGCTCACCATGTCCACATCCACATTCACTCAGCACTCATCGACATTTATTAGTCAGGCTCCAAACTTCATTTAAAAAATATTATCGAGTTGTGTATCTGTTGTTAATATATCTGGATGAAATCATTTGATTTGATTTTATAATCATAATTTAATTTTTATTTTATTTATTGTCTAGAGTCACGATGGAAGAGGCAGAACTTTTAAAGGAAAGACTTCAAGCCATTACGGTAATATAGTCTTTTTCCATTAAAATGAACTTTGTGAATATTAGGCAACAGATTATTTTTATTTTATTGCAAATGTAGTTTAAAGTATAGTCATCTTGATTTGCTTGTATGTACTACAACCTTGTTTAATATTAAGTCTTTGCTTGTTTTTGAGTCTCTATGTGACAAATCTAATTCTATTAATTTTCATGGTATTGAAACTTTATAATTAATCCTATACTTGTACATGAACATCTGTCTGCAGAATAAACGGAAAGTCCAGGAGAATATTGCTTTAAAAAGGCTGGAAATCGACAAGGAAAAACTGAAACTTCAGCAGCTGAAGGTGAATTTTATCTCTTTTTATTTATGGTATTTTTTTTTTTATCATAGGGTGGAAATACAGTATAGGATGAGTGAGGATAGATCAAGATTGTGATAGATCACAATCTTGACAAATATTATTTGGCCCATTATTAATAAAATAAATCTAATATATTTCTTTAAATAAAAACTTTTTAGAAAAAACGTGGCATCAAATACAATATATAACATTTTAACTATATTCTGTTGCAGTTATAAGAGGAAAATATTACCAGCTATAGAAGGGATTTATTCATGCTTGTACTATCTGGTGTCACCTAGATGATGACTTTCGAGTCTCAAAGTGTCTTCCTTATATTTGTTTCAGGAAGCTTTTCCTTGGTGCTGTCACCCCGGGCTTGCTCATTTCTTTTTATTTACAATACTGTGCAAAAGTCTTGAGCCCAGACTAATTTACAATAAAGTAAATTAAATAATGTAGATTAAATTAAAGACACAGCAACAAATGCTTTAATAACCCTTAATAATCCTTAAATTCAAATTTAATTTCAGAAAATAATGACAGGCTGCAAATTGCCGAAGAATCTTTTATATCTTTTTGCGTGTTTTTTTTTAAGGTTTTTTATGCAACATTCAGCATCACCAGTAACTAATCATCAGCCTGCACGTTTTTCTTTCTCAAAAAAGTTCTTTAGAAAGCCTACACTTAAGAATTTTTTCCCTGTAAAACTTTCCCTTAATGTTTATTGTTAAAAGCGATATTTAAATAAAATTTAATTGAATTTAACTTTGTCATAGAAAAAATCAGCAAGAGATCTATGGCTTATGGGTGGCACGAGTGCTGGAGCTGCCCAAAAGGAGCAGAAAGCTCAAGACGTTACCCAGCAGACCAGAGCACTACAGAGCAACATTCATCGGTATGTAGATGTGCAAGTGTTTAGGTATCAATACATACATCAATTAGACTGCCTGGACAAAACTAAAAGTTATATACTTTAATATTTTGCTGGACCACATTTAGCTTTGCTATATACAGTGTGCATTTACTATGGCACTGTTTCAGCAACCTTATGCAATGGCACAACAATTATTCCTATCCAGAGTTGCAATAAAATTTTGCTGAGATTTTGTATTGATGAGAGAGTCTAACTGCTCCCTAAAATCATCTACAGCACTTTCAGTGGGGTTAAGGTTTATTTTTATTGCCAAATTTGCTGAACCTATACCTGATCAAATAAAGCAATCCCAGGTCATAACACTACCTTTAGAGACTAGTACTGTGGACACTATACATCATGGGTGCTTCGCTTCATTCGCAAATCTATCAGTCTAGTATAAGCCCAATCTGGATTCATTCAAGTTAACAAACACTAGTTTTTGTTTTCTCAATCAGTCTTACTAACAAGTGTTTTTCTTACTGTATGGTCACTTACAGTAGCTGTTTTGTACCAATCCTAAATTGGTAAAATTGGTAAATTCTTGTTGAACTGTGTACTGTACATATGTGGAAATGTTCTTACCTTCACTATTAAACATAGCTATGTTCTTACCCAAACATTTAATTGATCTCTGATCATGGTTATTCATGTTTTCTTTTTTCCAAACCACATTTCTTCCACGAAGTTCAAACAAAATAGCTTGACCCTTCTGAAACAGAGTGCCATCGTTTAAAAAAAAAAGCAGGGGATATGGCTTCCGGCATTAAGAAATAAGAAGCTCCTCACAACATCAGTTAGAGTTAAAATGATTGTTGCCAGATGAAACATATCAATTTGTCAAATACTTTAAAAGACATGACAGAAATTAATATTTTTCATACAGGAACAATTAAAATTCCAAAAAGTCTCAATATTAAAGGGATCTTGTTTCTGGCAGCCTGAGACCCAGAAGCTTCTGTGACTATTCTGGGCATGCTGTACAAGTCCCTTCTCTGCATTACTTAATTGACTCCTGAACAATCTCTTTTACCTCAAGTGTACTGATTCCAAAGATATCTGATATTAAAATAACTCAGTATTTTTAAAACCAGCCAAAGTCTTTGTTCCTGCCAAGGTTTTCTTCTGCTTAGTTATATCGTAAGAAGTTTCTGCTGTAAAGATACTTTCTAATTATGTAAATACCAATACATTTAGGATAGTAACTTTTTTACTTGTTAACGGATTGAAAAGCTCAACTTTATATAACTTGATTTTAAATGCATCCACATGCAAATTTAAATGAGGTTTCATTTGTTCACCTCTATTTGTTCCACATCTATGATGCTTTGGTGTCTCTACCAAAAAAAAAGGATTGACCTTTAGAGTCGTAACAGTAAGGCACTTTGTAGGGCAGTTGTAGTGGCATTTAGATAACTACATTTAGTTCCAGACTTTTGCCCCTACCCATTTCCTGGTTTCACGCCAGAGAATAAGAATGAAGCATGACGCAACAGAGATGCAACAGTGTGATGCAGCAAGCTATAATAGGTTCATATACAAGCTCTTGCACTCTCGTTGGCAATCCTGGTGTCTGTCTTACTTGTGATGAATTTGTGAAATTACTGAGACAGACAATGACTATGTGCCATCCATATTTCTCAAAGTGAACACACAGATCGTTGGCAAATATTTTTGCACATGACGCTTAGTGACTTGCAATACCCTCTTGCCACCTCCATCTTATTCCTCATCGTTAGTAAATGGCAGAGTGGTGAAGGTTGTGTGATTTAAAGGAATCAGTGCCAACAGTGTGACTGACTGGCACTGAACCGTGTCTGGATTCTGTACCAGAGAGCAGCTGTAGTCTGTGGGTGCCAAGAGGGGATGTATTGAGAGCTATAGTCAGTCATCCATTCATGCAAACTCAATTATGTCATATGCCCACTGTGTTCTGTAGGATAGAAAAAGAAATTGAAGCTTTGGAAAGGGAAGAGCTCAACATCTCCACAAATGAAGGGCTCATCCTGAACAGGCTGAAAGCCATTGAGAAGTCCACAGAGGACATTATTAAGGTATTTTTGTAATGTATTTTCTACTTTAAGACATTCAGAAGTATATAAAAAAAACAAATGAACATAATAGAAAAAGTAGAACATTTTGAATGTTAAAATTCGTAGATTACACAGATAAGCTATAACATTAACACCACTGCCAGATGAACTGAGCAACATTGATAAACTGAGTGGTGAAGGTTGTGAGAGGATCACAGGCACCAACAAGAGTCATCCATGCTGATGGGGATCAAAGTCCAGCCCATCTGGTCCAGTCCAACAGAAAAGCCAATGCAGCAGAAACTGCAAAAAAAAATTAAATGCTGGCCATGATAGATAAGCAGCAGTGCACCACAGCATATGGGGCCCAGCAGGCAATGAGCTCCAAAGTCCCCAGATCATAATCCTTTTAAACACTCAAGGGATGCTCCAGTCAAAAAAGTCTTATCCACAGCGAGCCCCATCCCTCAACCCACAGCACTCAGTGGCTCCGTTGCCAATGTACTGGTACCAGATACCACAGCACAACCCCAAACGGCTTGCGTAATCATGCTAATTAATGATTTTAATGTTTTAGATGATCAGTGTTTTTTAAATTTCGTTATTTAGCATTTATTGTGTCAAATGTGATTGTAGGAGCTCATTTTATAATATCACATTTTGAATTTACTTACAGGCAGCAAATGAAAATTTCAAGTCAGGTAAAGGAGTTGTTTGTTATTACACACTAGGCTTTTTTTAAACAATTTTGCACTTGTTGGTGACACTGATTTGTTGTGCTATTTGCAGAACCTCTTCATGTTTGTTCGGGAATTTTGGATACTCAAAAATCTCATACACCTTTAAACAGAAGGAAACAGCCAAATGTGGATCCAGGAACTAAAAGTGATCAAAAGAAACCTGGTAATAATAGTTTGTTTGGTTGACTGAATTGTTATTTAATTGGTTGGATGGTTGTTTTGTTTGTTGATGATTTGGTTAGATATGTTGCTTGGTGAAAATGGTGCAGTAGATGTATGGTGTATTTGTAAAATATTTTCGTTTGACTTGATCACTTTATTGAAGAACTAGATGATTGTTCAAGTAGTACTAGAGATAATTATTATTTAGAAATATGTATGTATGTATGTGAAGAAACTTGTGATCAACAAAGCTTATCACTTTCTACCATCTCACTCTTGACGCTTGCATCCCTTTTTCTTACACCCCCAGCTTTATTCGCCATGGAGATCAACGTGCAGAAGGACCTGCGCACTGGCGAGAGCCGTGTCCTCTCCACATGCACAGTCCCGGCCCCGGAATTAAAGCAGCATGGCATCAAGGTGTACGATGATGGTCGTAAGTCTGTTTATGCCTTGCATACTGCTATGGATCAACCAGAATCCAATGGAGTGGATGAGCTCAGCTCTAAAGAGGTGGAGGAGCTTCTCAAACAGGCCACAGAGAAAAGGAAAAAATCTCACCCTCAAAATGAGCCTCTGTGTAGCGAGAACTACCAGAATAGCCCCTGCTCAGAACTTTATAACATGGATCTAAGTGAATGGCCAGAGCTAGAGTATAGTCACAGTGGTGTTCACTATCCCTACCAAGAAATTCATGGACCTGATTACATGTTCCATCATTACAGTGACCAACATGACTATTATCATGACAACAATGATAAAAGCTATGATATATATGGAAGGAAAGCGAGAAGTTACCCACAGCAGTTTTACGACCCCCAAGTGATACAAAGAACACATCAAAGTCAGCATGTGGACTCTGTTGTGAATCATATATCTCCTTTGTCCAATAGAGATGACCCTAAACTTAGTGTCCTTAACGCGTTGCCTTCAAATGAACCTGTCACCATGATCTTCATGGGATTTCAGAAAGCTGAAGAAGATGCACAGAGCTACGATGGTTCCATTCAGGCAGAACTTGTGATCATAGGAGATGGTGAAGAAGAAGCCCTAACCAGTGCACCTTCATTACAAAAAAGACAAATTAATTTACTCAAGAACTGCAATACCAACAATGCATACACTCATCTGCCATGTGAGGACTCATCTACAGGTAGAAAAGCCTCCGAAAAAGCAAGACTAAAATACTGCTGCATGCTTATGTAGCACTGTAGAACTTTTCTTTCACTAACTCTTTTGTGCAGCTGATCTCCTGAGCAAGCTTCTCTGCATGGCCTACGCAACACAACTGCTTCCTCTGTGTGCTAAATTACTTTCTACTCTGGCTTAACAAGTTTTTTTATTGACACAATCACAACATATAACTTAACAAGAAGTTATGTGTAGGTATGTACAGTACACATAATGTGAGAAGACCTGTACAGTACAGTACACATAATGTGAGAAGACCTGACTTTGCCATTGGAAATTTCACAAGCATTTAGTCTTAATGGAGAGCCATAAAAAATGAGCAAAGCATTTTGGAAATGTCAGCGACATGGTTCTGACTCACAGAAAATGTGGTTTACAATTTAAAAATCATGCTCTTACACAACTCAATGATTTCATCATTTATGTATGTGGGCTGCATCGAAGACACAAGAGACATTACACTAGTTTAAAATTAACTGAAGGCTTTTCCTTACTTGTTAGAAAACTTGTTAAAATTTTATATAAAATGAAACTTAAATTAGGGGGGAAAATAAATAAAAAGCATACTATATTGTACTGTGCAAAAAATGTGTTTTTAGTAAAAATGTTGTTTTAGGTCATTTTTTATTTGATTTTATGATTTTATTATTGTGAGTACAAAAAGCAGTTCTAATTTCAGTATTCCACCACAAATATTCCAATTTTAGAAAAAAACATTTGTAAACCAGAAAACAAGCAGCATATTATATAGTTGATCACTTTTTAGACAAAATAATGGAAACTGCTGGATTTTGCATGCAGTAAAAAAAACATGTGCAGCAGTTAAAGTCCTCAGAACTGTGTGTGATTCTGCAGGATACTTAGTAAAACTTCCTTTTAAAGCTTCCTTCCATTACACACATACTTATAAAACTGCACAAATTGTACCTGAATCTAAATGGTGCTTAAAGCATTGTCACAGCAAATACTGACTGTTTCATTAATGACTGTTTACTACAGCATTTATTTGCATGTGCCTAAGACTTTTGCAAAGTACTATACATTGGTGGTTGTTTTTGGTTTTCCGGCTGCTCCTGGCAAGGGGTCACCACAGCGGACACTTGGTCCGCACATACAAGCCTGACACAGGTTTTATGCCGGATGCCCTTCCTGATGCAACCCTCCCATTTTACACTGGCTTGGGACCAGCACTACATCCAAGTGGCTGGGGTTTGGGAACTGGGAATCGAACCTGGGTCTTTCGCATTGCCGGCCACTGAGCCACCAATGCCCACAGTACTATACATAATTGACTACATTGGGTAAAAGGAAAAATTGGTTCATTTTTTTCTTTTTTGCCCTAGTTTACATGTGAACATCTTTTAATTCATCATATTGTGCAGTTAAGGCAGCTTGTCATTTGTGGTGATATGAGCAGTCTCACACACATTTAATGCAATAGACTCTCCTGCTTTTGCTGTCAAATGTGTTAATGATACGCATTCATTCTGTGTGTGTGTGTGTGTGTGTTGTGCCTGTTTGTAATACATTAAAAAATGGATTATCAAATTTAATGCAAAACCCAGAGACTTTTAGCCATTTGGATGTAAAAGATTATAAGAAGGTGTCTGAAGTGTTGTCGTCTAATTGCACGGCTCATTCTGTAGATGGCAGGATTTTCATATTTAAATAGAGCATGCACACCCACATGCCACTCTAAAATACCATGCACACACACACTTACACATGCACACACACACACACATGCACACACAATCACACATACTGTACACAGACTCACACACTCACACATGCACATACTCACACACTCACACATGCACAGACACACATACTCATATATGCATGCACTCACCCACAGCTCTTAATGACGGGTTGTTAATTTCGCACACCTTTCATTTCAATATTCTCTCTGCCTTATGTAAGCAGCCTCTATGCTTTAAGTTGCTTTCCACAAGCAGAAAACATTCACTGTACGCAAGTCATGCAAGGCTTTCAGTCTGTTGTGATGCTAACAGTATTATTCTTATAGCTCAGTAGCATGGCCTTGCCATAATCCCCCGCAGTGTTTCAGCTGATGGAGAAATGAATCAATTGCTTTTCTCTCCCACACACAGCTTCTCTGAACAGCCAAACGGTGTAGCAAGTGGCAGATGATGGAACTCAGCTCAAAGGCTTCACGGAGGAAGCTGAAGATCTTTAAGTATAAAATCAAAAAGACTCCTCTGCAAGAACTTCAGGTATCCAGTAGGAGTGAAAGGAGCAAGAACATCTGACTGTCATTTGCATATGGATACAGTATAATTCTCGCTTGGAGCCAGAGGTCATAGATTCATACAAAACCATGACATGATTCAAATATATTCCTCCCAGGAACGTGTCATTAGCAAATTGTAAAAGGTAGTGAAAAAGCCCAAAAAAAGTTAACAAAGTGCAATTAATTGCTTCAAATCATTGATTAACCACATACTTTATTATGTATTATCTAACTAACAGCAACCATAGTGTGTCAGAATGTCGAAAACATATTTAACATTTCCTAAGGCGGTTATGCCAAAAATAATACCCAAAAATAACTCTGCTGCAGTGATCTGATGCTCTAATGGAAGTGATTTATAATAACCTTCTGCCCCCCTTCCCCCCGTCCCCCCAGTGTTCTTGGCTGTCACCTAAATAATATTCCCAGATACATATAAGCTAATATTATATAGCTCTTAAATGTTTCTAAAAACAATAAAATTGCAGCAGCTTTGGGACTGTTATATTTTTTGTTGTCCTGCTAAGCTTCCCTGGAGCATGTACTGTACCCACTGTGACCTAGACAGAGTTTGGGTATTGAACCTAACTAACCTAAGTCAATATGGTGGTGGAGTGGGCTCATGGCGCTTCATAGCTCTAAAATTAGAGTAACTCGGGTTATTGATTATCCTTCAGGTTCCCAGGTTTTATCCCACCTTGTTAATTATGTAAAACAAGTAAATAAAATGTAGTAAATAAACTTTTCGAAGCATGGCATTCTTCTCCTGCTGTGGGTTTCATGTAGTCTGGTTTCTATGTTTCAATAGGACATGGGTTCAAACCACAGCACCACAAAGCTACAAGTGTTGGTCCCTTGAGCTAAGCCTTTAACCCTCAGATATATAATGAGACAATGTCTCACTCTGGATAAGGGACTTCAAAAATATAAATATACAGTGTATTATAGTTCCCCCTGTGCACAAAACAGATGATTGTAATCCTGTAGTTATTGTTCTAGCCTATCTGGCTGACAAGTTGTGCTACTGTAATACCTAAAAAACAATTGTAACTGCTATGTGACCATGGTATTCAGCTCCTGGAGCAATGATCATCTCCAGATCTTAAACCAGATAGAAAACTGTTGGACAATGGTGAAGAAGGCAGGAGCAGACAGGAAACCGTCTTCCTTACATAATCTTCAGGAAGAAATCAAACCAGCCATGGATTCAGCAAGTAAGTCCTACAGATGGTGTTTGATTCTATGCCCAGCCGGATCTAACTAATTTTAAAGAATAAAGGGCTTCTTCCTAATCTTGATTGGTGTATAGCAATTTCTTTACATAAAAAACATAAATTATTCTTATTATCTTAATTGTTATTATTTTTAACATATTGACAGTATCATTAAAATATTGAGTTAATTTTTTTTTCTCAATACTTTTTGCCACCATTTTGCCATACAAATATTGTAGACTGATTAGTTCCCAAAATGCATGTGACGTGTGAGTGTATGTGTGCTTTTGCCTTTTGTGGTGCTTATCATGTTTAAGGCTGACCTTAAACTTGATAAGCACTACAGAAAATATTGAAATGGATGAATGATGGAAATAAAAAGAGAAGGTCCCAAGACCCCTAATACAATCCAATGTTTTTACATGTTTTTAGATTTAAATTGAATTTACAATATTAATATTATTTGTATAAAATATCACAACTTATTAAACAGCCAGCACTTTTTCGACTAATAAGCAAAATTGGCACTAATAGTTACTTTGTCAAATGTACTATCCCCTTACTAAACATTTTTTTAATCTATTTCTAAGACATACTGTAAATTTAATAAACCTTGTTTATGTTGAATAAGAATAACCCTTCTGTCAAAAAGACTTAGTACTGTAAAGCAAGACAGTGGTGCTGTAATTGATTTTAATTCACATACTTTATCTCTTAAAAATGAAGGAAATCCATCTTTTTATTCTTTCTTATTGTGAATACAAATGATCTGAATGTGTAAAAAAAAAAAAAAGACAGCGTATTACATGAAGTGTTGTGTTCATTGGAATAATTGAGCACAAATTGTTTTCATGCTTTCCATTTGTTTTATTTAAATCGAAATGTTAATATTAAAATGGGAAATCAAGTAACAGGTGAGAAAGTAAATAGCTGAATGTCATCTGGAAAGCTGAAAGCAATCCAGTTCTGTGTGTGAGAGGATCAGTGTGTCATTTATGTTGGTAGCAGCTGTTTATGTCACCTCTGGTATAATAGATGATTTGAGGTGAATGCTGTTAGACTCCAGCACTTCATATGTTATAACAGAGACATGACCTGTCAGTCCCAATCATCTTGCAGTTCTCAATAAAATGGGATCAGTCAAGTTTACAATTTTTAAGATTAAATAAAAGATAAGCCTTTTTGTAATTAAGATATTTACAATTATTCTTATTTGGTTATATGGTTAAAAAATGATTGTACTTGTTAATGGAAGTATTAATAATAAAGCCTAATAATTTGAAGTCATAGCCAATGTGCCTGAGAATGTTATATATATATATGTCCATTACATATGATATTAAAAATACAATGACAATTAATATAAGGCGAGTGAAAATCCCGTATTATCAGGACAGTCTGTAATACTGTATGAGGTTTCAGTGTAACTAAAATTATATTTGTAATGAAATTGCATCAATAAACAGGCCTAGATCTAATATTCAATTTGTAAAATAAATTAATTAGTTAATTAATATATTAATTTAAAAATATATAATTGATTAACTAACTAAATAAATAATTAATTAATTTCATGGGTGGTTAGCACTGTCACTTTGCTGCTCCAGTCCACAGTTTCAAGAAATGCAGATTGCATTAACTGGCATTCTCAAACATCTCGTAGTGTGTGTGTGTGTGTGTGTGTGTGTGTGTGTGTGTGTGTGTGTGTGTGTGTGTGTGTGTGTGTGTGTGCCCGCAATAGAGTGCACCCCATCCACGGTATACCCCACCTCATGCCTTAAGTCTCCTCCTGTGTACAGGATAAAGCATTATAGACAATAAGTGAGTGGGTGTTTGTGACAGTGGTCAGTGGAGTTTATGAACATTTCAAAGGCAGGTAGCTAACTTTCGAGTTTCTCATCATACATATACCTTTATTAGGAAAATAAGATCCTGGATTTACTCTTTTACACACTTTCACTCATTGCCTATACCGCTTTATCCTGTATTCAGGGTCACAGGGACCTGGAGCCTATCCCAGAAGACTTAGGGCATGAGGCGCGGTACACCCTGGACAGGTTGCCAATCCATTGCAGGACACACACATACTCATTCACACACTACGGGCAATTTGAAAACACCAATTAGCCTAATCCACATATCTTTGGACTGTGGGAGGAAACCAGATTACCTGGAGGAAACCCACCAAGCACGGGGGGTACAAGAGACAGTGCTAACCACTACACTACCATTCCACCGGTCTGGATTTACTCATTTTAATTATTTTTAGTGTTGTCCTTTAGCTGTGTTTTTCATAAACAACAACAACCACTCATACAATAAATTAACCACATCACATTACAGAAATGCAAAAATCACTAATATGAGCAGTCTGAGTACAAAGCCTGAACAGTTTTTGCTTATTACTTATTAGAAGATGTTAGAAGCTGTTTGGGAATTTTAAGAAGAGCCATCAGGGAGCTGGTCGAGAAGATGTTGAGACTGTACAAAGCTGCTTCAGGAATAATGTAAGGAATTTAAAACATAAAACAGCGTTCATTTGTTTTATTGCTCCCTGTATAGTTCCATGTTTATTAGTTTTTCACACATCTTCTTTATTACTCTAAAACTTTTTTTTTTAAATTGTAAAAAAAAAAAAAAAGAAATAAAGAGAAGTAAATGTATCCAAGCTTTGGATATGTATGCTGTGGGAAAATAACAAAACACACAAACAAGTAAAAAACCCAGCTCGGCAATGTAATAAATGAACAAACTTCATTCACCAAAGGGGAAATGAGAAGATGAAACACTGACCGGAAGAATTGTGTTAGTATTTTTTTTTTTTTTTAGGTATATGATGCATTTTATGTTTTTATTAAATGTAAAGAAAAGCTTTACATTTATTTGTAATCTATTTTTTCCCTTACAGCTGAATGTCATAACATATGGGATATTTGGTCAGTTTTTTCAGAAAAATGTGTTGCAAGGTTTTATAAGGGATTTTTGCATAGCATTCTTTTAATGCATTATAAGGTCCTCACAAACATTGTAATACAAGTGTGTGTGTGTGTGTGTGTGTGTGTGTGTGTGTGTGTGTGTGTGTGTGTGTGTGTGTGATTGTCACTTCTGCCATTGAAACTGCCATGAGCCATTGGCATACACCCACACGCTCAATCAGTGTATCGTTTCATTCACACATCGAACGCAGAGCCAGACTGAAGCAGACAACCTTTGATGCAGCCATCGGTAAGTACACACAAACACACACGAAACACCTAGAATGATACTTTGCCATAGCTCATGCCACATGTGTGCTGCCTCAGCAACATGAGTCACTCTTCAGCATTAGATGGAGGTTGGCAGAGTGGGCGGCTTTTGGAGGGGGCGCTGCGCAAATGTTGCAGATCTGTGGGAGGAAACTGAGAAAGAAGAGAAAAACTAAGTAACTGTGAGTGTGTGTCCATGAAAATCTCTTGGTGTTTATGCAGGCTGGGCTGATATGCACTTGTGTGTGGGATGGATGGTGATGAAAAGAAGAAAAAAAAAAACAGCACAGCTTGAGTTAGAAATGAAAACTTGGACCAAAAAATTGGACCAAAAGATCTGTTCTAGATCTTCTAGCTTTTTAACATTTCCTC